>NC_059433.1:8839716-9139716 GCF_021028975.2 Sphaerodactylus townsendi
TCGCAGAGAAGGTAGGTCAATGGGGAAAGGGGGGAGGGATGGTGCTGGGGAAGCGAGGTGGGAAAATGGCGGCTTCTTGCCTCTCGGGAGGAGCGAGGGCAGCGTGGCTGCGCAGCAGCTACGCCCCCTGTGCAAACAGCTCCCTGGGGACGGCGTTTTTGCCGTCCCCAGGGCACTGTATTCGGCCCGTGCGGAAAGGGCCCAAGTTAGTTTTAGAATAGCAAGCTGTTCTTTATTTTTCTTCCATGTAAACCCTTCCTAATAGAAAGTAAACTCATTTATATAAAACCAGCAACTGTCTAATGTCTCTTCTTCTACTACTCTGCTAAATATTAAGTTAAGAAACCCAACACTTACACACCACCAGCTCTCCTTTTCTCAACAATTTCTGAAAAGTTCATCCTTGGTTTTGTTCCCGAGTTATATAGAAATAATCCATATACAGATAAACTTATCTGCTGCAAGATTTCTGGGCTCTAACTGGTTGATTTGCCTTCAGGGGAGATTTAATGCAGCTTTGCACAAAGTATACGTTGTTCACAATGTGTTCAGTCCAGCCAAAAGTCCTCTGCTTCCCTGTGAGAGGCAAGCATATACTTATTTCTCTCACCCAGAACTTAATGTAACCGAAAAGTGTTTATCTCTGGCTGGTGGACCCGTTTGTGCTATGATTCTGTTAAGCTTTTACATCTACCAGTTGTACATACAGTAATGCCACCTAGATTAGGGACGGGTGACAAATGGCCCCAGGGAAGAAATCATTTTTTGCTTCAGCCATCTGTTCTTATGTTCATGGAAACTGGGACTGTTTGGAAACGAATAACAGTCTATGGTTTACTCAAACTGATTTAATTGGCCAAATCCCAAAGGATTCCGGTTTTGCTGTTACAGTTCCCATCTTTAAAAAGGGTTGCAGAATGAACCCAGCCAACAATAGACCTGTAAGGCTTACTACACATAATCAGCAAACTATACTCAAACAAAACATCTTTCTCTTAAATTATGTGGTTGGTTAGACCAAGACAGTGATTTAAAGATGAAGAAGCTGGATTAGACCGGGCCGATAAACAATGGACAGTCGTCTTAATCTGCATCATTTAATTGAGACATATTTCCATGCCACAAGAAACTCCTTGTTTTGTGGCATTTTTTAATTTAAAAGCGGCTTTAGACACAATATCCAGGGGACAGTTGTGGAGAAAATTTGCCAACAGTTCAATCGATAATCTGATGCTGTATTTGATAATTCTGTTACATGCAAACACCAGAATTTGAGTAAGATTTAGCCGTGAAGACCGTTTGGCAATACCAATATCAACACAGGAATCTGTAAGACAGGGACATATGTTGGGCCCTTTTCTCTTTAACATCTATATTGATTCTTTAATAAAGTGCCTTCAGAATGTAGATACTCATATGGATAAAGGGAAAAAACCTACTAATTCATATGTACGCAGAAGATACTGTGATTTTGTCACAGAAAAAAATAGTATTTAAATCAGTCCTGGAAACTTTGAAATTACATTGCCGTGAGGCACATTTAATCATTAATTATGATAAACAAAAATAATTCATTTTCTTAACAGATTGAGAAGCTCTTTGTGTCAAATTGACATACATAAAATTGACCAGGTGAAAAGTTTTAGATACTTAGGAGCAATTTTCCAGTACAATGGTGGTCAGACGGCTCATATTTGATCAGCTGCTAATGCTGGCAGAAAGAGCTCTGTGGCTATACTTAGATTTTTCCAGACCAAAGGTCTTATTCCAGCAGCAATTAGATTGTTTATTGCTAAGTATTTAACACAGCTCCTCTATGGCGTGCTTCAACGCATTTCCATCAGCCCTATTAATAGGGAGGTTTTTCTTTTGCTTCCAGTACTGCAATTCTTTTCTTTTCATTTGTCACAGCAGATCAAATAATGAACAGTCACAGTTTAGGGGTGGCAGTGAGTTGAGGCAGCAACATGGTTTCTGCTTCTTTATTTGTGCATATTCTCTGTGTGTGTTGGGAAGTTAGGCAGTTTCCACTTTAGATGGAGGAATTAGCCTAGGGGGGAAAGTGTGTGGGGGGGGGCGGTAACTAGGATCAATAATGTTATGGCCCCTGACACCCCCAGAATATTATTTATATATATTTTTGCTTTAGAAACATATTGGCCAAAAAGCCAGTTGCCAAAGCACTCCTCTGGGTGTAGGTAGCCGCATGGTCACATGACAACAAGCCAAAAAGGTCAGAACTGCCTTAACAAAAGCTAAGTTACGATAATGAGTTACTCCTAGCAGCTTGGAGGTCTCATTTGAGTTAATAGCATGCTTGATTACCACACCTTGCTATGGAAAATGTTAAAGACAAAGGATTTGGAAAGCCACCTTGCCATCAGATAATGCATTTCCTCCACCCACCCAGGTCAGCAACAAATACTTACTTCTCCTTTGGAATGATTCCCCTAAACCCCCTTGCCTTGTCCTGGTCCAAAGGTCTCAGCTAAAATCTGAATATATTGGGCAGTAACCTTAAAAGGTTAATCTCCATGGAAGCCTTACATCAGCTCCTCATTTAGACTAACAATGTAATTTGGCCCCTTTTGTCCCGGGCTTAGTCATAGTTGAGCTGATTAACTGGCTCTGCACCCCAAACCCAGCACAGCTGTGAAACCAAGTGCAATTAGCTCCTTTTCCCGCCAAAGGAACGATCTACCTTATAAAAGTTCAGTTTACCTAGAGCACATTGCTCATTACAAGCCTGTACCTCCCTTGGTCTGGTCAGTTTGAGACACGATATCGTCTTCTACCGGGTTTCTGTGCTGGCGTGGACTCCCTGCCTTCTACTGCTTCTACTTTGAGAACGTTAGGTAACGTATCACCCTGCAAACTCCCAATTCCCTCTCTATCCTCCCATCTATATTTCAAACCTTTTTATATACTAGAACTCGAATGTATGTGCTCTTGTGCCTTACTGTATGTGTGTGTTGTTGAACCAAAACTATATAAATACGTTAAAACTTAATTTGGATTCTTGCGTTTCTCTGTGAAATATTCATTGCCAGAATTCTTTCCCCATATTATACAGTCTAAAAGATCCCCCTGGCCTCCTCTCACTGCCAATGTTGAGTGCTCATTTCCCTTTGCAACCTTTAAAACCCTTAATGTGTGCTGTTACACTCTTAGCAGCTGGTGGAGAATCCCTTTTATAAAACCCCTTCCCCTGTTAGGCCAGTAACAATAACCTATGTAAACCAGGGTGGTCCTAGAATGAAAGCTGTCAAATGAGCAGACAGTTGTACAATAAAAATATGGTTTTGTTGAGGAAAAAAATTGTAAAACAAATGCTTTCTTAAGCAATCAACATACACACAAAGCATAAAAGAGCTGACTAAGAAAAAGGAGGAAGTCAAACAGGGTTTCGGAGATGGGTGATAGCTCCCAGTGTTGAAGAGATGTCCGTGGAAAGCAGCGCTGAAGAGGAAAATGAGCAGCATTTCCAGAAGCAAAAGTAAGAGCCCACACACAAGTTGGGGGGTGCATGCATGGATTCAAGACACACACATGCAGTATGAATGGCCAAAGGACCAAAATTTATTCCCAAAAATGGTCTGAGGTAAGCTGGTAGGAAAACCAGAGACAAAGAATTGATTGCTTTGGCTGTATGAAAACTTTTTAAAAAAGGAAGGTGTGGGAGAAAAAAATGCAAACAGGCAGGGAAGATTAATTACTCCTGCTTGCACACCCAAATGATTTTCAAAAATCATGAGATTCTCGCTGCCTCTGCATCATGAATATTAAATATTTAGCCCTGGCAACTGTCATCATTGCCGATCTGAAGTTCACTACTGCAATAAGATGCTTGTTTAGGAACAGGCTTGGCCATAGAGGTTGGTTACTTTGAAATATGCTTGGGTATGTGTATAAAATGCTATCATGTCACAGCTCACGTGGTGATCCAAGCAAGGGGGTTTCATGGAAAGTGAGAAACAGAGGGGATTTGACATTGCCTTATTCTGCAGAATCTTCCTTGAAAGTCTGCCTTCCAAGTACTGAAGCCAGTGGTGTAGCGCCCAGGGCGAGATGTCTTGTACCAGGTGTGCCGGTGTGGGGGCAGTGAATGGGCGTGGCATGGCATGCCGGATTGCGGGTGGCCCGGGCCCAGTTCCCCCTCACTACGGCTCTGGATGAACCAACTTAGCTTCTGAGATCTGGCAAGACTGGGCTATACTATTTATTTATCTACATCCCGCCCTCCCCCGCAGTATGCTTGTTTCTTTCTTATATTAAACACACGGCAAGAAAATGAGATGCAGTGAAAATGAGTGCACAAAGGAAGTGAGGTGCTTAGGAGAAGACCATATTGTCAAGGCAACAGCATGAATATGTAAGATATATATATAGTTTTTTTAACATTATTATTTACGTTCTTCGATATTAGGTCATTTATTATGATTATAGCTATTGGAGTGAGAACAATTCAGTATGCCTGCACTTTGGGGAGTGATAAATCTTTTTAACTGTAGAAGTGTTATCTCTTGGTGGAATATTCCTGTCTTTGTGTGAATAGGAGAGCTGCCCTCTGACCCTTCCTCCTTTTCTCTCACTAGACATTGGTTTGTTCCTCATAGGCTCATTCCGCACATGCAGAATAATGTACTTTCAAACTTCTTTCAGTGCTCTTTGAAGCTGTGCGGAATGGCAAAATCCACTTGCAAACAGTTGTGAAAGTGGTTTGAAAATGCATTATTTTGAGTGTACAGAAGGGGCCAGAGTGTTAATAAGGCATCCTGAGGATCTTAAAAAAGACAACCCGGGAAGGCACTCTGTGAAGCTTTCTTCCCAAAATGTCCCCAGGAGGCCATATTTTAGCTCAAGATGGCTTTTTGGAGAACCCTTCAAAGGGAACCTCCCCCCCCCTCCCCGCCGACCTAAGTCACTTCCAAGACATCTCCTGCCTGGCTGTGTGAAATGTAGAGCTCAGGAGGCATCTTATTTTTTCCTGCCCTCTGGTCAGTTTCGCCCTCAGCTTGTGCCCAATATTTTGTGTGCAGCTGAAGGGAATCTCCCTGCCCCCATTTTCTAAAGATTGCCAAAGGATGTTTTTTTTAAAAAAAATATTTGTAATAAGTTTTTACATCTAAAACTACAAAGCTAATAGAAGAGAAACAAAACAATGGTGGTCCTGTGACCGTAGTCTACATCAGAATAATAGAAAGAAAGAAAAATAACCTCAGAAGACATAAGAACCTATACCTAAATACACTTTTGTGACTTCCTGTCCAAACACTGCTGTCAAAATTATCAACACTCTTTTTACTTCAGATCCTCTGAAGATGCCAGCCACAGATGCAGGTGCAACGTCAGGAGAGAATGCTGCTAGAACATGGCCATACAGCCCGGAACCACACAGCAACCCAGTGATTCTGGCCGTGAAAGCCTTTGACAATACACTCTTTTTACTTTGTGTACAAACATGCACACCTTAAGCTTAACATTTCTTCACTTTATCTAATCGCTTTTCTCGAAAGTCCATTCTTGCACGAAAGCTCAGAGAGTGGCAGCATGGCACACCAGCATATCTTATGATGCCGGGTGGAGTCTCTGGGACAAACGTTCAAGCAAGCTTCCGCGGTGAGGCTTTATCATGAAGCTGCCACAGCCCGTGGAGGTACCTTTGCACGGAGGTGCCTTCATTATGTTTGTAAACGTACACTCTCTTCCCTGCACAGCTGTGCAGAAATGAGGGAACACGCCCCCATGGCCTTGGAAATGCCTTGGGTGTTGGAGGGCAGGAGGCGTGCCCCCTTGTCACTGCAGAGCTGTGCAGGAAAGAGAAGGTATGTTTACAAACAAAACGGAGGCGCCTGAAAGCAGTACCTCTGACCTGGTGCCGTTCGCTCAGCACTAGGTGCAAAATGCTGTTTTTGAAAAGACTTGCTCATTGAGCGAGTTTCAAAAACAGTGTTTCCTTACCAGTTGTGGGGGGAAAGCACGGTGCTTCCTCGTTTCAGAGGTGGCAGCCATGTGAAGTGCTCCCCTGGAATGGGGCACTGTTTTTGGGCCGTGTAGAGTGGGCCTTCATACATAAACTGAAAGCTAAACAGCTTTGAACGATATCAGAGCTAAATAAAAAACCCCTCTATCTTCCTTATTGTCCCAGTATTTAAAGTTACAACAATAACCCATTAATTTCATATTCATTATTTACAGTGGTGGTGAACCTTTGACACCCCAGATGTTATGGACTATGATTCCCATCAGCCCCTGCCAGCATGGCCAATTGGCCATGCTGGCAGGAGCTGATGGGAATTGTAGTCCATAACATCTGGAGTGCCAAAGGTTCACCACCATGACATTATTATTTCTCTTCTCATAGTCCATATATCACATATTACTGTCCTACCTTTAGTTATCTTTAAAATAACATCTATTCAAAGAGAACATTTAATTAGGTTGACTGCCCATTTTTAAGTAGCTCTTTTTTCATCTTCTTGTAGATTCCCTTGGCACTTGCTACAGAAGTAATTCTCTTAGGTAAAGAACATGTCTTCCCATTTGAGCCAAGGGAATCTTACCTAGTTTTGCTTTCAAAATGCCCACCTTAAGCTTAACAGGAAGTGTATTCTTTTCTCCTCTGTAAAACTCTTAGAGGTATTTCTCTCATCACAATGACATTCTTATCTTCTATCTTGATTGCAGATTTTTTTGTGTAATTCCAGGATTTGATCTCTCATTTCCTTGGAGGAAAAATAGATGACAATATATCTGCACAGTCCTTTTGTCTGGATTTTTTTATGAGGCGATGTAGATTTTATCAATCCTTTATGCCAATTCTTCTTCTGCTATCTTTAGATAGTTGGCTAAGACTGGAGGATCTTCTTCAAATCTTTTAATGGTTCTTTATCCTGGAACCGTCTTTAGTCTTAAAGCCTTCTCTCTGGTGAAATGTTCTAAGTGAAGAATGGCTTGAGCTTGCAATTTAACTTCACATTGTTCAGAGTCCACCTTTCAACACTTGTAACTTCTTCCAAAGAAGAACGGTACACTGCTTCTATCTGGGATGGTCGTCCTCTTACACTGAGCATGCAGCTTCGGGAGGGACGCACATGCAGTGGTGAGGGAGGTAGGGGACACCCACCTAGCTAGCCAGATCAGCCAAATGAACCCTGGCGATCAATGGGGTGACAGATGTCGCAGCCAGATCGCCCTCACATCCAGTAACTTCTTCCTTAGTCTTCTGCATATTTTCCTCCAATTGTACAATCTTTTGAAAACCATCCTTTATTGCTTTGATCACCTTCAGGAGATCTGACATCATTATGGGTATATTCTTTTTAACGCTGTCTTTCATTGATTCCACTTCTGCCTTAAAACTCTGCAGACTGGCAGTTATCATTTTCAGGGTATTTGCCATTTCAGTGATTTTTACAATTGAACCTTTACACGTAGGTCGATTCCCCACGGGAAAATTAATATAGTTTAAACCAAGTTTTAAAATAAACTGCACCTTTTCATCGGGGTTTCAACCTCCCCAGTGCCGATTTATTCTGCAAAGACATGTAGGTCTACGTCGGGTTCCAGAAATGCAGCACTCCCCACAACAAATTGATCTCTGTTTTTTGCCTCTCCCGATTGGCTGCCATGCCATGTTTGGGCAGGTCCCTTCTTTCCTGGAACAAACATGATCACGACATGATGTGATCACGTCATAACGTTAGACATGTCAGCACATCCACCCCTGCCTTTTGATTGGCAAATTGGCAGATGGCAAATTGTTTAAGCAGCTGCTCACTCTCACGTTTACTATGCTCGTATGTTTTCCCATCTCCTCCTAGCGCTTGCGCTCTCTTCTGATCCAAAAGGCGAAAATGAAACCAGTAAATGTTGCATGTGCATCATTAAGTCCCGGAGACCACTGATTGGTCGATGGTATCTGTGTTACTTTTTAGGGTGGGAAAATAGTGAAGATTAGTACCCTGTCCCTCCCCTTGAGACTGGAAAGAACCATGGCAAAACAGAAAATTGCTCTTCCAAGCAGGTATGAAGAAAACATGGAACAAGGGCAAGTGACAGAACCAGGAAGAAAACCCCTTTGTCGCTCAAGCAGTGAGGAGGCATGCCTGAAACCTCTTTTTTTCACATGAGTATCACGCGATTAATTGTCCATGGGGAATCGGCCAAAGCTGTCATCTTCACTCGCTAGATGTCTCTGCTTTCACAATTAACTGCTCCAGCTTCTCAACTTCAGAGGACCACTATGATGAGTGTTCCCCACATGATCACACCTGGAAGAGATCACCTCAGGAATTCCCATGGCTTTCCTCTGCACTCTCCTTCATCTGGAGGGGCTTGGGCAGCTCTCAGGACTGCACATTTGAGCCTCGTTGTCTGGAGCAAATCCAGAGACATCCACCCAGTGCCATTTCATACCAGAAATCCTGCAAATTTGCCTTTAAAAAAAGTTGATGTGTGTTCATATCCCAAGCTTAGAGGCCAAGGGGAAGCCATGAATGAGTAGTGGCTAACTTTGTCTACTCTGGAAATGAAATGTGGATCCATGGCCCATTCCTGATGGGTCAGTTCCACTCTGGAAACAAGGTGGTGGAATTCAGGAATTTCAAGCTTTTCAGCAACATCCATAGATAAAGGGGAAGCCTGCCCATTGCCAAAGTGAGATGTAACAAGAAGGAAGAGATTTTTTGCTCCTCTGATCCTGACCACTGTTGGCCCATCAGAAGAGTTGAATTCCAGGAGAACTGGGGAGCAAGGAGGAGTCAGAGTACTCTAAGTTTGTCATTTAGGAGCTGTCATTGTTTCCTTCATGCACATCAACAGACACCCAAGCTGACAGGGAATACAGAAGTCAGCCTTGGCTTTTGTCATGCCTGTGCAGCTGTATACAGTAAATAGTATTTGGCTGTTCATTTATCACAGAGACAGTTTTGCAACTGACAGTGTTTTCAAGCTGGCTAATGCTGGCTTGTTATCACAAAGGGTAACCCTACAATTATATAGCATTGGCTCTCTCCTCTCTTTATTCAGAAGCAAAGACTTTCAGTGTAAGTAAGGGGGGGACTTTTAAACAATATATCTTCCGTGGCCTCTAAAAGACATTAATCAAATGCCTAAGTGTTTTTTTTAATCAGCATTTTGGAATTGGTTTAATAATGTTTGAGTGTTTTAGGACTGACATTATTAGAAACATTTTGTTGCATGGAAGTGGTGTCACTGTAAGGTAAATTGGGAAGCTTTTGAAAACAGATGGGAGGTTCTTTGTTCAAATCTCACCTCAGGCAAAGGTCACTAACCTCCTCAGCATCGCTCCCTTTCCAGTTTGCAAGATATCAGTCTCAATAGATTAAAGTTAGTTATGATATATATGAAAAGCCTTCTTACATGCCTTTTCTGCATAAATTTCCTAGAACATTTTATGTTTCCCCTCTTGTTCACACTCACTCCTTGGAACAATTCCTGACCTCCATTACATTATTTTTCTTTTCTTTTTGAGTTCTGTATAGAGTCAATGCTTCTCTGGCCCTTTCTGCACAGGCCTTTTATGTGCCGCCCTCGCTCCCCCCATGGCACAAAGCCGCTGTTTCCAAACCTCGCTCCCCGAGCGAGGTTTTCTGGAAACAGCGGCTTCCAGCCACTGCCATGCAAACAGCAGCAGCTGGAAGGTGCCATCCCCCCTTTTCTGATCAACTTATCTTCCCTTCTGGTGCGTCGCCGAGGGCTGGGGACATGCCCCCCTGCCCTGCGACTCTGGAGTTGTCGCACAGGGCAGGGGGGCATGTCCCCTGGCCTCAGCAACGCGCCGGCAGGTCGCAGGGAAGGTAAGTCGATCGGGTGGCAGCGCAGCGCTGCGCCATCTTCCCTGTCATGCGAACGGTCCCAGGGGGGTGTCGCCGTCATATACGGCATCACACACACCCCCAGCGTGGCCGTGCAGAGGTGGCCTCTGTTTCACAGCCTTGTGCTGCATTATATACTCCTTATATACTCTATGCTTCAAAGATCCCTCCCCAAATAAAAGAATAGAGAAATGCTGCAAATAAATAAGTGGGGAGTGGGGGGTGGAGTGGGTTCAGAAAATGGCACCAAGGTGGAAGTTCAGGGAAGCAGAGAAGCATGGGAAACCTAGTCAATAAATCACACAGCAACTGAAGACATTTTCAAAACATTTTCGGCAGAGAATGGGGATTCATTTAAAATGTTTTGAGGCTGGAAACAAAATGTTTTGGGAGTAAAAAACAATGCAGAACTCCATAGAGTTTTTTTTCCTTCCTCAAAACATTTTAAATTAATTGTGCGGAAAAGTCACTTGTGAGATCCCATACAAATATTAAGCAGTATTATGCGATAAATTATCAAAGCTGATGGTGACAAGCTGTTAAATCAATGAGAGAAATAACTGTAGACTGAACCACTCATTGAAGCTGCATATGTAATATAATACACATTGCATGCAGATGTGCACAATCCGCTTCCCTCATTAACCACACATATACACTTATATTTGTTGGAATAGAAATGGCCGCAGCCCGGTTTATTAACAATAACACATAACTCTTTTTGGAAGCTGGGTGAGCATACCGGGGAACCAGCGCACTGCTGAACCCGGCACCATCCCCACATGGGGATCAGGACAGGAGGTTACTAGATTTCACTTGGGCGCCTACCCATTTGTGACACTCCTGCCAGCTTGAGACAGGGGTTCCAGGCGAGCTTGAGACAGGGGTTCCAGGTCTGCACCCTCAAGCCCTCCACTACCCCAGACCTCTTATTGAGCCCCCCGCCATGGGGAGGTCTGGCATGCAAGCCTGCCTCCCCCAAATGATGTGCCCCTCTGCCCTGAAAAACCACCCAGACTGCAACAAATGTCTAACAATAAACAACATTCAACAAAACAACAGCCCAAAACATAAGGAGGGAGGGTGGATTCTGCTTGCAGGCAGCCTTGAGAGGAGGCTGGGCTGGGCTGATCTGGGCAATGGCTTAAATAGTTTGCCCAGCTCCCTCATCACGTGACGGTTCCCCCATCACGTGACCATCCAAATGGCAGAGCAGGGAATGCGAGCCGACTGCTCCCTCCTCCCCTGCCGCAATGGCGCCCCGGGTGAGTCCTGGGTGCACTTTTTGTGTGTGTGTGTACTAATTAAGTCACTGCTGACTTCATGAAAACCCCGTAGGATATTCAAGGCAAGAGATGCTCAAAGATGGTTTGCCACTACCTGCCTCCCCATGAGCTGAGAGAGTTCTGAGAGAACTGAGACTGGCCCAAGGTCACCCATGTTGAGGAGTGTACAATGTATATTAGAGAAGCATTGATGCATAATTTGGTTTTCGTTCATAGCCAAGAAAGTTGACCTCTTTTGGGGTGTACAATCTCTCCAGAGATGATTCTTGTATGTATTGCTAGACAATCTTTTGAGTTCTGTGCACAATTACTGGAGACTGAATGTGGGAACTGATTACAGTTGAAACCTTTGCTTGGGATGTGATAAGAAAGTCTCTATATATCTGTAATGGCCCATTCCTGTGTTGGAAATCAGTGTGTTTATTAAGAAATGACCACACATATATGTAATTGTGAAATAATGAAGATATGGACAAGTTATGAGAATTGGATGAAGGAGACGGGAGTCAAAGAAGACATATGGATAAGAAGACAACAATGAATGAACTTACTGCTGTTTGGTTAAAGGAAAGTAAAACATAATATTAGGGGAGGTTGGGGGGAAAAGGGGAAAATGTTTTGTTTGGAAATTATATCAGAAAGATGTAAATAGAACGATTATTTCAAACTATACAATAAAAAATATTTTAAAAAATGTATGTAGTTGAGAGCAAGTCCAATTCAGAAGCTTGGGAAAATTTTATTGTATGCTATTTGTGGTTGCCTAAAGTTAGAAAATACTTTTCCCCCTCAGAGATAACCTGCTGTTGCTCCTGGGGCAGTAAATGCATTTTGTCAACAGCTGCATCTCTGTCCTGTTTCTCATTTATCTCATGATTGAGTGCATCATTAATCATCATCAGGGAGCCGTTCACCTACATCACATCTAATCCATAAGATTATAGCGATTTGTGTTAGTACCATTATTACTCTTTATTCTTTGATGAGTGTAAAGATTGAAGCTCAAGCTAGTTCAGGAATGACCTTTGAAGGCACAATAAAAGGAGCACACGTACTAAAATTGCAGTTAATATGTCACTCAATTACTTGGGTAGACAAACAAAGCTAGTAACGATGATTTTTCTTCATTGGGATCATTCCCCCTCCCCCTTGAGAATGGGATATTCTTCACTTCCTTTCACCCCAAAAAAATCTGGGAAAAAAGATTGCATTCTATAGCTGAAAAATGAAAAAAAAACACCTGAGAAGTAAAATGTTCAATGCGTGTGTGATGCTTTTAATACAGTGTTCGTGTTTTGTGGTTGCTTTTTGGTGTTCATAAATGTTTCATCTCACTAAATTCTAGCAGCACGTAGGTCAGTGTTATTCTTCTGTTGTTAGTGAAGGTGGGAGATTGTGGCTTTCCTGAGCCAAGCTAATAGTTTCCTGACCGAGAGAAGACTGGAGCTAGGGCATTGTAGTCCATGAACATCTGGAGAGCCAAAGTGACACCCCTGATCTAGGGTCTCCACATCTCTCATAGAGTGATTCCGCACATGAGTAAAATAGGTTTGACCCAGTTCCCCGAGAAGGGTACTAACCTAGGTCGAAGCCATTGTTGTTCCCCACTGCAACCAGCTTGATCCCAGCTCAGAGGGCGGAATCATCCTGTGCCTCTTCACCGCTCCATTCCAATTGGCTACTGTTCTACAGCCATGTTCCGTCTATCCCCACACACGTTATAAAAAAACTGCCACAGGAATGGAGGGACAAAGGTGGCGGTTTTTGATTGGCCGCTTACATTGGTACACGGAAATTGTGCACCATTTGTGCGACCAGCCATCACTTCGAACGCAAGAAAGAAGAGGGGGAAAAAATTAGGCACAATTTTCGCCGCAGCAGTTCTCCAGCTGTACGCATGCCCAAAACACTCAGCTGTGATTGGCTGAATGGGGGACTCCTGGCACCTGAGATTCCGCACTTTACTGGAATCGAGCTGAGTTTGAGAGTGGTTCCCTGAAAAAGTAGTAGTTCCCAACTGGAGTCGGAAATTTGACCGTTACACGGGGCGAAGCTGGTACAAAACCACGTCTATCCCAGTGGTTGTGCGGAGCACTTAGGTCGAACGCAGCGCAAACTTAGGTCGATAACGCAAGTGCGGAATCGGCCATAGTTCAGATTCTTGGCCACACCCGTCCTTTTTCCAAAGCTGACTAAGAGTTAATGGATGGTGTCTGACCTTCTGATGGTAAACATTTTCTTAGCCTAAAATGGCTTTCTCGAACTTAAAGAGTTCTGTGGCTGGAGAATGAGTCATAACACTGAAGAAAAGGCTCTTCAAGTCAGAAGACAGGCTTCAAGCTGTACTCAGCAGAGAGGTAGAATTATATTTACTGAGTTTGCCATTTTATCCAAGGACAGAGTATATGTTTTTGTTCTGTGCTTCCCTCCTCCCCACTTCCAGGGGCAGCACATACCTTGACAGGTTTCCTTTTGAGAGGAGAAGATCAGAGACATCCACATTCTTTATTGATGAAAATACAAATCTAGCACAAGTGGAGGCAAAGTTCCTTACAGGGCAAGAGATCTACTAACCCACATCAAATTTTCAGAGAGAAAAAAGGCCCTGAACTGAGAAGTTAACAGCTTTCCCCAAGCAGAAAAGATAGAAGCATTTTTCAGTAAATGACAAATAGCAATTAAGTTTGCTAGTTGCTGTGTAGGATATTTTGTTGCTGCCTTTGATCTTGTACTAGAATTAAAAGAACCACAGCTTTATTTTATTTTATAAATCACCATGCAATTACTATACGGAATCCCACTGTGGATACAAGCATGGAGCTGCGATATGGAAAGAGTTCAGTCATGCTTTCTCTATAGTATACTCGGCTTACCTCACTCAGTCCCATATGCTGCGGTCTGTTTGGAGGTGGGCCAACATCTACTCCATACAAGAGCATGGTGCATGACCTTCCAATTCTGGATACGATTGTGCTTTAACAACTGTCACAAAAGCTTTACCTACCAGGCTCTTTCTTTCATAGCCAAAACCCGAAAGTGGTGGTCCTTTGTTGAGGCTTTCGCAAAATCCATGAAATCGGGTCTATCCTTGGATGCAATTTCTTTGGTTTCCAGAATGAATGCCAATGAGCTAAAGCTGACTATCAAAAAAAAGAGATTGTAGCTGATCTCGAGTATGAGTCACCTGATGCAAGCAGGCTAATAAAACGCTGCTCTCCCTTGCACTTCTGGCATACTTCCATTAAAACCCTATACCATGGCCAAGTATTTCCATTTGGTCTTAGAACCCAAACCATGCGATTTGCAGCCCTGACCTCTTCGCCAGGTGCAGTAATATTCTCCCCTTCCATAGCTACCACTTCAGGGCAGAATACAGAAAAGTGCCTTTTAATGAAAGATTTTGTCCCTGCAGTTCAGCTTACGAAGAATCAATCCAACACGTGATATTACACTGCCCTGCTGTTACACAGCTTCTAGCCAGGAATAAATATCTAAACCTCGGTGGAGTTAAAACCCCCCCCATTGATAATAATATATTCAATCTATCAATTCAGTGGTAACGATGTTGGATTGTGGTTCTTGCAAGTGTATTGGAAGCGCTGGCTAACTTTTTGTGCTCTGTCATCAGCAAACGGTTATAACTGTACTGGAGATTGTATCATTACACTGAGGTCGCCATTTTTCTGGTATATTGCTGCTGTTTTAATTATGCCATTAAAGGTTTATATATAAAAAAATATATTTTATTTTATTTTATTTTATTTTATTTTATTTTATTTTAGGAAAGTAATTTTTACCCTCATTTCAGATGGAAATATTAACACAAGATGGTAAAATAAGTGGGATATTTTCAGTGCTGAACAGCCTGTCGACTCTGTTCTATCTGACACATGTTTTGTATCATGGTGCAGTGCCTTTCCCCACTTCTCCTGCTGCCGCCATGGCCGCGCACTGCTCTGAGCATGCGGCATCCTTAGCACGCGTCTGGGCGTCCCCACGACCCCGCACTCTGCGCGGGGTCATCCAAAGGCGCCGTTTTTGCCAGCGCCAGGGATGCCGCATGCTGAGCAGGCGCAAGAGCGGCAGCGTCGGGGCGGCTGCGCTGTTGCCGCCCCTGACGTGGGGAGTGAAGTGGGACCCCGCGCTACTTGCGGAGAGTAGCGTGGGGCTTAAGGTAAGTGGGGAAAGGGCCATAGAGGAATGATAGATCTAGATTGTCCTAGAAGGTTTCCTGCATCAGCCCAATGATCAGCCCACCGTACCGTGAATCCCCACCTGATGAATCATGTTGCTTGAAACCCAAGTGGTTGGGGGTGGAAAAAATCACCACACAAATATGACAAGAGACTCATCAATCCAAATTATTGTTACTGTTTTGAATTGGGCCACCGGTTTTGTGGGTGAGTTGGCAATAGTCATGATTTAAAAAATGCTGCCTGCAGCACATGAATCAATCATTGCTGAGAAGCAGCAGCTATATATTTAGAGATTCTTCTCATTCATTGAGACTAGAAGAGTTTGGTTTTCTACCCCAACTTTCTCTCCTGTAAGGAGATTCAAAGGGGCCTATAAACTCCTTTCCCTTCCTCTTCCCACAACAGACATTTTGTGAGGCAGATGGGGCTGAGAGAGTCCTGAGAAAACAGTGGGCGTTTTCCCACTTACCAGTAGCTGCGCACTACTGTAGGCAAGTAGCGCGGGGTCTCCTGGCATTCCCCACTATAGGGGGGAGACAACGCAGCCGCCCCGATGCTGCCACTGTCACGCCCCCTCAGTGTGTGCCATTCTCGGCGCTCTTCCACACTACGCCTTTTGATGACCCCGTGCAGAGTGCGGGGTCGTGGGGAAGCCCGTGCACGCGCCAGAAATGACGCGCACTGAGAGCAACGCACGGCATAGGGGGGTCGTGGCAAGTGGGGAAACACCCAGTGACTAGTCTGAGGTTAGCCAGCGGGCTTCATGTAGAGGAGCAGGGAAACAAATTTAATTTGCTAGACTAGAGTCTGCCACTCATGTTGAGGAGTGAGGAATCAAACTTGGTTCTCCAGTTTAGAGTTCACCACTCTTCACCACTACACCACACTGCCTCTCAGCAAATATAGCATGAGGGAGTCGTAATGGGCTTACTGTGAACAAATTTACTATGAGGGTGCTGTGATGGCCTCCTGCGTGGTTTCTGGGAATATTCCTTATCAACCGGTAAGATGTCCCTTCTTGATCCGTCTCTTACCTGTTCTCTTATATCAAGTCACATTTAGACAGAGGATATCTCAGTTAAAAAAAAAATCTTCCGATGTTAGGTCCACCCAAAGTTGGAACCCACCAACCATGCATATCAGAAGTGTGAGGTCCTAGTGAGGTACACAATATGCACAGTCATAAGAACATAAGAACATAAGAACAAGCCAGCTGGATCAGACCAGAGTCCATCTAGTCCAGCTCTCTGCTCCTCGCAGTGGCCCACCAGGTGCCATTGGGAGCTCATATGCAGGATGTGAAAGCAATGGCCTTTTGAGGCTGTTGCTCCTGAGCACCTGGACTGTTAAGGCATTTGCAATCTCAGATCAAAGAGGATCAAGATTGGTAGCCATAAATCGACTTCTCCTCCATAAATCTGTCCAAGCCCCTTTTAAAGCTATCCAGGTTAGTGGCCATCACCACCTCCTGTGGCAGCATATTCCAAACACCAATCACACGTTGCGTGAAGAAGTGTTTCCTTTTATTAGTCCCAATTCCCCACCCCCCCAGCATTTTCAATGTATGCCCCCTGGTTCTAGTATTGTGAGAAAGAGAGAAAAAATTTCTCTCTGTCCACATTTTCTACCCCATGCATAATTTTATGGACTTCAATCATATCCCCCCTCAGACGTCTCCTCTCCAAACTAAAGAGTCCCAAACGCTGCAGCCTCTCCTCATAAGGAAGGTGCTCCAGTCCCTCAATCATCCTCATTGCCCTTCTCTGCACTTTTTCTATCTCTTTGATAGCCTTTTTGAGATGTGGCGACCAGAACTGAACACAGTACTCCAAGTCACTTTGTCATGTGAATAGGCCAATGCCTAGCTTTTCTATGCACCTTCCGTACATGCGAATGACAACTCCTCCTGAAGGTGTGAGTTGTTCGACTACCAGTTTGCATGCGCAAAACATTTGATAAGGGTTTCTATTACTGGGTTATTTGATTTGTATGAATTCCAATTTTTGTCAGTCTGTACTGACCACATTTGAAATAATTGCTCCAGGTTTATTTTTCAAACTGTGCAATTTGGGTGCAATAAAAGTTTAGACCAAATGATTTCTTCAGGGAGAGGCAAGCCATGATAACCTTGGGGGAGTCCAGTACACTTGCTAAGATGGAGAGCACCATAATACTCAGGGAAAAAAAATAGACCCTCTTCCCTCTGGCATGTACACAGATGTCACCTGCTAACTGCTCATTTGCAGGCCAAACTTTTTTTTTTACTAGTGTTGAGAGAGCAAAGGTGGGTAGCAGGAAGTGTCTGGTGTCCCGCTGCAGCTTATTAGCTGAGCTGCATGTCTCTGAGGAGCGTCCTTGGGATTTAGATGACGTGACTGCCGGCAGCTTGGGATCTCATTGCTAGGTAAGCAACTCCACTAATGAATGCGGAAAGCCTGTAACCGGCGCTGCCTGCCTCTGGTGCGGTTTCAGCTGCTTGAATTACAAATGAGGCTATTGTGAGGGGGAAGCCTACGTAAACACGAGACACATCAATGTGTGTGCATGCATGCGTGAGCACGTGTGTGTGTGTGAACATGTATCGTTTACATGATATACGGGAACAAACGAACCACACAGATGCAAATTTTTGACACGTGACACTACTGGCAGATTAGCCTTTTAATGTCAGATAAGAAAGTACCATAAGTATATCTGATATGAGGACGCTGCATTTTAATGGGGTTGGTTTTAACATATATAGAGCCACTATTTAATGATTTATTTAAATCCTGATACTATTGATTTTATTTGTGCTCTACTTATTTGTTTTGTTCACCACCCTGAGCGCTCCGGGGGAGGGCAGTTTATAAATATTATTATTATTATTATTATTATTATTATTATTATTATTATTATTATTATTATTATTATTATTATTATTATTATTATTATTATTATTATTATTATTATATAATACTTATATAATACTTATATAATAATAATAATAATAATAATAATAATAATAATAATAATAATAATTATTATTATTATTATATAGCACTTATTATTATAATACTTATAATATATATGTATATAATAATATTGATCGTAATAATAATATATATATATGTATAATAATAAACGACAACCACCACCACCACCACCACCACCACAACAACTTGTGGTTGTTGTCTATTATTATTATTATTATTATTATTATTATTATTATTATTATTATTATTATTATTATTATTATTATTATTATTATTATTATTATTATTATTATTATTATTCAAAAACAGTTATACACAGCAAACAAGATCAATATGCTGGCTTTTGTATTACATCACACGTCGGACACTTCCCAAGCATCTAGGACTGTGTGATGTATACAATGCGAATATGCGTGCAGAGCCGTAGGTAGGGTGGCCTTTTGCGAAAGCTGACATATGGTGATTTTGTCAGCGCCAATGGTGTTTTTAAGTGCTGTTTCAAAGATCTTTGTAGGCACTGCACCCAGTGTGCCGATCACCACTGGGACCACCTTTACTGGTTTGTTAGCCAGAAGAGTGCTTTTGTAGTTCAATCCTTAAGAAATCCTCATATCATGTAGAGTTTTTCCAGTTGCTTTCTCAAATCGGCAATCCTGCTGTCACCAGGAAATTGCAACATCAACTATCCACACTTTCTTTTTTCCACGATCGGTGAGGTCAGGGAGATATTGTGTTCCAAAAAACTTTAAGTCAGTCCTGAATCTCGGAAGTCCCCAGAGTAGCGCTCTTTACGTGTTCCTGCCATTTTCAGTGACCTTTTCTAGGTTTGTGATTCCTACCAGTTTCTTTGTCTGAGCAGATGGTAGTTGTGGCACAAGTTCCAGTGAATCATCTGAGCAACAGTATGATATGCCTCTGCTTTTGTAGTCCATCTCGCAGCGATCTTACTTGCAGCAGCTAAAATTATCGTGATCTATTGTTTCGTCCTGCTTCCTTGCAGGAGTCTGCACTTTGGGATCTGTTGGTTGACTTTTTCAATTCTGGCTTTGATGGCATTTGTTCCGAATTGCTTGTTCTTGGGCTGCAAAGAATCAAGCTCTTTCAGATCTCCTTTTTCAAAGTCTCCATTCTGGTTGATAAGCCACAACCATGGTTTTTTCGCTTGATATTTTGTCCTCAATACATAATTTTTCTAGAGAACTGTTCATGGAGAGCCTTCTTGCCAGTTTTCTCTTCTGCTTTGCAGTGTATTTTTACGGTACTCACTCTTTGTCTTTTGCACTTTGAGCAGTTTTCTGCTGTTGACTTCCATCAATGTTGGTTCTTCACTGTTTTTCACATAATCTGCCAGTGCATGTTTCTCTTCTTCCACCATTTGTTTCACTTGCAGAAGCCCTCTACCTCCTGATTTTCTGGGTAGGTAATAATAATAATAATAATAATAATAATAATAATAATAATAATAATAATAATAATAATAATAATAATAATAATAATGATGATGATGATGATGATGATGATGATGATGATGATGATGATGATGATGATGATGATGATGATGATGATGATGATGATGATGCAGTTGCCAAAGACCATTAGCATGTTTCACAATGTGGAATAGCTGGGGATGCTAGTTTCCAGGTGGGATCTGAGGATCCCTCAAAATTACAGCTCTCCCCCAAATCAGTTATCCTACAGAAAATGGATGCTTCAGAAGATGGATTCAGTGACCTTGTACCCCAATGAGGTCCCTGTCCTCCTCAAGCACCACCCCCACACAGTGGTGGGATCCAAAAATTTTAGTAACAGGTTCCCATGGTGGTGGGATTCAAACTGTGGCATAGCGCCAATGGGGCTGGGCGGAGCATAACAGGGGCATGGCCAGGCATTCTGGGGGCAGGGCATTGCTGGGTGGGGCTGTGGCAAGGACGCATCCGCTGCACCGGTTCTTGGGCTGGAAACGAATGCACGCAGGCACAGGCTGCCACACACGCCGGTGCACCTCCTGCTAGACTGCTTCAAGTTCTGCACGCTACTGCTGAGAGGAGGAGCGTAACTAAGGCAAAACTCACGTGGCAAAATCACTAATTAGTTACCCCCTCTCGGCACACACAAATAATTAGTAACCTACTCTCGGGAACCTGTGAGAACCTGCTGGATCCCACCTCTGCCCCCACATCTCTAGGAGTTTCACAATCTGGCTGTGGCTATCTTACCTTTCCTTCTCCCACTGTTGGGCAGGGGAACTTGGCAATCCCATCAATAACACATGAAATATTAATAGCCAAATCCAGAGAAGGGGGGGACTGTTACATCTGGAGGCAGTGTGAGGCCGCACTGGCGGATGTACCATCCTCATGGCACTTACCCCAATGGAGGGGTAAATCCACTGGAGGACAGCCACTGCAGCCCACCATGATGGCTAGATGTGCTGGCTCTGCTAGTGTAGTGGGAGCATTCCAGAGGTATAGCTGGGGGTGGAGCTGACTTTAGTCAGCTTCCACCCTGACTTTGCCTCCCAGAATTCCGGCACCCAGGGCTAGAACTTATGTCACCCTTTTGGGCGGGGTAAGCCCATTAAGCCCTATGGTAGGCTTTTGGGCAGGGGGAGGGGTTTTTATTTTCTCCCTCCACATGCTGCTGAAAAGTCCCCTTGGAGGGGGCAGAGTGGTGCCACAGCGGCGCCATCCCCTCCTGCCAAAGGGCTCTGGATTGTGCTGTAAACCTTATTCTTTCTCTCATGTTCTTCCGATGGAAGAACTGGTGCTTTGGAAATGCTCACCAACATCAGTGCCGAGGATGCCTTTGCATCAGAGGTGGGATCCAACCAGTTCTCACCACTTCTCTAGAAGTGGTTACTAATTTTTTCTGAGTGCCGAGAAGGGGTTACTAAAGCAACCTCCCTGCCCAATAGGGACTGGAGGTGTGTGTGTGCGGCGGCGCCACTGTTTGAATCCCACCACCATCGGAACCTGTTATTAAAATTTCGCATTGTACATTCGGGGAGACATGGAAGATGGTTTTATTTCAAAGGGCTGTTGAATCAAAAGCAAATTGGTTTGTCAAATGTTGCTTTTTTTGATGGTTATCTTGACTTGTATGGGTTTGCAGATGGCACTGCCTTGTTAGCCATCTAAGTGGATGAGGTGAGGAAGAAATAAAATAAATAAGCTGCGGGTGATGGCAGCAGTTTCACTGACTAACTTGCCCAAGTCAACAATGTGAAATAGAACACTTTAATTAAACCTTTATAGAATTACCAAGTCCCCCCTAGCCCTGGTTGGGGACTGGGGCCCTTATAGTCACCAATTCAGAAGAAGAAGCCCTTGCCCTTCCCCCCTCACAACAAACACCCTGTGAGGTAGGTGGGGCTGAGAGAGCTCCGAGAAGCTGTGACTAGCCCAAGGTCACCCAGCTGGCGTGTATTGGAGATGCACGGAAGAGCTTAATCTGAATTCCCAGATAAGCCCTCCGACAGCTCAGTGCGGCAGAAGCGGAGAATCCCCAACCCGGTTCACTCCAGATTAGATATTGACGGTGCCTTTAACCTCCTACACCACTGTTGGGAAATCTCCTACCTGGAAATTTTGGGGAATGCTTACATTATGGTCAAGCCTCGCGACGGCAACATGACGCCGCCGAACGAAAAAAGAAGGCTACCAGAGTTTGGTTAAAGCTCGCAGAACGCTGATAGCTGTATGGCGAGAAAGCATATCGCCACCAAACGTTTAAACCGGCTGGCGACGTATTCAGAAAACGCTTCAAAACCACTCTTTTCCCTTACGTAGACGATCGACGCCGCATCGCAGTACGCAATGTTTCGCCACGGATTTCGTCGGGCCAAAATATACTGGCCTGCACGGTTTCTCGCAGGCTAACGTCACAGACGCCGCCCGCTTCCGCGTAACCGATTTCATATTGCTGACGCTCCAGCCCGCCTTCGTCTGTGCGAACGCTTTTTTGGGACGCGCCAATTTGCGACGGCCATCGCCACCGCTTTTGGCCGGCGGAAACGCCAGCCATTCTGTCGCCACAGAAACCCCCCTTTTTTTCCTCTGGTGAAACTGACCTTTTTTGGTATGGGCTTGAGTTGTACTTCCAGGGGAGAGGTTAATAGCATCAGGCTGCAATCTGGAGAACTGAGTTTGATTCCCCCTTCCCCCACATGCGCAGCAGACTCTAATCTGGTGAACTGCATTTGATTCCCCACTCCTCCACAAGAAACCTGACCTTGGATCAGTCACAGTTCTCAAAGAACTCTCTCAGCCCCATCTGCCTCACAAGGCATCTGTTGTGGGAAGACGAAGGAAGGGTTTTGTAAGCCACTTTGAGATTTCTTAGGGTTGAGAAAAGCAAGTTATGAATCAAAACTCTTCTTCCTCCTCCTTAGGTTTTCATGAGTGGGGGTGGAATTTCTCCATATTCCTCATCCCAAACACTCTATTTTTTTTTGGGGGGGGGCATCAGTGGGATAAAGTAGGAATGGAAAATGAATGGCCATTGCCATCTGTTAAGATAATGTTACCGATGGGAAAATAAACAAAATATTTTCCTGAAGTCAGGTTGCCTAGCTACACTGGCTCCATGCCTGGACACGGAGACTTGTGTGGTTCAGAAGCCTCCATAAGGTTCACAAAGAATGTATATGCATGATTGTGCCAATGCTATATGGTTTCCCTCTTGTTTATGCCTTTCTAGGATGTAATAAAAGCCCCTTTTAAGTTGAATTTATGATGTGCCTGCAGTTTAGGATGTTAGTTTAATAAGGTTCTTCAGTTAGGTTAAGGTTCTATCAGTTTTAAGTGAGCCCTGCCAGTAGGTAGATGTACAGTCCTGCCTATGTAAGTATAGATATGCATGTTTATCCGTTAAGGTTTTCCTTAATGTTTAAGTTAGAAATGTTATTTTTGAAATCTGTGTCTGAGAATAGAATAATAGCTGAAGTTAAGGTCTGGAGCATTATGGGACAAGGAAGTTACTCCTGGAATTTAGTGAATTTGACCAACACCCAGGTAATCCCATCTTCACTCAACAAAAGGGCCTTTTGACTCGATCAAAGGATGTCAATTTGGATTTGGCTATTGGATCGTTTGGAAGTTTTACTCCCTGTGATCCAGGTAGCTCATTGGACTGTTCTACATCCTTACTTTCAGGATCCAAGAATCTATTGGATGATTTGAACTTGCCCTCCTGTCTAATATCTCCAAAGGAACCACCTCAGTAAGAAGCTGCGCTAGCTTTTTTCTGGGATTTGATCTCTACCAAGCACGTGCAAAGCGACCGTTTTCTCCTTTTACGCTCTAGGATTTTTCTCTGCATTAGATGGATGGAGACCGGGCCTCTTCCTGGGTTTCTTGAATTCGTGGGGGTGGATCTGTCCTACAATTCTTTTCTGCCATACTGGGAAAGGTATGTATGGGCTGAGGCATTGCAGCCATGTGGAGGTCCTTTCTGCTGAGTTTCGCGCTAAGAGATCAATTTTGGGTAACAAAATCCTTCCTGCTTTGAAGAAACGCCGGCTTCCTGCGCCTCATTAAGTTGCTGAGCTGACCGTTTGGTTGTTACTCGGCAATTCGCGTAAATAATAAGAAGATAAGCAGTTTACTTATTGTCATTGTGCACACACGGCGAGATACTTTCATGATGTTTAAGTTTGGTTTTTAATCCTTGCCTCATCACACATGCTGATGTTTTTATGTGGACTTAATCTGCAGCTCAGCTCTCAGTGATGAAGTACCTACGGCAGATAAATCAAGAGATACGTATAAATACGGGCTTTTTATGCCACCTCCAAACCATGAAGGAATTTTCTCTGTCTTTGGATCTATATGGTAGTGCGAACTTAAACAAAATGCAGCAGAATTAGAAGGTTAGTTTGCTTGATTCGCAAACACTTTGAGAAATTTATATTGTCAATTAGACACAGGAAAGCTGTAAACGCTCATATATTTTGTGAAATGGCTATTTCCTTCCATGCCACCGTCTATGACTGTGCTGGGTGGGAGGAAAAAATCTCTGCAGAGCAGCTTTGCATATGTCTATTACTTACCTCAATTCTCAGGTATCCTAGAGGTAGCATAAAAAGCAAAGAAGAGAGGAGGAGAAGGTTGGAAAAGCACTCAAATGAGCTTTGTGGGAGCCCCTTTAATCTCTTTTATTAGGTATGTGAACATTTAACAGCAGTTAAAAGTCCTATAAACCAAATGTATAAAATTAGGCTTCCAAGTCATTTATTGTCAGAGACCCAGACTCCCAACTATTCCTCTTTCCAAAGTAGGATTTCACTACGCAGCCCAAGATGAACATATACAAGGTCTCTGAGCTGCCTTTGCAAAAAAGCTTTGTCAGACTATTGTCCAGATTTCTTATAGGTTCACTACTGTACTGGGTATCAGGGTATTGGATAACAGCTGGGTTTATACAGACTACCTGTGCTCAAGTGTAACTTTGTTCCCCTTGCCCTGAAATCTCTCTCTCTTTGCTGCCACTAAAATCGAACACAACTTGCAAAGGGGAAAGAAAGAGACAACGATGTTCCTTAGGCCTACCTGCTTTCAAGCCAAACTTCTGGCAAAAATGAAAGTTTGAGACCAGCTGCAAATGTCTTGAAGGTTGTACAAAGGACACACTACCATTTGCTGCAACTGAGACAGGCTGACAGCCACTATTTAAGGGTGAAGAACCATACGACAGATAGGACAGCGTTGCTGATTTCTATAGAACTAGTTTTTGTTTTAATTTTTTTTTAATATCCCCAAATCAACTAGCCAGCAAAACCATCTCATTTAAAACTGAGGCTGATTCCGCATGGGCCAAAAACAGTGGTGTGACAACTGTGTGAAAATGGTGTAAACCCTTTTACAATGTTTTAAACCCTTTTACGCCGTTTTCACACCACTGTTTTTGACCCATGCGGAATCCGCCTGAGAGTCACAGGGCCTTTCCCCACTTACCTTAAGCCCCGCGCTACTCTCCCTCCAAGTGAGTGCGGGGTCCTCAGCGACTCCTGACGACAGGGGCTGGCGTGCTATTACAGCTGTTCTCTAATGCTGCAAGGCTTTCGTCACGCCCTCTCAGCGCACGGCATCCCTGGCGCTCTTGTAAATGGCGCCTTTTGATGACCCCATGGTCATGGGCCCCCCGGGCGCACACCAGGGATGCCGCACGCTGAGAGCAGCGCGTGGCATAGGGGAGGTCTTGGTGAGTGGGGAAACGCCCATAAAAAATCAACTCAAAAAGCAAAAGAGCAGGTATGACTGAACCATAACAAGGCTATTTGCCAAGCTGTATGTGCATCTTTTATGTATGTATGTATGTTTTGGTTTTTCAATGAAGTGGTTAAAATTCACTTGAATTCTGGTTTCCTGCAGCTTTCTAAAGGTGGGAAAAGCCCTGTAGAGATCCCATAGCCTGGCCTCTCAGATGGCAAGGTCTTCCCTGCTAATTCCCCAACCTAAATGGGCAGACCCCCACTAATTCAGATAACAGATGGGGGGAGGGAAGAAGAGATTATCCTGGCTTCCTTTACAGAGTCCATCTGTAAGGAATTCCATAGAAGAAGAAATAAAAGGCTTTTGGGGTGTAAAAGACCGTTTATTCAGACATCCTAGAAAGCTCACGTACACGCCGTGGCAGGAATAAGGTCTCCCGCCAGAAGCACAGGTTATAACTCTGTCCATCCCATCCCCCCTCCCGGATTCCCATGGGAACGGAGGTCTCATCTCCCTCGCAGAGATAAGGTCTCCGCGGCAGAAGCTGGCCCATCGCCCGGGTTGTGGAATGTAGTCAAGGCCAGGCGGCTGACCCGCTCATCAACACCATTGAATCCTTTACACCATCCATGTTAAGTTGTATCTTCACCTTTGTCTACTGCCTTCCACTTTTCCTAACATTATTGTCTTTTCCCATGTCTTCTCATAATGTGATCAAAATACAATAGCCCCAGCATGGCCATATTAGATTCTAGGAAGCATTCAGGCTTGGTTTGATCTCTGTGTGTGCATTAAGTCATTTCCAGATTATGGCAACCCTATGAATTAATGACCTCCAAAATGTCCCATTATTAACAGCCTTTCAAATGGAGGCAGTGACTTCCTGGATGGAGTCAATCCATCACTTGTTGGGTCTTCTTTGCTTGCTGCCTTCCATTTTTTCTATCATGATTGTGAGTCTTGTCTTCTCATAATGTGACCAAAGTACAATAGCCTCATCTGAGTCATTTTAGCTCCTAGGGGGTGCTCAGACTTGATTTGATCTCTGTGTGTGCATTATGGGCAGTCATGTCACTTGCAGCTTATGGCAACCATATGAACTAATCATCTTCAAAATGTCCTTTTGTTCACAGCCTTGCTCAGGGCTTGCAAACTGAGGGCCATGTCTTCCTTTATCAATCCATTATCAATCCATTTCATGTTGTTGTTGTTGTTGTTGTTGTTGTTGTTGTTGTTGTTGTTGTTAACTAACTAACTAACTAACTAACTAACTAACTAACTAACTAACTAACTAACTAACTAACTAACTAATTAGTTATATTTATAAACCGCCCTCCCCCGGAGGGCTCAGGGCGGTGAACAAGACAAATAGATAGAGCACGATAAAATCCATAATATCAAGGTTTAAATAATCATTAAATATGGCTCTATATGTTGCATCTTTTTCTTTGCTTGCTGCTTTCCAGTTTTCGTAGCATTATTGTCCTTTCTATTGAAAGGAAATTTCAGGAGTAACCTTGCCAGAAGATTTTTTTTAATCACAGATGTTCCATGGTGTCTGAAAGGGGTAGGGGTAGATTAGGTGTGATTTATTAATTGACCTTGATATCTGACTCAAGCACAAACTGGATTTTATTTATTTATTTCTGGATACTTATTACCCACCCATCACCAAAGTCCCTGTGTTCTTGTGTGAGAATGAGAAAGGGACTATTTGTTTGGGTCAAAGCAGCAACATACTTCTTTTCCTTTTTCTTTTAGCAGAATGCAGAGATGGGACATTTTTGAAGTACTATTGGAAATTGGGTGTGTGTGCTGTTTTTGTTGACGCAATACAAGCTTTCCATTATCTGTCAGTGAAACCACAGCATGTTCTCTTCTCATCACCTTACCCCTGTCAGGTAGCCGGATTTCTCTTGTTACTCACTTTAAAAAACAATCCAATGAGAAATGGATTCTTTGTTTTCACTCTTCTATTCTTGTGACTCAGGTAATGGTAGTTGCCTTTTCATTTACATCTTTTTTGCATGGGTAAACTGCAGAATAAGTAGCATCAACCCCTCATAGCCATCAGCTATCATTCACAGTCATTGCAAACTCTACTGGGCATCAACTAATTTAATTTTCCTAAGTGTTTGCCCATCTTCCAAATTCCTAAAGACCAATTCTAATGAAAACTCATTCATCCAAAGAAAAAAGAAAAGTAAACCATAAAACCGCCTTTTCCCTTTCCTATTAAAAGCCGACAAATTAAAGTTAGCGTGTTTGTTTTAAAGTGGTTATTATCTAGCAGTCTTGTGTCAATTGCCAATTTCAAATTTGGAACTCTTTTCTCTTTTCTATGGAGAGTTAATGAATTTGTCTGTTCGTGGGATCCCATTCATGGCATGAAGATGGCTTTGCTGTCTTGCGGCTGCTGTAGTGCTTTCCTTCACAAGTGACAAATACACACATGTCTGTTTAAGGATATGTGTTGAAGGTTGGGTCTATCTATGTGGAGTTTTTGTTCAATTTTTTTGCGACCCAGGACTTGTATCTGTAAGAAATTGAAATGTGCAATCCCTCAATGGATTCTGTAATAATTAACAATGAAGTGCTATCCAGCTCTCTTTCCAGTTCCAGTTCAAAATGAGTGTTTGTCTGAAAATGAGCATTTAGGCATAAGTTAGTTATAGCTTTGGATGCATCTTCAGGGTAGCCACTAAATGATGGATAGGATAACAGCCTTATCTTTCTCAGGCAGCAAATATATTAAATGGTGTTCATGTGAGATAAGTGGAGTAATACAAGGTCTTAGAGGAGTCATACTTTTTAAGTGCTCCCAATTCACAACTGGATCATGGCCACTTCCTATAGGATTTTCAAGGTAACAAATAATCAGAGGCAGTTCCTGTGCATAGCAAACCCAGGCCGTTTCCCCACTCACCTTTTGTTGCTCAGTATTTGCGGCAAATAATCCGGGGGCTTGCTGCATTCCCCACTACCGAAGCGGCGACAACGCAGCAACTCCGATTCTGCTGCTCTTCTTCCTCCTTTGCGCATGTTATTTCGGTTCCTATATCATCAAGCACCTTTTTTTAAAACCGGGGGAGTGGGGAAGCACAGAGGGTGACTCCAGGTTTAAGTTTTCTGCCGTTGCTGGTGACGTACAGCCATTCATCCAATTAGGCAACGGCAGGGTGTGCGAGATGCGCGTGAAGCCTGGGTTTTAATTTTTTAAAATTTTTAATGCTAAAAGTCCACGTCTCCACATTGTTCCGAGCACACATGGGCATAGACACGTATTATGTCGGTTCAAATAGATGTGGATTCCTCGGCACAGTGTGGGAACGTGGATTCATCCTTTTGAACATTAAAAAAAATTCCCGTCCCAGAACAGCGCAGCTGCCAATCAGGACAGCCCCTGAGCGGATCATGGGGAGTCCTGCATAGCTGCTGCATGGCTGCAGCATTCATTTGACCAAGGGGAGGAAGCTGCAGTGGGGACCATGAGCTCAAAAGGTCCTGCAGCAAAGAAAACTGCAGCGTATCGACCACATTTCGTAAGTGGGGAAACGATCCCAGTCTTTCTTGGTGAGCTCCCATATAACTGCTAACTGCTTAGTTTATAAGTGCTCATGAACTGTGACTAGTCTGGGTTATTCAGGCTGATGAATGATTATACCAAATTAGAGCTGTGCATCTGATAAAGCTAAAAAGCCATTTCAGATTTTTTTGGACAAAAAATGCCATGTTAGTTTTCTAGCAAAATTGCTACTTTTCAGGCTATACCTTAAAATACTTATTTTAATCTGTAGATATGTTGGGTACTCTATGGTAGTTGCGATAAACAAAGCCTCCAACACGGTAAATAGTCTGTTCTTCAGGGGAAAATGAAATGTCTCGTGGCAAGCTGGAAGGAGAAATTTTTACAATACCCATTTCCTAGCATTCAGCCGCAAGATATTAAATTAGATAGAATATTAAAAGCAATAATTAGACAGCTTAACTCTTAAACTGTCTGCTGTTGTATAAGGTATTGGGGATTTACTGGCAGCTAGGAACATTACCTGAAGTTACATAATGTTTCCCAACAGACTTGGGGCGGAGAGGGGGCGGTGAATGGATGAGCAATAATGGCAGAGGGACTCTTTTAAAAACCTCATCAGCAGCTGGCTGATTACTAGGGCAATGGAGGTGGCTTTAGGAAAGATGCAAATTGACAGTACTTTGGGCACTGCAGCACACTTACAAGTCCACTCCATGTTTTCTAACATTTGAACATTTTGTTCTACAGCATAGCAAAGATCGGGAGCAGATCCAAACCGGATTTTACTATGGAGAGGTTTGGGAGGCCAAAACAATAATGGTAAACAAAACAATAGTGCCTCCTCCCACAAACAAACTAATTTTACTGGTCTCTTTCCTACCTTCTTACTCTTTTGGCGATAAGCATATTATAGGCAGCTGGTTGTCAAGAACATTATCTTTTAACAGAGTGCCCCTGGACCCCGCGACCACTTGAGGAGAGTAGAAAAGGGTCCCGGGGCACTCTTTAATTTACAGTGGTGATGCTCCAGTCAGTTTCAGACGCTTCGAAAGCCGCTCTTGCACGCCCCTCAGCCGCCAGCCGCCGCGTAACCTGCTACGCCTCAAAATGGCGCCTTTTGATGACCCCGCACAGAGCGCGGGGTCATGGGGATGCCCTGGTGCGCGCCAGAGATGCCGCACGCTGGGAGCAGCACGCAGCAAAGGGCCCACTAAAGATAAGTGGGGAAAGGGCCACTGACAGAGGGGCAAAGACTCCATTGAACAAAAAGGAGGCACCACTGTGCTCTTTTTTGCTAACAGCACCACATTTGGCCTGTTGAGGTAAAACCAGGCACCATCATGGTGTTCCTTCCCAGACTCATCATGTGGAAGGCAGGATAGGGGCCTCCTGAAACTTTTCCTTGCAAGTAAATGGCCAATCAACCCCAAATTCATTTGTGGCTACACTTCTCCCCCAGTGGGACTTACTAGGCATAAAATAATTCTCACTCGTAGTTAAGAAGTCTCTGCACAACAGTAAGATCTAAAACATTTTTGTATGCAAAAAAAGTTAAAATCTGAGATGGATGAGGAACTGAAAGCTCCAACAGCTTTGATTGGAGAGCCTGAATTGCATTGGAAAAAAAGTAAATGATGCAAATCCAGCTACTATATCTCCTGAAGAAAGAATTCTGGAACATGAATGCCAGGAATTCATAGGTGAAGTGTATTTTACCAGGCCAGGGTTAAGTTATACTCCCTTGCTAAACGCTGATTGTTAATTCTTTTCAGATGGAAGCAGCAGCTTGGTGGAATGGGGTGAGAAAGGCTGGCTCTCATGTTGTACGAACTGTTGAAGCAGGTGCCCTGTCAGCAGACACGTCAGCCCCCAAAGCAGAGCAGATAGCTTTACGCAGAGCACTGGAGCTGGCTAAAGATCAAAGGGTACATGTTTTCACAGACAGCAAATATGCTTTTCCTATTATGCTATATGTGAAAGGACAAATGTGGAACTATTGTGCTATGATGTACCAAGCTGGCAATCCTGTGAAACGGGGAAAAGAGATTCTTCTCCTCCTGGAAGCAGAGTGGAAACCAAAAGAGATGATCCAGTGCAGAGTGCACCAGGAAAGTAAAAAGCCAAAGGTAAACGGGGACTCCTTGACAGATTCTGCAGCAGTGGTGTACCTAGGCAAACTGGAGCCCTGGGCAAAACCTGAGTTTGACCCTCCCCCACCGTGACCAAACAAAGTTTTTTTACCACTAGATCGTTTCAAAGTCACCATCACATTGTAGAACATGCCCCAATTCACAAATCTGAACGCAGCAGAAATATTTTTGAAAACATTTTCAAAATGCTTTCAAAATAGTAATAATAACCTTAATTGGGCATTGAGAGAATAAAAGAAATAAGGAAAACAAGCATTGGCAGGAAGGGGTGGATGTAAAAGGAAAATCTCAAAATGTCCTGCTGTCAGTGCCTGCTGTCAGGTGAAATTATTAAGACAGCAGCACCAAAATTTCGGCAAGCATCTTCTCATGAGACCCTTACTCTTCACCGCATAATACACCTGCCAGGTTTGGTGAAGTTTGGTTCAGGGGGTCCTTTAAGTTATCGACCCTCAAAATGTGCAGGCCCCTCCATCTCCTATTAGCTCTCTATTGGTATCAAAACAATGGGGATGATGGCACTCCCTTTGGGAGTCCATAACTTTGGACTCCCTGAACCAAACCTCACCAAACCTGGTAATATCATCTGAATAGTCTCCCGAAAAATCCCTGAAATTTTGGTGCTGCTAGCCTAAAAACTGCACCATCTGCAGGCCAAAAATCCCAGGCCAGACCCAACCTTCCGTAGCTCTTTTGCGGCGCCTCATCATGCTGCCTTTGTAGCAACTGCCCACTTTGCCTAATGGGAGGAACGCCTCTGTTCTGCAGCAGCGGCCAGGATTGCACCAGTGTCAGAATTTGCTTTGCTACCCTGTGACTTACCTAACATGACATACTATTACTTTGCAACATAGACTTTAGAAATCAAATGGATGATACATGCGCTTGGAATACGGCAAGTGGAATGGACTGAATTGCAGCAGAAGAGACTTGTGAGCAAAATTTGCCAGGAGGCAAATCTGAAATGGAGGGATGTTCTTTCTACAGCTTTGTCTTGCATCAAACTCTGGGTTTAGTCCTTTTGAATTGATCTATGGTAGGCCTTGGAGCATGAGGCAGAATTCAGATTATGAGAATAGGAATGTGTGTGTAAACAGGAATTAGTCTTTATCAGGACAGGTGCTGTTGTTGTGTTGTGTCTTGTTGTTTTCTCTTTTTAGGTAAGTGCAGGAAAATCTACTTCAAGAAGTGGACATCAGAACCACTCCAGGAGATATGGATGGGTCCTCACCAGATTTTGCTAACCACAGTTGCAGTGTTGAAGCTGGAGAAGGTCAAGAATTTGAGTCATCTCTCCAGATGCAAGGTTGCCTGCATGCCAGCAACTACAGAAGAGGCAGGTGATACTGCGAAGGAAGAAGGAAGTAATAGAGACTATCTGTAACGTGGATTGTGAAACCACTGGGAGATTTGCGTTTCTTGTTCAAACAGAACTCTGATTTTAGCAAAAGGTGTATTTTGTTTCCTCTGTTGAGAGTGAAATTTGCAGTGTGAACAAAAATCCTGACAATTTGTTTTTCCAAATCATTTTCTGTATTTTGTGGGTGTGGTTGGTTTTTAGTCCCACACGCTGAGGGGCTAAATTATGGGTTAAGCATGCTCAAGCTTATTTTGATTCAGTATTGTATTGTGAACACCCGATATCTGTGGCAGAATCTGCTTTTGTGCCAGTATTGATTAATGACAAGTGTTTGGTTATAGGTGCTTTGAACAGCATCCAGACAACTCCTATATTGTTTTGGCCCTTACACATAGCTCCTAATGTTATTAGGATTCGATGGTTCAAGTACCATAAGTACACACCAGGATTAGGTTTTTGATGTTCTCGCACTGAAACATGGTCTAATCATATTACAGGCTATACCAGAGCTCAAGGTTGTTTCAAAGGTTAACAAGATATACTGGTTGCACTAATAAGTTTTGGTTATGGGGGAAGTATAATCAAAGCCATTATACAAACTCACAGGGTTCCTGGGAATTTCATTATTTGACATAAGTTGTTTCCTGATATGCCAAATGTTGCTTGGTTAAAGGATGTTTTTGTAATAGGATTATTACTGATTTGTATGACAATCATGGATTTTTGTGTTCTTGTTACCTATATGGATACACAATCTCCTATATAATTATTGGCAACCATGAATTTGATATTCATAGTTACCAAATAATTTGGGGGGGGGGGCTGTGAGATTGGGAAAACCAATGTCTAAAAATTGTATTTGATATTGAAGAAAAATGGATTAATAGAATCAAAGGATTAAAAAGGGTTTTCTCTCTCTAGTGCTCCTTCCGCACATGCAGAATAATGCATTTTCAAACTGCTTTCAGTGCTCTTTGAAGCTGTGCGGAATAGTAAAATCCACTTGCAAACAGTTGTGAAATTGGTTTGAAAATGCATTATTTTGCGTGTGCGGAAGGGACCTAGGTCAGCTTGTCATCAGTCACAGAGCAGTAATGCAGGCAAGAAAAGATTCAATCACTAAGAAATATATTGTCACTACGGGCCAAGATGTGACAGAAGACATATCCAAGACTTGTTTGTTAAAACTAGCTATATGGGATGCCTGTGTGAAATAAACATAGCAATAAAAAATCAAATATTAGAATAGAAAATAATTTGATTAGACAATTGACAATGTTTTTTTCTATATTTTAATGAACACTGAAATGATAAGAGAGATTTATATCTACTTGTATTTCACCATAATTCTATTCTACTAGAATCACATAGCATATTTGTCAAAAACATTTTTAACCTTTTAAAGTGAATAAGTTGTATGTGAAATCTTTCACCCTGTGAAAGGGAACTAACTCACTCTTAGGAACGTTGGAAACTGGTTATCCTGATTGAAAACCAGAAAGACAGAATTTAGTTTATTACCCTGCCGAAGAGCAGAGGAAAATTCCAGTGTTTGTGTAACAAGAAAGGATCAGACTAGCACGTTTGATTTTAATGCTAAGAAAGAAAGCACGTATGGGAAAATGATCATATGGGTTAATACGCTGTTATGATTATGAATTATGATGTATGTATTCTTGGAAACTATAAAAAGATGAGGTCTTTTGTATGGTGAGTGCGACTGTACTTGTAGAGCTCACCCTGTGTGTGAAATACCTATTATGTACAGTAAAACCGTTCTTCTATTTCAAAACTTGATTCTTGGATATTATTTCTTTGACAGTCATTATAAAACACAGCTGCAGAGAACCGTACACTAGGTGTGGCCTGACACTTTCTTCTACAGTCTCTCCCACTGTTCCATCAAAATATCATGACCAACATTTCTAGACCATTTAATCAGTACAAATTTAACCATAAGAACATAAGAAGAACATAAGAACAAGCCAGCTGGATCAGACCAGAGTCCATCTAGTCCAGCTCTCTGCTACTCGCAGTGGCCCACCAGGTGCCTTTGGGAGCTCACAAGCAGGTTGTAAAAGCAATGGCCTTCTGCGGCTGTTGCTCCCGAGCACCTGGTCTGCTAAGGCCTTTGCAATCTCAAATCAAGGAGGATCAAGATTGGTAGCCATAGATCGACTTCTCCTCTCCATAAATCTGTCCAAGCCCTTTTTAAAGCTATCCAGGTTAGTGGCCATCACCACCTCCTGTGGCAGCATATTCCAAACACCAATCACACGTTGTGTGAAGAAGTGTTTCCTTTTAGTAGTCCTAATTCTTCCCCCCAGCATTTTCAATGAATGCCCCCTGGTTCTAGTATTGTGAGAAAGAGAGAAAAATGTCTCTCTGTCAACATTTTCTACCCCATGCATACTTTTATAGACTTCAATCATATCCCCCCTCAGACGTCTCCTCTCCAAACTAAAGAGTTCCAAACACTGCAGCCTCTCCTCATAGGGAAGGTGCTCCAGTCCCTCAATCATCCTTGTTGCTCATCTCATCTTCTCTATCCATCTCATCTTCTCTATCCCATTACAATAGCATACATTTTGGTAATCAATTTTGTCATCATTTATACATGTTACATTCAAAATCTGTCATTTGTGGATTAAAACCAGCTTTCTAATTACCATCTTTTAATATTTCTAACAGTTGGTAATAATGAAACCAATTTTTAATTATATTTTTTAAACCAGGTCTACTACCTTAGGTTTATCGGATATACACATCAGTTCTACCTTTTGCACACTTGGTGCTTCCCCATCTGTTTAGGAACTTTACATTTAATCAAATCCTGCTTTGCAGCCATCTCAAAATCTCTTCACTTTCACCCCCCCGAAAGAGGTTGTAGTCAAACTTCCAGTCAAATTCTCCCAATTTTAAATAGAAAATCTAAATCACTCCGCTATTTCTCAAAGCCTTCCTGTTTTTTTCCCTGCCATTCACTGTCACTGATTCAAAAAGTCTGGGCAGAAATATAATCCTCAATTCTTTCCCTTCTGCCATGGCACTTCCTTGTTAAATACTAAAGCTCTGAGTCACTAAAGGTCAAAGTTTTTCTTTTCTGGATCACCACCTTCTCTCCTCCTTCCCCACCAACAGTCTGCTACTACTTAAGCATTAGATGTTTACTTCTTGAAGAAAAACAGCCAACAGCTTACAGCTCCCAATGTTAAATTCTGAGGACGTTTCCGCACGGCCACAATGGGGGTTGGGTCGGCATACATGATTGATGATTCAACTCCCCCGAGATCAGTTCCGCATGAACGTCCCGGCTGGTGGGGAAGATCGCCGCCACGGATATCGCTTTGTTTCCAGTCGACTTACCATTATCTTGCAGCTGTGTCCGGCATGTCACCGAGGCCAGGGGACATGCCCCCTGCCCTGCGCAACTGCTCCGGTGTCGCAGGGCAGAGGGGGCATGTCCCCAGGCCTCGGCGATGTGCCGGACGGCTGCAGAGACGGTAGGTCGACCGGTCACAGGGGGGAGGGATGGCACCTTCCAGCCACCGTTTTCTGTAAACCTCACTTGGGAAACGAGGTGGGAAAATGGCGGCTTCGCAGCAGCTGCACCCCCCATGCGAACAGCTCCCTGGGAACGGTGTTTTTGCTGTCCCCAGGGCGCTGTTCATGGCCTGTGCGGAAAGGGCCTGAGATAGCTCTAAATCTGGCCTAGAAGTGCTTTAGTATTCTTCAAAACTCCTCATCAGGGTTAGGTCAAGATGGTGTCCCATTTCTGGTAACTCAAGTAAAGAGGAATCCTCCTATTCACCATCTCCTCAAGGAGTCACCTTCCAGAGCTTAGTGAGTCAACTTGAGTCACTGTCCTTTATCTGGAGCTGATGCCAGGTCTGAGGTAGCCCCCAGCTCTGAAAACCTTCTGCTGGGATCCTTTGCTATCACAGAGGACTATTAGCTGATTCCAATACTAGACTGCAAGCCTCCCACACCTCATTCTTAGTAGCTGCCACCAGCCCCTTTCCACTACCCAAACAGCCAGAAGTCAAAAGGCAAGCTTCCTACTTCCTTGAACTTTCTGGAATTCCTGTTAAGAAAGTCACCTCTGTAAAATAGACTACTTGCAGAGTCAGTTTCACCTGGTAGGTGTAACCACGTAGGCCTAGGTGCCTGAATTAGATTGAAGCCACTTGAAGACAAACACTACAAGATATAATTAAAGTGATTTCTTAAATTGTGCAACAGTACTTCTGAGTGCTTGCCTTTAAAGCCTTAAACAACCTGGGGCCATCATATCTACAAGACTCTTTCTCCCAGTACAACCCCTGAAGAGCACTGCACGTCAGCTAAGGACAACTTACTGGTGATTCCTAAGCTGAAAGAGGTCCAGTGGGCCTCAATTAGGGCCTGTTCTCAGCCTCGGCCTCAGCCTGGTGTAACATTCTGTCAGATGAGACCTGGGTCCTGCTGGACTTGATACAATTCGTCAGAACCTGTAAAACAGCGCTGTTCTGCCGGGCTTACGATTAAAGCAGCAATGGTCATAATTGAAGCAGCAATTATTTCCATCAATTTATGCTCCCCCCTCACACCCCCTTTCCTTCCTACAGTTATATTATTTGACTGTAAGTTAATGAAAACAGCCCAAACAAATTGAGATTTTTTTTCTAGTCACCATCTGTAAGAGTTAGGCATTTTAATGTTTTCTTAAATCATTGTTATTTTGTAATGTATTGCATTTTATTGTACTTGTCAATTACTGTGTTTTATCGAATGGAAGCCACCTTGATCCCATAAGGGGAAGGGTGGCATACAAATACAACAGGTAGGCAGGCAGGCAGGCAGGCAGGCAGGGATTACAATAACAAAGACTATATCAAAAGGATTAACTGAACAATAATAGCATTGGTTCAGATTATCAAATTGTACTCTTCCAGTTGATATCTTCCAGCAATCAAAGACCATTCTCTCTGTGAGAGACAACATCAACTGGCTACATGCCTAGCCAATAAGTCAAGTATAAAACCAAGATGTCCCCATGTTAGGTCAAGAAGCCATGAAGAAGGCACCAAAACAAAGCTAGAGTGAAAATGCTATTTTTAATGGCCAAGGATCTGAGTTGGCCTGAGCTCATTTGACCAATCAGCTCCATGGCTGGTGATGTCAATTAAGAACATAACCCTGTTATGAGCCATGTAATGGGGGGAAGGGTTCAAGGTGAGATGGTGTGGATGGGTCTTATCTGTAGCCAAGCCCACTAACTTCACAGGTACTGAGGCTCCTGATTTCATCTTCACTACTTGGATGGAACGTGGCTCTGCAGTTCTTGGTTCTGGAGACTGGCAGATAGTGAGATAGGCATTATCTCCTCCCAGCACCTGGGTTTTTTTAATCTCAGCTGCAAAAGGTTGCAGCTTGCTGAATCTCAAGAAGCAACTCAGTTATTTCCCAACTTAACTTTTCTATGGCAGGCCTGAAGTCTGAAACAACAGTTAAGGGACTCCATTTCAAGGAGAAAAACAGAAAGTCTCAAAGACAATTCATTGTTTGTACACCCTGACTAGCAGTGATTACACTATGAGTAGTGAGAAGTTTACCTGGAAGCCATATTCCTGCTGTCCATTGATCACGGCTGGAATGCTAACAGATTTGTTTTCCTTTTATATGATCTTGTCTCTTTGTACAGAGCAAAACCTCCTCTGGCAGCCGTTTCTATTTGTCTACCCCTGTCTCTTACATCCCTTTTAAGATTCATTGACCAGATGAAAGAGATTGGAACTTCTGTCTCTATGTGCTTGTACGCACACATGCAGCTGGAAAGAGGAATCGATGTTGCAAGCCACAGATTATATTGGGGCAAATAGATGTACAGGCTTATGTTTTCTGGATGAAGTCAGATAGCAGTAATTTGTTACCAAATGCAGATGGTGGCAGATTTTTTTCCCTGTAATGTTATAGAGAATAACTCTTTCGTCAATATAAACACATCTTAATTTTTTTTCTTCCTCCAAGCTATATCCCTCCATTGAGAGTTATTTTGGGGAGAAAATGTTACTCAGTCCTTTTAAAGCTATCCAGGTTAGTGGCCATCACCACCTCCTGTGGCAGCATATTCCAAACACCAATCACGCATTGTGTGAAGAAATGTTTTCTTTTATTAGTCCTAATTCTTTCCCCCAGCATTTTCAATGTATGCCCCTGGGTTCTAGTATTGTGAGAAAGAGAGAAAAATGTCGACATTTTCTACCCCATGCATAATTTTATAGACTTCAATCATACCGGCCCTCAAACGTCTCCTCTGCAAACTAAAGAGTCCCAAGAGTCTTGTCGGACTCTGTGTCTGATCAAATCTCCCCCTGGCCTTTTGGTATTTCTTCTCTGGGTCTGAAAGTGAGGTTTGGGGATGGCTGTATATAGCCTTTCTTCATAGTGGATAACTTTTAACTGTCATTATATGTTTGGGTTTCTTAAACCATGTTTTGCATGTAAGTCTTCTCAAGAAGTTGGGTTGCCAGTCTCCAGATATAGGCTGGCTATCTCCCAAAATGACAACTAATCTCCAGATGAAATTCCCCTACAGAAAATGACTGCTTTGAATGAAGAACTAAATGTCATTATGTCCTGCTGGGCTCTGTTCTCTTCCCAAATCCTGCCTTCTTCAGGCTTCATCCTCAAAATCTCCAGGAATTTTTCCAACCTGGAGTTTGCAGCCGTATCAAGAAGATTTCCTGGAGAGCCAACATAGAAATGTGATAGATAGATAGATAGATAGATAGATAGATAGATAGATAGATAGATAGATAGATAGATAGATAGATAGATAGATAGATAGATAGATAGATAGATAGATAGATAGATAGATAGATAGATAGATAGATAGATAGATAGATATGGTTAGATAGATAGATAGATAGATAGATAGATAGATAGATAGATAGATAGATAGATAGATAGATAGATAGATAGATAGATAGATAGATAGATAGATAGATAGGTAGATAGATAGATAGATAGATAGATAGATAGATAGATAGGTAGATAGATAGATAGATAGGTAGATAGGTAGATACATACATACATACATACATACATACATACATACATACATACATACATACATACATACATACATACATACATAACAAAACAGCTTCCTGATTGAGATTTTTTTTCTGGAAATGTTTGTCAGCATGGCCTTCATCCCCTGCCTTATGAAATATTAGATTTTCATATTATTTCTTACACTGTTTGCTATAAAATGCCAGTTTCCATGTTTGTATGGGTGGATAGCAGAGTGTCCAAGCTGAAAGCAAGCCTAAGGCAAAAGGTCTTAGGTGAGCATGTATGTCTGAAAATTAAATCAGTGAATGTGTTACACCAGGAAATAAAAGCTGGAAGCCTCATGGACCATGGACACATCTTGATTACCACACCCTGCTAAGCTGTTCTGATACAATGAAGCCTGGAAAACTCCCTGATACTGGACATTATATTTAATCTACCATTATATTTAATCTACCATTTCTCCAACAATTGCTCCTTCCTTGCATTTCCTCCACCTCTAGATATGATCTCCCTAGCAATCAGTCCTTTCCTGATACAATCAAACCTCAGCCAAATTGAATACCTGAGCAGGGACTCCAAGGAGTTACTCTGCATAAAGCCTTTCAGAGCTCCCAATGTAATCAAGGAACAATTGACTCTATTATGCCAATTTAGAAACTATAGATAGAGCTACTAATTAGCTCAAACCAGCAAGTCCAGCAAGGAAACCCCAAGCAGTTGCAGAGAAACGAAACCTAAGTTCAAAATTCCTGCCTTACCTGCGCAAGGGGGTATAAAAAGACTGTACACCCGAGTCTCAGCGCTCAATACTAGCCTGAACCTCTCTTGGTCACGTTGGTTTGAACCTCTGGCATAGGGATCCTTGCCTCCTTCAAGATCTTCTCTGCAGAATTTAAGTAACATATAAGTCCCCTACTTCCCCTCCTACTCTATCATCCAAAAACTATCTTTTCCTCCCTGTTTATGTACTTAGGAACTGTGTATATGAGCCTTAACGTCTCACTGTGTGATTGTTTCTGGAAATCAAAACTTATATAAAAATATTTAAACTACAATTTGGTCTCTTGTGCATTCTCTGTGGAACATTTCAAAAGCCAATTCTGGTATAGCTGTCTAAAAGATCCCACCCAGCCTGCCTCTCACACTGCCAAGCTGAGTAATTCCCCATTGCTATTTAAAAATAAGTTATTATACTGTTAAGCTGGGTAACATGTTGGTATCTGAACTTTGGCCTGCAACACATGTGCTCTGCCATTAAAATGTCTGGAAATGCTGTATCTGAAGAGGTGGAGTCCATTGCATGAATTCTTGTTGCTAAAAGCATGTTAATCTGGAGGGTGCCAAAGAACTACTTGTTCTTTGTTCTTGGAAAACTTGTAAGTCCACACTTGCTTTTTGGGGGACCAGAGGGGAGTTGGAGGGACAGGATTTAGAAAAAGAAAATATTCTTGATTTTTTTAAAACAGAAAATACACACAACTCAGATATAGTATAGCAAGTTCACTTCTGCAACAAAGACTTAAATGAGATGTTATAGTTTGGCCCAAATGTATGCGTAATGTCCAGATCTGAACCTGGGAAGGAAAGCAGGCTTTAAAAATTGTAACCCCACAAAATCTGAAAGTTTCCTACCACTGCTTTTCCATAACTCATGGAACAGACTGATTAAAAGGTCCTTTGTTTTGAATGTGAAAAACAGCAGCAATTAAGGTCTGAATTGTAATACTTGGAAGCAAAGAAGACTGCATTCTTCATATGCACCTAAAACAAGCAGTCTAAATCCAGCATACTTAGCGATTCATACAGGGAAAGTGAAGGGATGTTGTAGTCCACCTGAAATCAAAATGGGAAAATCAAATTGTGAATGAAAGTTTTTGCGTGAATTTCAGTGAGATTCAAACATGGCTATTTGCTATTGGGTGGAATTCCTTTGATACCAAGGGCTACCATAGGTTTCAGATGACCTTAATGACCACAAATGATTGCTGAATCCATTGGGCACAATCTAGTATAGACTGGAATCTATTCTTAAGCAAGATAAAATGAACAGGTTTGTGTGTGCGTCCCTCTGTGCTGAATTACAACCGTAATGTCTTATGTTCTTCAAGGTTATTAATCTCATCCCTTGGCATACTTGTTAAGGCACATTGTATGGATTTTCCTTTTAGAAGAAGTACTGAGAGACTTTGGCAGACGAATATGATTTTTTTTCCTCCCCAGAAACTAAAGGCTGGCTGTTACCCTTGCAGATCGTAACACATTTGGATCCTGATTTGCTAATACAATTAATGTGTGATGCATTGTGAATCCCATGTGGGGTGAAAGCAGTCACATTCCACATTATGCTCATAGCAGAGGGGGAAAAAACAATTACCTTTGCTTCAAGGACGCTGAGCAGAAGAAGAGACAACTACCCAACAATAGAGTGGGAGAATAACCATTAACCTTCAGAATACGTTGGTTCATCTGGACTTATGTGGATGAGTTTCACACTTCTGGATGATCATCGTGCACTCAAATATCTTTGGATTTCATTTGGCAATTCCATCTCCTAGCAAAGGTGATGAGCCGTTCGCCAAGCCGAGTCGTTATCGGTATTGATCCTTAAAAGTTGCACCCGATGCCTCATGAAAATTCAATTTTCCATTATTTAACCCAGTCGGAGATTTTGAACCAAAGGACGTTTCTTTTCAGGGTGACTTGAAAAGCCCAAAGGAAGCACAGAGACTTTGCAGTGTTGAGTTATGAACTTGTGTTCTGTAGGCAAAAGTAAGATTGTCTAAAGATCATGAACTTTTTCAAAGCTGGCCTGAGTTTTTGTGTGCAGGAGTTTTCTGTGAAATAATAGAAGCAAGAGGCTGAAAGATGTTACCATCGCCCACCCCCCACCCCCACCCCTAAATGTAAAATTATATATATCAATCGTTGAATCAGTTTAGGCTGCCAATCCTATTCACACTTACTTCCAAGTATAGATTGTGTAAGAAAGGAGTCTGCAATGTTGGTACCCATGGAGACCATGAAGACTAGTTCTTGGGGCCCACCAAGTTCTTTTTTTTTTAGAAACATGTTGGGATTTCGCAAGTGTCTGTCACAACTCAGTTATAAAGGGGTTAACTGCTTGTATATAAACTAGTTGCTGAAGTCACTCTTTATGACCTGATCTATGCGTAGCTGGGCCAAACTGCACCCGATAGGCATTTTATATTTTCCACCACCCCCCGCGGCACCCCCTCTTCCGCGGTGTCCCCCCTTCCCCCTTCTATCGTTCCCACACTTACCTTAGTTCCTTTCCTTTTTGAGAACTTTTTCAGGCTGCAAAAGGCCTGTTCTCAGTAAAAACGGCCTGATGGGAACTATACTTCCCAGAAGACCTTGTGAGCCCCAAGGTCTCCTGGGAACTGTAGTTCCCCAGGGCGTTTTTACTGTGAACAGGCCTTTTGCAGCCTGAAAAAGTTCTCAAAAGGAAAGGAACTAAAGTAAGTGTGGGAAGGGGGCGCCACAGGGGGGAAAGGGGCCTGGGGGCTATTTTCCACACTTTCCAGGCGTGTGCCCAGTGCACAGCGCAACCCCCTGTCCCCTTGGAGCTTCACCACTGGATCTATTGATTAGCTATTGATCAGTCAGATAGCCATTGCTATGCTAGTGAGCATGTATGTCTGAAGTTATAAAGTTAACTCTGTTTCTTTGTTTGAGCAAATGCGACACCAGAGAGGAGACACGAGCATGAGACAGCAGATAGGTAGCAAGATGGAACCAAACGCACAGTAATGTAGATGTGTAACAGGAAAGGATTTCTTATTTTCTCTCCATGTAACCCTCCCTTTATAGTTAATAAACATATATAAAAAGCAACTGATAATATGTCTCTTCTGTTCTACTCTGCTAATGTGTACACACACACACACACACACACACACACACACACACACACACACACACACACACACACACACCCAACAAAGATTATGTTGGTCCAGAACGGCTTTTTGCTGGGGTGAAGAGACTCTTGGAGCAGCAGTCACGTAGGAGGTTAAGAGCTCATGTATCTAATCTGGAGGAACTGGGTTTGATTCCCAGCTCTGCCACCTGAGCTATGGAGGCTTATCTGGGGAATTCAGATTAGCCTGTGCACTCCCACACACACCAGCTGGGTGACCTGGGGCTAGTCACAGCTTCTCAGAGCTCTCTCAGCCCCACCCGCCTCACAGGGTGTTTGTTGTGAGGGGGGAAGGGCAAGGAGATTGTAAGCCCCCTTGAGTCTCCTGCAGGAGAGAAAGGGGGGATATAAATCCAAACTCTTCTTCTTCTTCTTCTTAGAAGTCAGTTGCTGAGTTGAGAAAGGAAGAAAGAAAGTTTTCACTCCTTGGCGGTGTGGATTTTTACAAGTGCTGTTTGGATGGGATCGTGTAACAAAAGGACAGCTGGAGTCATGTCGACAAATGCAGCCTCCTGGATGGAAAGTGCTCTAGGCAATGCAATCCAGATTCAAAAATAACAGATGTAACCCATTATTATTATGCGGTGCAGAATCCACCTCAGGTAATTTCATTTCAAGAAAACTGGTATTATTCTTTGTGAAATGTACCTAAACTTATTCAAAATTGATTCCAAGTTTCTGACCTGGTTATCAAACCAATTTTTAAAGTTAGTGGCTGAACAAGTAAGTTTAAAAAAGGCTCTGAATTGGAACTTAGTCCAAATATTTAATAGTACAGTCCCCTCTTTGGGATTAAGCCTTTTTAAAAATCATAGTATCAGGCTGTTTTCATGTACTGCAGTGTCTGATTTTTCTTGAACGTTGGGTTTTTGTATTACAGAATTTAAGTTGCAGAAGACAACTGTTTTCTCTCATGGACAATGCTGTAGAAATATTTTTGCCCCCCCCCCCCCCAAACCCAGCCTTCAACATGGGGATATCTAGAATAGTAACCAACCTACCAATGCCTACATTTTCATAACTAATAACCTATTCATCAGATTTACAATCAGATGGGTGGGGGTGGATGTGATTTCCATTACATTATCTAGCAGAAGTGAAGCTAATTGTAGTCCAATTAATTTCAGTTGCAGCAACAGGGAGTCAAGTCAACCTTTATCATGATCACAGACCAGCATAATGTAAATAAAGGATCAAACATATTAAAGGGTAAAACATATTAAAATGATAGTTATGTATCTAAAAAAATAAAAGAAGAACCAACTGGTAAAAGAAAGTTGGGGGCACAAAAGGTATGAAAATATAAAGGAAACAATAAAAACATAAATACTGAAGAAGAAGAAGAAGAAGAAGAAGAAGAAGAAGAAGAAGAAGAAGAAGAAGAAGAAGAAGAAGAAGAAGAAGAAGAAGAAGAAGAAGAAGAAGAAGAAGAGGAGGAGGAGGAGGAGGAGGAGGTTGGATTTATATCCCCCCTTTCTCTCCTGCAGGAGACTCAAAGGGGCTTACAATCTCCTTGCCTTTCCCCCCTCACAACAAACACCCTGTGAGGTAGGTGGGACTGAGAGAGCTCCGAGAAGCTGTGACTAGCCCCAGGTCACCTAGTATTGTGAGAAAGAGAGAAAAATTTCTCTCTGTCAACATTTTCTACCCCATGCATAATTTTATAGACTTCAATCATATCCCCCCTCAGCCGCCTCCTCTCCAAACTAAAGAGTCCCAAACGCTGCAGCCTCTCCTCATAAGGAAGGTGCTCCAGTCCCTCAATCATCCTTGTTGCCCTTCTCTGCACTTTTTCTATCTCTTCAATATCCTTTTTGAGATGTGGCGACCAGAACTGAACACAGTACTCCAAGTGCGGTCGCACCACTGCTTTATATAAGGGCATGACAATCTTTGCAGTTTTATTCTCAATTCCTTTCCTAATTATCCCCAGCATAGAGTTTGCCTTTTTCACAGCTGCCATGCATTGAGTTGACATTCCCATGGAACTATCAACTAAGACGCCTAAATCCCTTTCCTGGTCTGTGACTGATAGCACTGACCCCTGTAGCATGTATGTGAAGTTTGGATTTTTTGCCCCTATGTGCATCACTTTACATTTTGCTACATTGAACTGCATTTGCCATGTCTCCGGGTTACAGCCATTTGGTCATGTGGGGGTGGAAAATTGCCTCCCACATCCCTCCTCCTTTCCCCTAGGTCCATACACTGACTTCAAAATAACATTGTTTTGTCATGGTGGGAAAGGGCGTCTGCCCATATGGAAAGGGAGGGGGCAGATTTTGCACCTGGCTCCATCTTCCCTAGATAGGCTTCTGCTCTTTTCTCACTCTATTGCTTTCCCACTAATTTCCAGAAATTACCTTTGGGAAGTAGAAGACATGTTTGGTAAATCTTTGAATCAGTCTCCATTTCAGTGCAAGTAAACGTCATCCAAAATATGGATAGGATCAGTGGGATTTGCCAAATGTTTCTTCAACAACCTGAATTTCATCCCAATGACTTTACTGGGAAAGGCTTTGAGTTGGCAGGTAGGTATATGATATCCTGGACACAATTAACCTTCAGGGGTCTTTTTACCTCAGATATTAAAGATATGCTCTACCACATTAAAATGTTTTTAAAAATGGAGCTTCAAGCTTCACTATTACTGTAATGTGCATTTTTACAGTGATAAAACAGCAGAGAACTTCACCCCTTATAAATGTTTGCTCCATCTCTTCAACTATTGCTGCCTGTCACTTCTCTGCAGCTACGGAAATATATCAATAGGACAGCATGATTATATTGACCATACCAGCGATAATGTTGCTAACTTTGATTAGTCAGCTGTGATTACCTAGCAGAAAACACCTTCCTATGTAAATTGCAGACCTGCAGCACTAACGGGAAATTTTATACATCAGCTGTCTCCCTCAATTGCCTACTGTTCAAGATATCCTTTTGACTATATTTGTGCGCAAGGGGAAGGAGAAACTACCCTTTATTCAGAACTTTTCAGGCTGAACAAATAGTACAAAAGTGTACAAAGATTACGGGACCCAGCTGCTTCCTCTGCACTGAGGGAGTTTTAATCATTTCCCTTTCATTAGAAATGTATTTGTGCTTCAGCTTGTGCTTTGAAATATGCAGATTTCTAGCAAATTGCATGCAAACCCAACCCTAGGAACTGCTTGATGATTATGGAGATGATTGATAGGACACCTCCTCCCCAAACATAGAAATCTGGCACCTCAGAGAGAAATGTCCTAGTTTAGTACACGCCCTAGGAGCAGCAGTGGCGTAGGAGGTTAAGAGCTCGTGTATCTAATCTGGAGGAACCGGGTTTGATTCCCAGCTCTGCCATCTGAGCTGTGGAGGCTTATCTGGGAATTCAGATTAGCCTGTACACTCCCACACATGCCAGCTGGGTGACCTTGGGCTAGTCACAGCTTCTCGGAGCTCTCTCAGCCCCACCCACCTCACAGGGTGTTTGTTGTGAGGGGGGAAGGGCAAGGAGATTGTCAGCCCCTTTAAGTCTCCTGCAGGAGAGAAAGGGGGATATAAATCCGAACTCTTATTATTATTCCCTCATACAGTTGTGATTCTTGATAGAAGTGCTACATTTCTTGCTTGTAGTTAGGGATTTGTTCATAAACAACACAACAAAATTCCCCTTCAAGTATCTTAGAGCATCTTGGTGGGTATTCACATTTACCACTGCCTACATTTCTGGTTGAGGATCCAAAGAAGTGATAGGTTTGTTTATCTATTTGTTTTTAAAAGTAAAAATAGTCCCTTGTGCAAGCGCTGGATCATCCCCTTCGGGGATGGGGCGGTATAAAAGTCTAATAAAATAAATAAATAAATTACTGACCGTTAGGGTAATGACAGATCACAACATTTACCTGGCAGACTATTTATGGGGTGGTTTGCTGTTGCCTTTCTCAGTCATCTATACTTTAGCCCCAGCAAGCTGGGTACTCATTTTACCAACCTCAGAAGGAGAGAAGATTGAGTCAACCTTGAGCCGGCTACTTGAAACCAGTGGCGTAATGTCCATTGGGCAATGTGGGCAGCTGCCCAGGGCTCAGGAATTTGGCAGGGCATGCTCCTGCATTTTTATTTTTTTGGTGTTTTTTTCACATTTTGGCCTGCAGGGGGCGCATTTTTAGAGAGATGCCCCCGCATCTCATGCCCTTTCACTGGTAAGGGGGGCACCTAAGTTCAGCTGGCAGGGAGGGGGGAAGCCACAAGCCACCAGGGGAGGAGAACGGGGAGCTCCGCCTCCTTCCGCCGCCCATGGGGTCATCAAACTCAGGTTTTGCCCAGGGCTCCAGTTTTCCTCATTACGCCCCTGCTTGAAACTGATTTCCATTGGAATCGAACTCAGGTTGTGAACACAGCTTTGACTGCAGCTTACTGCTCTGTGTCACAGGGCTCCATCTATTTATTTACTTACAGAATTTATAGTTTGCCTTTCTCAAAGATTACACAATTAAAAACAATTGAGCCAGACCACTCTAATACAATGAAAAGATAGAACACTAACAAAATGAATTTCACAGCGATAAATATAAGATACTACACTTAGACAGAAAAAAAATGACATTCGCAAATATAGGACAGGAGACACCTGGCTTGACAACAGTACATGTGAAAGGGATCCGGCAGTGTTAGTAGACCACAAACGGAACATGAGTCAGCAGTGTGATGTGGCAACCAAGAAAGCCAATGCAATTCTGGACTGCATCAATAGGAGTATAGTGTCTGGACTGAGGGACGTAGTTCAACCACTCTATTCTGCATTGGTCAGGCCTCACCTGGAATGCTGTGTCCAGTTCTGGCCACCAGAATTCAAGAAGGATATTGAAAATATGGAGCAGGTCCAAAGAAGGGCAACCAAAATAATAAAAGGTTATAATAAATAATAAATCCCCTACGGGGATGGGGCGGTATAATAAATTGAAAAAATAAATAAATAAAATAAATAAATTCCATGTCCTATGAGGAGCGGATAAGAGAGCAAGGTATGTTTAGTCTGGAGAAGAGAAGGTTAAGGGGTGACATGATGCCTATGTTTACATATTTGAATGGATGTCATGTTGAAGATGAAGGCGTGCACCCCATTCACATGGCTGTCTGTCCTGTGGACAGCCAGCCCTGCAAACGGCCCGGGATGAGGATGGGTTTATGTAACCCGCCTCTCACCCGGGTTTATTGGCCCATGCGGAAACGGCCAAAGATACACTGTATCCACATGAAGGAGCAAATGAAATTGACCAGAATAGATTCTTTTGCAGGAAGAAATTTATTTATTTATTTATTTATTTATTTATTCATTCATTCATTCATTCATTCATTCATTCATTCATTCATTCATTCATTTATTTATTTATTTATTTATTTATTTATTTATTTATAGACTGCCCAATCCCCAAGGGGCTCTGGGCGGTGCACAACACTATCTATATACAATATATAACAAGGGTCACAATAGTAACCATATATACTAAAATCCATTAAAACCATTAAAACCATTTAAACAGCAGTCAAAAACAATAACAGTAGTGTCTTTTTTACAAGAAACAGCTGCAATAAAACATCATTGTTACTGTGGTTGTCCATTGTCAATTTCCCTTCAAAAGCAACCTTCATTGTTGATTTCACTCACTCTTAAGTGCAGACATAGTGTATATTTGCCTTAACATGACACCACTTATTCAGGATGACATTGACAAGGTGATATAATCGCTAGCTTGTGTTTATGCCCTTATGTTACATTGCTAATGCAATGGAGGATTTTTCAAATGGAGGATGAGGGGTAGGGAGAAATGGCTGAAGGGGAGATTGCACATGGAAAACGACATGATGTTTCATGGATTGGAGAAATAAAATTGAGGATGATTTCTGCCTGCTGAGTGAACAAAAGTGGGCAGGAAACACTTTATTTTTCCCACCCAAACTTCTTACTTTTTGTGTGAAGCAGCAGAGATTCTCTGAAGGTTCCCCGTGAAGGTTTCCTCTGCTTGCAACTCATCTGCATGCGATTTCTATGTAAAAAGTAGATGAATGAAGTTTGTTTTATCTAGCAATCCCGCACACTTTTTTTGAGGTGACGTGATTAGAAAACCTGTAATGTGTGCATGTTTGTGTCACTGTAGCTTCACAGACATTGCTCTTAAAACAAAACAAAAAAATATGGAAAAATGACATGTGTTTGGGATTGCCAGGCCAACCAACTTTATTCGTCTACTTTTTATAAGGAATCACATGAGATAAGCTGCAAGCAGAGGAAACCTCCCTGGAAAACGTTCCCCAAATGGCAGAGGTGGGAGAATCTCTGCAGCAGCACACAAAATGGCCGACACAACTGTGAAACTGACAAGAGGTCCCTACGGCAGGCAGGAAAAAATGATCTTTTTGGCTGGCAACACTTATGTTCTCCTGCAGTGTGGGAACACAAAAGCTCTCCAGCTTAGATCCAGAGATTATATCCTTCAACCCCCCACCCCACATTTGTCCCACACCAAATGCGCTTTACAAATTCCACAACATTTGCACTACAGAGCTTCAAAGAACCTGGGAACCGTTCGCACCTTCTTGCAGGGGAGCTGGCGCCAGGGAGTTGCCAGGAAGGGAAGAGGGGAACAGAAAAGCAGTTACAGGAAAACATTTGTAATTCTTACACAGCAAGACATCTGGGCACTGACAGACCTGGGCCTGACACCATTGTCAGCCTTCAGGTTACCAATTGAAGACCTGCCATCATCTCATGTCCTGACTGGTTCTTTTGCAATACAATTCAGACATGAACTGGGCCTCACAGAACAGTTTCAGCTCCTTCCTAGTGGTTACTTTGATCTCTTTGAAGCCAGCTGGTAAATATCTCAGTGACTTTCCACCAGCCAACAATGAGCCATAAGGTCAACTCTATGCATGCGATGGAAGCAGGTGGTGGAGTTGAATAGTCACTTTTAGATAATAGATGAAGAGCGGGGAGGTTACAGTTTCAAATGTTCCACTTTGTATAAACTACAAATAGAAAAGCAACCTAGCCTGCTTCAGGCTGTACTAGAATCTTTCTTCTTGATGTCTGAGTTTCCAAGGAAGTGTGTATTTTATTTGTACCCGGCAGAACACTCCAAACTAAGTAGAGGGGCCTCCAGCTGTTGTCTGAGGAAGACACTTCGAGATTTTTGTCACCTCCTGCTGCATGTGTAAAATCAGCCTGAATGAAGGAACTGTTGGCATTTCCTCCAAAGTGCAAAAAGTCATTTTTTTTCCAATTTGCCCAAAACTCCACTGTGAGTGGAGAGAGAGAGAGAGAAATGAGCCACACACCTAGCAAAGCTTATCCTAATAAACTGAATTGACTTGAATCCTAGTGATAATTTTTGGGAGTCCTTCAAGATAAAAACTAGGAAAATGACCTTTACTTTTATGCTTTTGTTGTGTTTCTTTTTTAAGTGCTAGTTTGGATCATCATTTTCTGCACTATTTATAATCCCTATTTTTATGAGAAAGCTGGCCTTTACAAAAACCATAAAGGCGGGCAGAATACAAATGCATAAGCAGATTGCTTCTGCTCAGTTAAAGAAAGGAAACAGTAAAGGAGGTAGACGAGAACCCCCAAACAAATGTTTCGTCATTCTGACCAGCAGTAACAATAAGGAACAGGGTCATGTTATTCTGATTATCAGGGAAAGATGCCACAAATGTTGCCTTTAATATGGGGGCAGAAATCCTGATGTATTTAATGCTGCTGAGATGAACCGTCTGAGGTGAGTGGGATAAGAAAGACTCAGTGGATTGGATCCAACCATTTGTTTACATTGCTGAAAAAGAGAGAAAGGGGTTCTCTTTGGGGCTTTCCCCTCTACAGAAGGGAGCTAAGGTCAACTCGGTTCCTTTCAGTGGAGGGCGATTACAGGCTGTCCCCACAGCAACTGAGTTGGCCCCCTGGAACCGAGCTAAGTGGGCGGGATCATCTTGGTGCCTGTTTCGCTTCTCGATCGTGATTGGTGCTTGTGTTATGGTGGGAAACGGGAGCGTTCTTTTTTTACAGTGTTTACAGTTTACAGTTACATGCGCTTTCTGCCTGCCACGACTCTCCCGTTCTGCGCATGCCACAAAAGTAGCTCGTGATTGGTTGAATGGATGAGGTGTCGTTTCGATGCTTCCCCACTTCCAAGCTGTATCGACCTTGTTCCAGCAGAAAAGTGTAGTTCATAACTGCAACAAGGATGTCACAGTTCTGAGGGGGGGGGGAACTGAGACAAAACAATGTTGAGCTCGGTGGCAGTGGGGATTCACTGAGGCGAACCTAGGTAGAAACCAGTTCAACTCTGTCAGTGGGGAAAGCCCCTTTGACTATCAAAAAGGGGATCATGGGACCTGCATAGACAAAAGCCATATGGGGCAAGAGCTAGAGTAATTAGAGTAGGGGAATTGAGTGCGGTGGAGCAAAAGAAAAAAGAAAAAAAAGAAAAACCCTGGCTGGATCCAATCTGCTGCCTTTTCAGCATTTTCTGTCTTTCTCCAGGAATCTCAGTAGAACATTTTTTTCTCCTTGGTGAGAAACACTCAAGTATATTGAAGGCCTTGCTGAGCTCCTGGAACAAAGCCTGCATCCCGTGGGGGCAGGACCACTACCCATGGGGTCAACATGGGAAGGGCAACAGCAAAAGTGGTCACCACTTTAAGGAACATGAATCCCTGTTACTCTGTCAGTAGAAACTGATGATGGAAGGACTGAAGGCCTTGTTTGGAGGTTGATGAGTGGTTCTCATAAAAGACCTGGAAGTAGGAGTGGGTAGCGTGGTGGCCAAGTTTGCAGATGATGCCAAATTATGTAGGGTGGTGAGACCCACAAAGGATTGCGAAGAGCTCCAAGCGGACCTTGATCAATTAGGTGAGTGGGCTCAGAAATGGCAAATGCAGTTCAATGTAGCAAAATGTAAAGTGATGCACATAGGGGCAAAAAATCCAAACTTCACATACACGCTACAGGGGTCAGTGCTATCAGTCACAGACCAGGAAAGGGATTTAGGCGTCTTAGTTGATAGTTCCATGGGAATGTCAACTCAATGCATGGCAGCTGTGAAAAAGGCAAACTCTATGCTGGGGATCATTAGGAAAGGAATTGATAATAAAACTGCAAAGATTGTCATGCCCTTATATAAAGCAGTGGTGCGACCGCACTTGGAGTACTGTGTCCAGTTCTGGTCGCCGCATCTCAAAAAGGATATTGAGGAGATAGAAAAAGTGCAGAGAAGGGCAACAAGGATGATTGAGGGACTGGAGCACCTTCCCTATGAGGAGAGGCTGCAGCGTTTGGGACTCTTTAGTTTGGAGAGGAGGCGGCTGAGGGGGGATATGATTGAAGTCTACAAAATTATGCATGGGGTAGAAAATGTTGAGAGAAATTTTTCTCTCTTTCTCACAATACTAGAACCAGGGGGCATACATTGTGTGGCTGTGATCTGGTGGTTGCCGCTCCTAATGTTTTGCCTGTATCTATGGCCACTGGGAGTCGTTTGCCAAAACCCTTGCAAGAGTTCAGTGAAAATGTTGGATCTCTTCTTTTGGGCCTTCATGCGCTGTCATTGAAAGTGAGTAGATGAGTTGGGGTATATCATGATGAAACTGCTTTATCAGCCATAGTTGCTTTGTCCTATTGACCTACACTGACGGCAGATTAAAATACATAGCAGGTTTTATCAATAGGCAGTGGGTGCTTTAAAAAAATGGTACATTTTAGAAATTTACAAACCCGTCATTGTACTATGGTAAGAACTCAATTTATCAACCGAGGCTCATCACAGGTGAATAATAATTAGCTCACTTTGGCAACAATTGCATTGCAGTCAATACTGAAATGTGCTTGTGAGTCTAAGTGATAGAAGATCAGAGGCCTTCAGGCTCATCCTGAATTTTCCAGCAGAGACGACATGATGATAAGCACTGACAGAGAAGTTCATTATGGCGGAGACTGTGCCAAAAACATTGGCTCAGTGTGCTGAAGCAATGAGAAGGTAAATTCCAGTTGCCCGGAATGGACTGGAATGGACTGCTGCCATTTCTTTAAATCTGTCCCTAGTTCACTTAACCATGTACATCAGTTTTTATGTGCCCTTGATAAGCAGCAGTAAGAACATAAGAATTAGCCTGCTGGATCAGGCCAGAGTCCATCTAGTCCAGGGGTAGGGAACCTGCGGCTCTCCAGATGTTCAGGAACTACAATTCCCATCAGCCAATTGGCCATGCTGACAGAGGCTGATGGGAATTGTAGTTCCTGAACATCTGGAGAGCCGCAGGTTCCCTACCCCTGATCTAATCCATTCCTACTCGCAGTGGCCCACCAGGTGCCTTTGGGAGCTCACGTGCGGGAGGTGAAAGCAATGGCCTTCTGCTGCTGCTGCTACTCAAAGTAGCATTTGTGGAGAGCCACAATGAGAAATGTCATGTTTAGTGGTATGATAAAAGTAGCTGCAAGTTGAATTGTGACCTTGATACTCCATGTGTGCATTTCTCAGAGGCCCCTTCCGCACACACAAAATAATGCGTTTTCAAACCACTTTCACAACTGTTTGCAAGTGGATTTTGCCATTCTGCACAGCTTCAAAGAGCACTGAAAGCAGTTTGAAAGTGCATTATTCTGCATGTGCGGAATGAGCCAGAGACATTCATCTGGATTTCTGCCACTGGAAACAAAAACCCAGATTCAATAGACCTTTGATACAATAAGACCTTTGATACAATAAGAAATGTTTAGATGTCAATGGCATGTACAAGCAAGAAGGTCATCCCTTGAGGTTGCAGTCATCAAATGATGTACAGACCTGTGTAAATCTGCTCTGAGGTTCACCCACATTTAGAACTCTGTGTAGTCCTTCTCAAAAACAGCATCGTAAAACAAGACACAAGGGAAGATAAGTAAAATAAATGGAGTGACAGAGGCATCTGCCCACACAGTTAAAATGATTAAAGCTCACTCAATTTAGCAGATGTGTTTGGGGGAGTTATAAAATGATGTATTTGCAGAGAGGACAATAATTTTCCTTGTGTTTCTTTTCATGCACTCCACACAAGAACTCAGTGGAAATGATTGGCATCCATTGTTGTGCTGGTGGTCCACAGACTAGTTCTTTCCCAAGAATCATGTCTACACTTGAAAAGGTAGTTGTTCTATATGGGAAGCCAAGTCAGAGTCAGAGCTTGATTGAATTGAGGGGGTGGGGGACCTCAACCAACTCCTCATTCTTGATTAAAGAAGAAAAAGATTTGATATTTATACCCTGTTTTCTCTACCTTTAAGGAGTCTCAACACAGCTTACAATCATCTTCCCTCTTTCTTCCCACAATAGGCACCTTGTGAGAGAGTTCTGAGATAACAGTGACTAGGCCAAGGTCACCCAGCAGGCTTCTTGTAGAGGAGCTGGGGAACCAAACCTGCTCCTCCAGATTAGAGTCTGCTGCTCTTAACCAGTATACCACACTGGCTATAAATACTTAATCTATCCATGGATAGCTATTCCCTCTTCTTGCATGCTGCCAAGGCAGTGTGATGAAGCAAGGTCACTGTGGTCTACCAAGTAAATCTGAAGTTTGAGATGCTGCGCTAGGACAATCTTCAATTATTGGGTTGTGAGCCTCTCTACACCACCAACTATTTTCCACATTTTTACCACGTGGTGGTGGTGGTGGTGGTGGTGGTGGAGGAGGAGGAGGAGGAGGAGGAGGAGGAGGAGGAGGAGGAGAAGGAGAAGGAGAAGGAGAAGGAGAAGGAGAAGGAGAAAGAGGAGAAGGAGGAGGAGGAGGAGGAGGAGGAGGAGGAGGAGGAGGAGGAGGAGGAGGAGGAGGAGGAGGAGAAGAAGAAGAAGAAGAAGAAGAAGAAGAAGAAGAAGAAGAAGAAGAAGAAGAAGAAGAAGAAGAAGAAGAAGAAGAAGAAGAAGAAGAAGAAGAAGAAGAAGAAGAAGAAGAAGAAGAAGAAGAAGAAGAAGAAGAAGAAGAAGAAGAATGATCAATTATGGGCAACTAAAAAGTGATAAAAGAGGAAAATGAATGAGCTTGAAGAAAAAGCAACGATCGGATGAGTCTGGAAGAATGAAGCAAGCAGTAAATGGAACAGGTGATGCAGATGTCACATCATTTCTAGGGGATTGTGGAAAAAATCATAATGAAATAAGCTGGGTCAAAGCTGAAGAACGTGCAAAGGGGTCAGAATGAGCAGCAAAAGCTGCAAGGGACTGTAACACTAGATGAGAAAAATAAGACAATAGTCTTGACTTCCCAATCTATTCCTGAGCTTTTCCAGGAAATATTTTGTAATGGACCAGCCATCTGAGGCAGTGCAGTCGGTAGCAGATAACCTGACTGTGTGCAAATGCCCAGCAACCTTCCCACATGATTCCTCTCAACATCCTCATCCTGAATCTGGTTTTCAGCAAGGATCTGCCCAGCAGTGAGAGCATGAAAAGGGATCTGCTCATTTGGGATTGCAAGGCGTTCTGCTTGCCAAACCGTCTCTTCAGGGATCGGAAGCAAAAATTCAGATTGTGCCATAGGCGGATGACTGGTAACTGGAGGGAACTCTGTGACAAAGTGAATCATCCTACAGCTTGTTTTGATCATCCATATTATTTATAATAGAAAGATGTTGTAGTGGAAAAAGCCCATTACATAGATAAAGGCCCATTACACATGGAGTGTTTTCCACAACGTCCCTCACACTGCAGTGTGTTCGCAATGGGGTCAAATGGCATTCCCTTGTTTACATGTGAGGAGGAGCTGCACAGGTTGTGTGGCTTGCCTGCCTCACTTTTGGGTGGCCCCCCATTGATCACAAGATTGCGGGCTTTTTAATTAAGATTGCGGGCTTTAAATCTTATATCAATATTTCTCATTTCGCTATTGTGAGTGGTTGTTATCACTATTTCTTGAGGGCGGGGGAACAATTCAAACTTTTCCAACTCTGTTAACCAAAAATGAAAACTCAGAAACAACGAAACAAGGGAAAGTAGAGAAAGAGAGGCCGGCAAGGATGACATCATACCCATTGCTGCCCTCAACTATAATCTGCCTGGCACTGCCCTACACTTGAACAGTGCAGCACATTTTAAAAGCAATGACTTAGATAAACTGTTGAGATAAATAACTAGCCCCAACTTGCACCTCTGCACCTCTGGAGGAGCCATGTGCAGTGCGTGATTTATGGAAAAGGTGCAGAATATGTGCTTCTTCAGCTATGCATTTGCTTGAGAATGCTCAGCGGCTTCCCCATCCCTGTTGGCCAACACTCTGAATGGAACACTCTCTTCATTAAGCCTAAGATTGTTAAAATCTACCAGCAATCAGCAACTGGGAAGGATAAACGGAGTGTCTGATCACACTTTCAACTGAGAATGCACTTTCAGGATAAATAAAGTATGATCACGGAACTGAAGCCTTCGTATCCATGCTTGGACCATATTATGTAAACACTACAGTTCTGTTTATTGCAAAAATGAGAATGGATGGTGCTAATGCTTCCATAGCTGTGGTTATCATGCCTGCTCCCTGAACATCTTCACCACGTTCCATTTTATTTTCCTTAGACATGAAAGCCCAAATTCTTGCACAGTTCTTTTTTAAATTCCCATTGCATGCATCTAAACTTGGATTTTGCTGTTCTGATTTTGTTCCGGCTTTGTGATTTAAGTTTATTAGCTACTTTAGTAGCAAACTGTTCACGATATTGTCTTTATTAACTTGTTTCCAAAGTAAACGAGCAGTGGAATCCTGCTTGCTCCCAAGGCAAGGAAAAACCATGTGCAGATTATTTTCTAGATTCTCTGTGTATTAAAAAAAGTCATATGGGATCTGCCAGCTTCATATAAGCATGCCTGGGTCTTTTAAATCTTACCTGTTCTAGGCCCCATAAACCTGGGCATGGCCCTGGAGTCAAGAGATTTTTGAGCTGCTTTATCATAGGATGCCAGCACATAGTCAAAAATGAAAGAAAAAAAGAAAGAAAATGAAAATGTATTCCAAGATTATGCAAATTCAGAAGTTCTGCTTACAGAAACATCAGCAAAGTTCAAAAGAAGCTGGAAGAATTTTGTCAAGATTCGCTAGCTTTTAGTTTACATCTTCAGTGAAAATAATATGAATGCAGGCCCAGCGCCAAACGGGCAGGCAGACAATGGTCGAATCCCCACTACTGTCTTAGCCAGGTTTCAGAACACAAACTAACCAGGTTTGAGGGACGACCTCCCCATTGCTTGCGTGGCAGATTCCGTTTCTGGCACTTGTTCTCGCCGTTAATCTGCATTCCGGCAGGACCCGGTTGCAAGTGGCACAGACCCCATTAACACGGTTCAGAGGTGATCCGAGGGGAGGGATGAGGGTTGAAACCCTGACTCATTTCCCGCCCTGGAGTGAGATGTGGAATTCGGGCAGCCAATCAGCACTGCGATGCGCGTGCAGCCTTTCCTTGGTTTCGTTTCTGCTTTTGCGATTGGCCAGCAGAAGGGGATGCAAATGTTAAACAGTCAAACGTTTAACTTTGAATCGATAATGGTTTACACAGGTAATGATTAACTGTCTGCACAGTTAAACGTTGAACTTTTACATGTTGGATTTTTTGATCGCACCCCTACAATGTACGTTTCCGCAGTGGGAAAAGGTCCCGCCCCATCAAGGCACGCCAGCCAATCAGGGGAGACTGGTAGTGGGGATTGCTAAGAGTTCTGCAACTAGGTGTGTCTGCTGTGTGCTCGCTGTGGTGGGGAGGGAGAAACTCCGATGAAGAGGACACGGTTTCACAACAAACAGGTTTGGATCTGCGTGCAAATTTCCAGTGGGGATTCGACCAATGATGGGAACCCACATAACATGCAAGAAACAACAGATATTTTGTTGGAGTAGAAATGGCCAAAACTTTATGGGTTACAGTTGACAGAGCTTTAGCATAGCATGGAGCAACACTTGGCACTGGACAACCTGCCTGCCACCTGATGTATAGATCATGCCAACCTGTCTGTTGGGGGAAACTATGTGATGACAGGATGCAAGATTCCATGGGGACACAAGTTACTTTGCAGTTTCTCCTGCTGCTTGATGATGACAAGCCCCTGAACTTTTATAGCCTCTGAACTGAGCTCATTCTTTGCAAGTCGTCACCACAGTATCCCTTAAGAGGATTCCCAAAGATGAGAGAAACAAGCACACAATTTGTGTTTCCCTACAAAATGGACCTGGCCCAGTGGTGGGATTCAAATAATTTAACAACTGGTTCTGGTGGTGAGATTCAACTAATTTAACAACCGGTGGTTTACAAGCACCATTTTTGCAACTGGTTCTGCTGAAATTATGTGAACTTGCTGAATCCCACCACTGACTTGCCCCTATGCTAAGGTGACCAGATTGTCACCTTTGTAAACCGGGGCCCGGGCGGGTGGGCGGCTGCGCGCACATGCATGCACGGTCAGCCGCAGGAGCACACTGCCTTCTGAGGCACTCCCGTTTCCTGCCCTGTCACAAGGAGCGCCCCAGAAGGCAGTGCGCTCCTGCGGCCGTGTGTGCGGGAGGCTGCCGCACTGCCTTCTGGGGCACTCCCATTTCCCACTCTGTGACAGGGTGGGAAACTGGGGAGCACCCCAGAAGGCAGTGCGCTCCTGCGGCCGCGTGCGTGGGAAGCTGCCACACTGCCTTCTGGGGCGCACCCCAGAAGGCAGTGCGGCAGCCTTCCAAAAATTGGGACAGTTCAAAAAACCCGCGGAACGCGGAAGAAATTGTTTTAAGGTGGGATTGTCCCACCAAAAGCGGAACGTCTGGTCACCATACCCTATGCTGATGCTGCTATAAGCTAGATCTCACAAATCTCCTTCAGCTGCAACAAGTTCATGTTGAATCCCATACAGCTAGATGTCCTGACTCTACCCTCAGAGATGGACATCATCTAGATGGAATAGTGTCTTCTGCCAGAAAGAGATGCCCATGTAATGAATCAGATGACTTCCAAAAGAATCACAACCCAGTGCACCATCTTACTGATACCTTGGCCATGCTAGAAGCAGCTAGTAACTTGCCTGTACTTATTTTATTTTTATTTTTTTAAAAATCTGTTCTTGTAATGAAATGTTATTTGAGGCAGCTCATAACTCACATAATAATAAAAATAGTAAAACAGAAAAACAGAAAGGCATCAATGTTATGAGTCAATGTATTAATTTAAAAATCTGTCAAGAGGCAATATGAACAAAAGACTGCAGAGGTAATTTCCTCATATTGATGGGAAAGGCCCTATTTCTGCAAGACACCCACTTCACGAATGAACATTCGGGGCACATGCATCAGGATTGTGATAATACTGACAAGCCAATAGGTTGATATTATAAACACTCCTTTAAAAAACTCTGGTTCCAGCCTGTTTAGAGTTGAATAGAGGGAATCAGCTCTTAGATTAGCTCCCTAAACATTTCCACTTGGGAAAATCCTGTCAACACCTGAAAGATGCACCCTCAACAATTGTCTTCTGTTGCATTTTGAATCCATTGAGGCTTTTCAAGAGCCAATTTTAGTAATATCACCTGAACATGGTCACAGCATGGATTTCAGTGTGGCTGTTTTTAAAAGAAAATGCACACTGAAGTTCTTTAATTGTATTGTTTGTCCCTTAGGAAGCCTGAATATCTTTATGAAGTGAAAGAACAAACAGTGAACCTGGTCTTTGAGGAAGAGTACATACGTCCTTGGGCAGATGCGCTCCTCAATCCATGGATAGCTGTATTGTCCTCAAGCAATGTCTTTGTTTTACCTGGGTTGAGTCTTAGTGTATTGACTCTCACTCTGCAGCATGATTGATTCAAAGCACCTACTCTCTCTGTAGAAGCACAGTTGTATGACATGTTCAGATGTTTCACTCCAAATCTATGAAATCCCACTGGTTTCCTGTAGATGTCTGTCATGCTTTTTTAATCAGAGGGAAAACCCTGTGGTGTTTCAGAATCTGAACATCCAAAAGCCAAGCTATACTCTTCACTGTTTCCAATTGGAATGATCCATCTGACACAGCCAATCGAGAAGTTTGAGTGAAAGTGCCTTTATGGCTTGACTATTTCACTTGGCAGTGGGCCCAATCCACTGGTGTTAAAAGTATCGGAGAAGTCCTGGAGAATAAACAAAGAAACATGCATCCTATTCATTGAACATGTATCCTATTCATGTATCCTATTCATTGAACAAAATAGGGAGGCGTATGACTAATGGTATAATCCTATGCATGCCTACTCAGAAATAAGTGGTCAGTTTACTTCCAGTTTACTCCCAGTTTGCTCCCAGCAAAGTATGCATAGAATTGCAGCTGAATGACCAGCTAATAGTAAAATAATTGAATTAACCCCTTAACCCCTCCCTCAAAATGATAACTATATTCTGGGTATAGGTGGTTAACAACAGCATTAAAGCAACAGGTGGTTAACAACAGGTGGTTAAAGCAACAGGTGGTTAACAACAGCATTAAAGCAACAAAACCTGATGGATTCTGGGAATGAAATGGCAGTAAGTGTCTTGAATAACACCTTTTCAAGTTTGCCTTCTCATGGCTTCTCTTCATCAATCCGTGGTGCAGAAATGGAATTGTCAGCATTTGCACAGTTCTTTATGAAAACTCCTTACGAAAGTATATTGCTTGACTCTCCCACTTGGCAGTTCACAAGTCTAACAGTTAGTCAAAATATCAACATTTGTTTTCCTTCGTGTCCCCAAAAATGCTGCATAATTGACATCCAGTACATTTCACACCACAGTAAACACTGGCCCGTATAGCTTTACTGTTACGATCCTAGGTGACATTATTGCCTCATACAATTTCCATTGCAGGGGGAGGTTATCATTTAATTAACCCTCATAATGTCAAAAGGGAAATACATAAATGTCAAGCTATTTCCAACTATTCTTTCCTGGCCTTGGAAGAACCGGTAATAGTATAGATTAAAATGGAACATAATATTAGAAAAGGTATAAAAAATAAACATGTGATTTCTCACTCTCACTTCCTCTTGTTCGCTTTCTTTCTTGCTTAATGCTGGAAAAGAGTTTTGCAGACTTGCCCTAAAGATCCAGTGAAGAATTGCTGATTGCCCTTGGTGGGATATCTTTAAAACATTTTAATAACAGAATGAAAATAAAAAGCTGCTTAAAATGTGACTGCTAAACAAAAGATATTCTAAAACCCAAGAACAGTAATTCAGTTTACACTGTTTCTCTTCTCCCCCCATTCCTTTAATTTCTTAGCACGTTGCTATCCAAGATGACATATATAGTAGCTTTCCACCTTGCTGATGTGCAAAACAATGACAGGAACTGTCTTGCATAGGTGGATTCCACACAGCATAAATATAACATCTAGGACATTATAAAAAGATCCATTTTGTTATTTGTGTTCCCACAACATAGGACAACACAGGAGCTAAAATGGATCTTTTTTTTTCCACCTGCTGCGTCAGTTTCAAAGTGGTGCTCACCATTTTGTGCATTGCAGCTGATTATCTGTGGAGATGCCCCACGGAGGTTTTCTCTGCTTGCAGCTCATCTGTTAGTTATTTCACTGTAAAAAAGTAGATGAATAAAGTTTGTCTTGCCTAGCGACCTCATGGACAAGTCGTTTTTTCCTTTTTTTGTTTTTGAGGGAGCTGTCTTTGAAGCTACAGCAGCATGACTTAAGAAGCTGTAATATGGCATGTTTGTAGCTTCGCAGACACCCCCATCAAAACAACAAAAATCACACATGCATTGGATAGCTAGGCTAAGCAAACTTTATTCATCTACTTTTTTACAGTGAAATAACTAACAGATGAGCTGCAAGCAGAGAAAACCTCCATGGGGACTCTTCACTTGGTTTGGAGATTTGGGCGCTCCGAATCCTGGATTTGGCCCAAATATGGGCACATTAAGGCATATTCAGGCCACAATTGGCCGAATATGTCCTGCTCGAATATGAACCAATCCAACACGCTTTTTGGTATTTTTGTGTTTTTGCCTGCAGGGGGCGCATTTTTAAAGTTAGCGGCACTAAAATTTCAGACTCTCTGGAGAAGAGACTCTCCTGATGATGTCACCCAAGTTTGGTAAAGTTTGGTTCAGAGGGTCCAATGTTATGGACCCCCAAAGTGGGTGCCCTATCCCCTACTGTTTTCAATGGGAACTAGCAGGAGATGGGGGCTACCCATTTGAGGGTCTATAACTTTGGTCCCCCTGAACCAGACTTCACCAAACTTAGGTACCGTGTTTCCCCAAATGCTCCCAAAGATGCGCTATGTCTTATTTTCAGGGGATGTCTTATATTTCTGTATTCTGTTCGTCAGGCATGCTTCCAAACAAAAACTTTGCTACGTCTTACTTTTGGGGGATGCCTTATATTTCGCACTTCAGCAAAACCTCTACTACATCTTATTTTCTGGGGATGTCTTATATTGGGGAAAACATGGTAGTATCATCAAGACGGTCTCTGGATGAGACCCTGAAATTGTGGTGCCCACAATTGCAGCATAATTTATTTATTTACTTCATTTATACACCACCTTTCTCCCCAACTGGCCCCTGAAGGAGTTTATATTATTCTCTTTATGTCCATGTTATCCTCACAACTCTGTGAGGTAGGTGTCAGAAGGATGCTAGAAAAGCAGAGAGGCTTTGGTGAAAGGAAAGAGGAACTAGTGGAAGAGGAAGAACTGAGATGCCTCCTTGAAGTCCTTGCAGATTCCCACTTGCATTAAATATTTGTAAATTTCTCCTTTACTTGTACTAAAAACTTCTAGTCAATGATAACAATTCCTCCTGAAACATGGTATGCACCAGCCCGTGTTTGGTAACTCCTGGGGTGATACTAAAAGGGATCTTGTTTTAAGGTTGTATTTTTTTGTTTTAATGGTTTTTAGGATGTGATTTTATTATGTATATTTTAAATTGTTAGCTCACCTGATGGCCCTTTGAGGACAAAACAGTGGGATCTAAATATTGCAAGATAAAATAGATGATTAAATACATGACTCCATCTGTATCCTGTCTTTCTCCCCAGCAGGGGCCTTAGGTGTTCTCTTCTACTCTCCTCCATTTTGTCCTCACAAAAATCCAGTAACATTGATAAGGCTGAGAGAATGTAACCATCTGAACATCACTGAGCAAGCTTTCGTGGTAGAGTGAACATTTCTGTGAGGGTCTCCCAGATCTCAGTCCTGCACTGTAACCACTATACTAAAACTGGTTGTCCACAATTCTCAGGGCAGACTAGCAGTTTTTTCATGGCCCAGTCTTGCACTTAGCACAGAGTCTGACAGTTACTACTCAAGGTTGTCTGGGTAAATGGCCCTAGAGAAGTTAGGCTAACATCAACCAGGGCCAGAGCTAAAAAAGCTGGTGGAACACTCTGTCCAGTTAGACCAGGGCTCTGCAGGATATTATGCAGTTCTGCAGGGCATGTAAGAGTGGTTCCATCAGACTTATGGTTGAGGTTGCTTTGATACCATCCTTGATACCATCTTTGATACCATGTTTGATACCATGGCATGGGAAATCTCCCCCTCCCCTTTCCTTTGTGCTGCATTCATTATTGCTAAACCTCACAGGATTAGTTGGACCTTTTCTTCATCTTGGAAAACTGGTACTTAGTAAATTACTGGAATGTTTTAATGGTAATTGGCAATATTTTCAAATGTATTTTGTGAGTTGTCCCAAGCTCAAAAGGGGAGGGGCAGCATATTAAATCCAATGAAATAAATAAATACTTAAATAAATATTCAGTGGTGTTGAACTGCATGGGAAATGTCTTGAACCTCGATTTGCAATGAGTCTAATGCTCTGATTTGAGGGTTTGGTAATATGGAGAACACTGGGCTCAGGTGTGCATTTTGCCTTCAGATAATTACCTATTTAACTTATCTAATACAATGTCATTGAACAGCCAGCCAATCTTTTCCCATCTTTGCTTATAAACATTTTCTGATTAGGTGTGCATATGCAAATCACCATTGTGTTTTCCTTCATGATAGGGACAATCAGAAACCTAATGTATTCTCACAGGACCATTTATATTTTTTAATTTTTAATGTTATCAAAATTTTCAGATAATGACTGTGGAAATAATGTACAGCATGTATCTATGTGTGTGTAGGCATGAGGATGATATATACATATTTGGGTGGCTGCCAAAATATGATTTTCCATAGCAAACTGGGGACAAGGAAAAAAACCCTTATGCATAATAATGCATATATTGTGACCTTTAATCATTGGATATCCAAAGCAATACTTTTACTTGTTTGTTTATTTTCTTACATTTATTTCCCATCCATCATCAGAGTCCCTCATGTTTGGCTATCTGGGCTATTAAAATAGAGATGGTACTTAATACGTCATTATAGAAATAATCAGTTCAGGGTATGCTGATCAAAACCTAGCCAGTATTGTGTTTTTATGATTGTACCCCACCTAGCAGAAAAACACACACGCATAGTCTGTCTCTGTGTAAAGCAGAGTCATACGTTCAAAGGATTGGTCGGATGAAACGGGGTCATCCTTGCTCTCCTAAGATCTTGTGCTCCTAAGAAGAAGAAGGGTGCAATAAAAATCTGATATATACCATTTAATTAGTTTCCTGCCCTGTTCCTCCAAAAATACCTGCAGAGGAGAGAGAGGGATTCGGGAAGATTATTATTGCTTTGTTCTCTTCCCCCTCCCCCTCCCCCGGCTTTCTTCAATCAAAACACTCGTGTCTGGGCTGCTCTTTTGACACTTCACTCTTAATCTCAGCCTGTCTCTGTGATAGACAGAGCTATGAGCTGTTCTAACGCTCTAATATGATTTGTCTGGGAAATAATCACAAGCTCAAAGCAGAATGCCATTCAAATACTTGGTTGTGGTCCTAAGAACGAAGTTCTGACGCCTCCACTTCCTGGTCAGTTGTTATTATGCAGGTATTATTAAGACGATCTGAACTTCTCTGCCAAGAAATTAGCTCCCAAGCAAAGGTTGTGGAAAGGAAGTGAATATCTGTGATCTTCCGCTCCTGATCTGGAATACTGTAGATTTTTTGCTGTATTGCACATAAGTACCGTGTATAAGTTGACCTGTGCATAAGTCAAGGCGCCTAATTTTACCACCAAAAACTGAGAAAACTTATTGACTCGTGTATAAGTCTAGGGTGGTAACTCCAAAGCAGGCGGGGGCAGGGAAGAGCCAGGGAGCCCGCTCCCTACCAGATCGCCCCCCCGGCTGCCTCCTGGATCCCCACAGCAGCCCTAGCCCTTGGCTGCTCTGGCGTTTCCTTGCTTGCAAGGCGGGGGCAGGGAAGAGCCAGGGTGCCCACTCTCCCCCCCTGCTGCCTCCCAGATCCCCACAGCAGCCTCAGTCCTTTGCTGCTCTGCGAACCCAAAAAGCAGGCAAATGCTCTGTCTGGCGTTTCCTTGGTTGCAAGCAAGGAAACGCCAGAGCAGGTGGGGGCAGGGAAGAGCTGGGGCTACCCATGATGCCGGGCGCATGCCTGTGGGGTGCCCAGCAGGCTCCTGCCCACTGCCGCCCCACCGCCAGTCCAATGTCGCTCAGCTATCTTTTTCTTTCCCCGCAGGCTCTGCAGGCTCAGTTCAGAGAAGCTGCCGCTCCGGGCCACCTGTCTCTATCTTTCTTAAAAGCAATCTTTGGAGCATTGCTCTTTTAAGAAAGATAGAGACACGCTGCCCGGAGCAGCAGCTTCCCTGAAACGGAGCCTGTAGAGCCTGCGGGGAAAGAAAAAGATGGCTGAGTGAATGAAGGGGACAACAGGCGGCGGCGGCGGCTGCCATTGGCTCGCGCATAAGTCGAGGAGGGCTTTTTCGGCACAAAAAATATGCTGAAAAACTTGACTTATCTGCGAGTGTATACGGTATGTGCAAATGTCAGAATGTCATTTTTTTGCTCTGCTGGAGGAAAGTGATGGAGGCACCAGACGATGAGCAGTGAGATCAATTGCAAATGTGATGTACAAATTATTCCATCCTTTATTGCTTGGAATTTAGATCTTTGCTTTTGAACGGAGACTGTGCTACCAAGTGGAGCTATCTTGTCTGAAACACATGGAATGCACAGTAATGATTCAGATCTGCTTTGTGAAAAGCAACATATTCGGTCTTGTGCCTGAAGATGTGATATCAAGTTCCAGATTGATATCTATGGGAATAATGGTGCAAACCTTCCACATGCTGAGTAGGTATAAATCAAAGATAAAGAGCTAAGGCTGTGCCATAGAGAGAAACATATCTTACTATGACATGCCTCTGAAGATGACCGCCGTAAATGTGGGGGAAATGTTAGGAGCAAAAGCTTCCAGATGACTGTCGACACACTCTTAAAAAACCCCAACAGCCAGGTGATTCTGGCCATGAAAGCCTCTGACAAAACATAGAAGAAGAAGAGTTTGGATTTATATCCCCCCTTTCTCTCCTGCAGGAGACTCAAAGGGGCTTACAATCTCCTTGCCCTTCCTCCCCTCACAACAAACACCCTGTGAGTTGGGTGGGGCTGAGAGAGCTCCGAAGAACTGTGACTAGACCAAGGTCACCCAGCTGGCATGTGTGGGAGTGCACAGGCTAATCTGAATTCCCCAGATAAGCCTCCACAGATCAAGCAGCAGAGCGGGGAATCAAACCCGGTTCCTCCAGATTAGAATGCACCTGCTCTTAACCTCTGCTGCTCCTAAAGTTTATTTTTGTATTACATACCCCTGATATTAATTTATTGAGATCCTTCAAATATTTACTTGCCTGCCACTGTGCAAATCACGGAAATTACATTGTTAAGGCAGGTGTACTTAATTTGGATTGATTCTATGCAATTAATATTGTATAAGGGACAAACTGAAGAGAGATGGCAGTTTGAATGATTTCTGAAGGTAACAGAATTTCCTTTAATCATTTTTTGACCCATAAATGTGGTGTTCACTTAAAGAATTTTGTTAGACTGCCTATAAAAGCTTGTACTGCATTTTCTATTTCCATAGTACAAGGTCAAAACCAGCTTACTGGCTGGTGGGAACGTACTTTGTTCAATATTGCATGTAGAGATACTTTTAATGTTCAATTATTACTGATTCAATAATTGCTATTTCCTTTTTTGTGTTTGCAACATGTTAAGTAAAACAAACCCACTACATTGTTATGCAGTGATAAATCTTACCATATAACTGAGCAACGTGTTCCTGATGACGAGTCAGAGAAAGTGAAGGCTGCTGGGAAGTTTAGTTCTTGGCCATCTTGGAAGGGCCCAGATTCCAGCTTATTCTGGAGGGGCAAAGACTACACTTCTCAGCAGCCCTTGCTTTAGAAAGCCATACTCCCATTCTGCCCCCACAGTGAGTCTCCCCGATGGTAGCATGCCCTGAAAGGGAGGGGGGAGTGCCATACTCCCCTCTTTTCCACATGGTGTACTTTTCTCTACCAGATCTAGGTGGCTGTGGTGAACTCTGAAGAACTTCCTGCCTGGGAACATGAGATAAACTTTGTCAAACAGCTTAGCTGGAAGAGCCCATTTGCAAGATTAGGGGAACTTGACTGTGTCTGGTGTGGTGTGGTGGTGGTGGTGGTGGTGGTATGTGTGTGTGTGTGTGTGTGTGTGTGTGTGTGTGTGTGTGTGTGTGTGTGTGTGTGTGTGTGTGAAGGGATCTGAGAAAGGAGAACCTGTTTGCAAACTTAGGGGAACCTGTTTCTATGGTCGAATCCCCACTACCGTCTTAGCCAGGTTTCAGAACACAAACTAACGATCGTTTGTGTACTGAAACCTGACTAAGACGGTAGTGGGGATTCGACCGGGGAGGTCGTCCCTCAAACCTGGTTAGTTTGTGTTCTGAAACCTGGTTAAGACGGTAGTGGGGATTCGACCTATGTGTGCAGGGGGAAATCTGAGAAAGCAGAGCCCGCTGCTTCTCAATGGGAGGTAGACTGGTCCGCCGAACAGCTAAGATTCTTGTATTGAAAAAAATAGACATGTTTTGAATGTTCTTTACCTTTCTCCTTCTAGTATGTCTCACTTACGGTGTTAATTGAGTTACTACAGCTTACGTGTTGCACATCCTTTACTTAGATTTTTCTTACCATACAGAAAAACTGTCAGTTTTCAGAGGAATGTTTGTGGGGGTTGGGGAGGCCTCACCATTCCCAAAACAGCTTTGGCTGAGGCGATGAGAGTGGAGGTGGTGGTGGTGGAGAGGCTGGAGATGGATTTTCCCTTCTACAGCTTTAGCTGATGAAGCAGCTGCAGCCTTTCCCCAGTAAAAACACCTTGGCACTGTGGTGTGTGCCTGGTTACTTCTAGATTGCATTACTGTGATGGGCTCTACATGGGGCTGCTCTTGTAGAGTGTCCAGAAGCCACAGTTGGTGCAAAATGCTTCCATGAGAATGCTGTCTGGAAATGGTTATACGGACTATGTCATGTTAGTCTTGTTCTATTTACAATGGCTTCCAGCCTGCTGTTTGACCCAATTCAAGATCCTGGTATTGACCTTCAAATCCCCAGGCACCCTAGAGCCTACCTCCTTTAAAGACCATCTGCTCCTACATGAAATTACCCAACCATTAGACTCATCTGCAGAGGTTCTACTTTGGGTGCCATCATCCTCTTGTGGTAGACAGGAAGTAACTTGAGACCCAGAATGATGGAATTTCCTGTCCGGGGAAATTCATTTGATCATTTCCTTCTTCAAGCAGGGGAAGACTTTCCTGTCTCATCTGGCATTCCCTCCTTATCTATTTTGAATGGCTCCTTTATAGATATATGTATTGTTGGAAAAGTTGATTTCAATATATTTAAATAGCTGTTTGATGCCTTGAGGGCCCTCATTGGACAAAGGGCGAATGTGCAAATGTTTAAAATCAAACCAAAAGGGGGACTTTTAGGTTGAACTAACTGGGAGGAGAAATTCAATAGGTTTCCTATTTTCACAGTGTCCACTGTAATTGATCTTCTAATTGAGGAACATCTGAAAAAACTTCCAATACCTAGGGGTTACTAGGATCCCCTTTGATGATAGGGCGGGATATAAACCCACCCACCCACCCACCCACCCAACCAACCAACCAACCAACCAATCAAATAAATAAATAAAAAAGGCTGCAGTCACTCTAATAGTACCAGTGTGGAATAGTGGTTAAGGGCAGTGAACTCCAATCTGCTGAGCCAGGTTTGTTTCCCCATTCCTAGACGTGAAGCCTGCTGAGTGACTTTGGGCCAGTCACTACTTGCTCAGCTCAGCCCCACCTGCCTCACAAGGTGTCTATTGTGGGAAAGGGACGAGAAAGGAGCTTGTAAGCTTTGGGACTCCTTAAGGGTTTTTAAAAAAATTGGTATTGTATCATTTGAATTTTACAGTTTATATTATTTTCCTTCTTCATACATTTTCAAACGATACTTTTTCTCCCCTTTTCTCCCTCCCCCATTACTTCTTCTTCATAGTTTTGTCACACAAACAGCAGTAAGTTCATTCTGTGTTGCCTCTTCACCCATATTTTTTCGACTCGAGCTTCTTTCATCCAGTCCACGTATATTATCCATATCTTCCAAATTTCATTCCGTTTATCTTGCCACGTCTTATTTTTGGATAATATATCGAAAATATCAAGTGTCACTTGTTCCCAGATAAATTCTAACGGGGGACTCCTTATGGTTTGAGAAAAGCCGTGTATACATCTGAACTCTTCTTCTGCCTTATATAGCAGCTGAAGTGGAGAAAAGTATGTTCAGTGTTGACTGGCAAGTAGTTCAGCTTTGAGACCTATTGATAGTCTGTTTGGCTCTTTTCGTTAGCTGATAAAAATAGTCACGTTTTGAATGTTCTTCGGCTCTCTACTTCTTGTATGTCTTACTTTGTTAATTGAGTTTCGACAGCTGACGTGCTGTGCATCCTTTACTTAACCATGAATCTTCATTACGAATTACTCTGCACATAATTAGTGCTTCAAACTGTAGCCCGAGAGGCTGTAGTGCCCTTTATAGTTCTAGCAAGTGTCACGAAGTGGATTTCTTTTTTACATTTAGCTCTGAATTCCAGGTATCTTCTCTGCATGCAAAATGGCTGGGGTTTTTTTTTCCAAAAAATGTTTTCAGCCTTTTATCTCCTTCGAGGAAAACATTAGCTCAGTTTCATAAAACGAGAGGGACAGGGTGTTGCAACAGCTGATATTTTATTTCGGTTGAAGGGACTTTGGGCACTGAAGTACACATTTAGGGCAAAAGACAGCAGGAAATCAAACTCATATTCTAGAAACAGTGCCATTCCCCCCCTCCTCCCCAATTACTTATTCAAGATGCATATTTCAGGCAGAGGCTGAGGAAATATGACTGTGGGCTGCAAATGGCTACCCACAGACAAGAGACTATTTGTCAGTTACTGCCATCTGGAAAGCCAAAGATGGGAGGCAATTTGTCAGTTACTGCTATATGGCCCACCAATCTTCATAATCCTCTGTTGGTATAGCCTAACTTTCAACCTCAATATTTGCAAGGCGGTGGTCGTTTTGGGCTAAGCATTCTGGCAGTAAGGGCCAAGGTACTTTTATTTCTGCATACTTGGAATAACGTGTCAAATAGGAAGATGTTGCAGCAGTGGCGTAGGAGGTTAAGAGCTTGTGTATCTAATCTGGAGGAACCGGGTTTGATTCCCAGCCCTGCTGCCTGAGCTGTGGAGGCTTCTCTGGGGAATTCAGATTAGCCTGTACACTCCCACACATGCCAGCTGGGTGACCTTGGGCAAGTCACAGCTTCTTGGAGCTCTCTCAGTCCCACCTACCTCAAAGGGTGTTTGTTGTGAGGGGGGAAGGGCAAGGAGATTGTCAGCCCCTTTGAGTCTCCTGCAGGCGAGAAAGGGGGGATATAAATCCAAACTCCTCCTCCTCCTCCTCCTCCTCCTCTTCTTTTTCTTTTTCTTTTTCTTTTTCTTTTTCTTTCTTTTTCTTCTTCTTCCTCTTCCTCTTCCTCTTCTTCCTCTTCCTCTTCTTCTTCTTCTTCTTCTTCTTCTTCTTCTTCTTCTTCTTCTTCTTCTTCTTCTTCTTCTTCTTCTTCTTCTATTCACCTCTACATTTTAGTACAATTAGCAGAAGGCAACCGTGCAGCCACCAGGTATTAATGGCTCAGCTGACGTAAGAGGTTTATTGTTTTCTATCAGATCTTATAAAGTGTTGCTGGTTGGTATCTCCTTGCCTCAGTCTAGACCATCAGTTCCGAAGGTTTGAGTAAAGGTGCCGCAAAGCCAATAAATTAAGGTGAAGGGATGACACTGAAATAATCTACGGCTTTGAGTTTGGCAGCAAGCTATTTGAGACACGGCAGCCAAAATGATGGCTTGGAGCGTTGGCTTGGTTCCTAACAGTGCAGTCCTAAAGAGGAACACAAAACTCCTCAGGAGGCGGCATGACCCTGGTGCCAGTGTAAATGCCCCTTATGCGGGTGTTACAAGGGCAGTTCCATTGTTGCTGGGGAGACATGTGGCAGCACAACACCCAGGTGTCAGTGCAGTCATAGTGCCAGTGTTCCTTAGGCCCAGAAGCCAGCAGTGAAGGTGACACGCCCAGGGATGGAGCTAGCTTTAGTCAGCTTCCTGAACCCTTTCAGGCCAGGAAAGTACCATTGCGTGCAGATGGTGAGACCTTTCTCCAAAATTAAATACACTACAACGACAGGCTTGGAAAATGGATTGGGCCACAGCCCAGTTTATTAATTATTAAGAATAACTATTTACATAGAAGCTGGGCAACAAACGGGTCGCAACATCAAGCATTCCCCAATTTTTTATTTATTTATTTCTTAAATTTATATACCGCCCGATCCCTATTGGGGCCACCTGCAGGAAGCTGGGAGCTCCAGGGGCGAACCCCCACCTTCAACCCTTCCTGCTACTGGGGGAAGCGAGCACCGGCTAAGCCTACCAGCCGCCTACTGGCCCGACCCAACCCCTCCTGCTGGGGTGTCGGACACCGGCTAAGCCTACCGGCTTGCCTACCGGCCTGCCACACACACCGGCCCTTTGCAGGGCACAAGCATGGAGAAGACCGGCTGCCTGGCTCGGCTTCTCCCCCAAATGTTGCAACTCCCGTTGTCAACCCGCCGGGCTGCAACAAAAATGCTGATATCTGCCATAAATGAGCACAACAAACAACTGCAACAATAAAATAGTGAGTATGGCCGGGTCACTTCTTCAGTCCTGAGCCCCGGCATTCTGCAGCTGTTTGTTTCAGGGTGTGTGGCGCTTCATATACTCCTTGCTCCTCTTCTCGCTTTCATTTGCTGGGAGCCAATCACTAAGATCTTATGGCCTCTTGCTAAGCATTGTGACCTTGCGCGCAAACCCACCCTTTGCCTATTCTGCTCTACTCACAGTCACAATGGCCAAGCCTCAAAGGAGTCTGCCATGGTGCATGTCAACAAAATCACTTTGGAGTTGAGCTGCACATGCCACTTGCACAGGGAAATGGGCAGTGTCACTTTTGCTTCCTGGCCATGGCATGTATGTGTTGTTGTAGCCTCGCACATCTGCCTCTCGTGGCTTTAATGCCTGTACCTTTTGCAGAAATATGAGCATTAACAAACCAAAATCCATATTAAAATGTTGTTTGTCCTCATGTCAATTCTGGAGATGTGCAGAAAAACGCCCTAGACTCTTTTAGTTGATATGTGAGGGGATGGTAGAAGGGATGTAAATATTAGAGGAAAAATAGAAGCCGATACTATGGCTTGCTTTCTTCTGCGGGTAAAAGACCATGCTTATCTCTGGCTGGTTCCGCATGGGCCAAAAACAGCAGTGTGGAAATGGTGTGAAAACTGTGTAAACCCTTTTACACTGTTTTAAAATATTTTACATCGTTTTCACACCGCTGTTTTTGGCCCACGCGGAATCTGTCTCTGTGGCAGCCACAATGTGCTGAAAGGATTACAAAAATGAACCATCCTTGTCGTCGCATGAAGTTTTCTCGGCCATGCGGCCCTGGCCCGGCAGTTTTTGCTCCAAACATTTCAGCAAGATTAATGTTGAGGTGAAATGCTTTGTTGTTCATGGCACAGTGCTTTTGCCAATAGTCCCACCATAAAATCACTCTACACTGTGCCGCATATGGTACCACGATCCCACTGTATTCATGCCTCCGAAGATACCAGCCATAGATGTGCTCTGAAGGACAGGAAGCAAGGATTACAAAAATCACAGCTTAATGAAGTCTGGAAAACCACACGCTTAACAGCCATTTGATTCCAGCCCCAAGTGCCTTCTCTGACTCGTAGCTAAGGAACCAACCCTGACACCTGCTTCCTCCAAAGTAGCTTTCACCTGGCTCATTGTGTAGAAAAAGGTTGTCCACGTTCCTCTCTCCACATTTGCAGAACAAAGCGCACGTTTCTACAGCAGATCCCTAATGTATTTTTAAGTATCCATAAGAGCTTCCATAAGATTAACATTGCCTATACAAACTGGGAAAAAATCCAAATAAAGTTAAATGCGGTCGGTGCACAGATTTAAGTGTGCTTGAATTTCTCTGGCCAGCATCCAATTCCCTTTTCCATTAGACAAGTCTTTATCTGATCCTCAGCCTGCCATAATGTCAAAATAGTCTTCAGTTTTACGTTGATCTCAGATGGAACAGATTAGATGGGTGACATTTCTTAAGCGCTGTTTTATTTTTGAACTGTATAAACCCCTCCCTAAGAGTCTAATCCTGGGGAAAGAAAATCTTCACTAGCCTGTCACAGAAGAAAAATAGTCTTTTAGCAAGACTGTAAGCAACAGGAAAATGTAGAAACAACAACACTGGTTACTTAATATGTTCAGCAATCAGAACTGAAACATAGAACTTAAACAAAGTAAAAACAAATAGCCTTACGGGGGAAAAAAGTTGAGTGAAATAGAAGTTGGGGTCCATTAAGAGCAAAATAAGAGAGGGAAACAGCAAGGATCCAGAGCATTGCCAGAGGGAACAAACACCTTTTTAAAAAGAGAGAGAAAATAAAATTGTGTGGTTGTGATGGGGAAGTAGACTTAAAAATGATAAAATACAACTGCACAATTTTTTGTTTGCTTAGCTCTATCTATCTATCTATCTATCTATCTATCTATCTATCTATCTATCTATCTATCTATCTATCTATCTATCTATCATTTTTAGTAGCCGCTTACCCAAAAGGCAGTGGCATAGCAATAACGGGGCCGGGTGTGGCTCTGTGGTGGGTGGAGCCCCATGGGGGAGAGGGGCGGGTCCTGGGCGCCATTTTGCCCCCCTTCGCCCGTGCAAAAATGTCTTGCAGCAACTTTCAACATTAAAATAGCATAAATGAGTTACAAACAACATACAAACAGCTAACAAATATAAAATATTCAAATATTCATTTACTAAAATATGCAGCCAAAATAACCCACCAATAAAACATACCCCAAACTTGTGGATTTGGTCCTCCAACAGGCCAACCTAAACAATTTGGTCCTGCATACCCTGCAGAAACTAAACAAGTCTGGCAGGGTTATTCCGTTGTAACCCTTACTACACCACCTTGAGTCAGTCACTTAGCTAACATACCTTGCAGGGTGGTTGTGTGATTAAATGTGGGGCGGGAGTGAATTAGAAATGGCAAGTGCAATAAAACAACATTATTTCACTCGCGCTGCCGACTTAACAGGATTTGTACAGTTTCGTTTATCAGCTGCTATGTAGACCTCAGAAGAACCTGCCTCACCTCGTAAACAGGTGTTTGGTCCATTCTTGCTTCAGAATTTTATCTGCCCTGAAAAGTTTCTTTTTGCAACTGAGCGAAATGGGAAAGTTCTGTTTCACGCCTTCGTGGTTTTGAGGAAGATGAAATGAATTGATAAGTGTGTTTAGAATTACAAAAATAAATTCACCACGCTATTGTGTAAAATGCCTTGAAGTGCTCTAATAAATATCTTCTCACGTAGGGGTCAGGTTTGAAAGGGACGTATTTCACTTGTAGAGGGGGAAATGGCTGATGGGTGTACAAGGGACCTTGGAAGCTCCTTGGGAAACACTTGGAGCCTTGACCAAGACTTGGGCCCACCATAACTTGAGTTGTCAATTTCTAGGTGGTTGTAGATCTGCTATTACAATTGATCTCCAAGTGACACAGATCAGTTCATCTAGAGAAAATGGGTGCTTTGGAAGGTCGACTGTAAGGCGTTATACCCATGGAAGTCCCTCCCCTCCTCACCCTAAATCCCACCTTCCCCAGAGTACCATCCTGAAAATCTTCAGATATTTCCCAACCTGGAACTGCAACCCTAACTATAATGCAGTTATTTCTAAAAGCATTAAGTTATGAAAGCAGACAGATCTAGGCTGTTTGAAACTGCAGATGAAGTTGCCCTGCTCAGAGGAATCAGCTTGGTGTAGTCAGAGAAGTGGTTCAGAGTGGAAGACTCTAATCTAGAGAACCAGACTTGATCCCCCAGTTCTGCACATGAAGCCTGCTGGGTGACCTTGGGCCAGTTACAGTTCTCTCAGAACTCTCTCAGCCCCACCTACCTCACAAAGTGCCTGTTGTAGGGTGGGGAAAGAAGGAGATTGTAAGTCACTTTGAGACTCCCTAAAGGTAGAGAAAAGTGGAGTGTAAAAGCCAACTCTCTTCTTCTTCTTCTTCTTCTTCTTCTTCTTCTTCTTCTTCTGCTTCTGCTTCTGCTGCTGCTGCTGCTGCTTCTTCTGCTGCTGCTGCTTCTGCTCCTTCTGCTGCTTCTTCTTCTTGTTCTTCTTGGAATGAATTTTGGTAATAGGTAGCAAAGTATAAAAACAAAGCATAACAGATTTTGAAATGACATATTGATAAAGCATGCAAGTAATCTTTCAGCAAGAATGATTTGAACTGAGTTCTTGAAAGGTGGCTTCCTAGAACATTACTATTCAAATGTTTCGTGGAAAGAATCTGTTTCCCTTTGCCACATTACTTAATTGCTTGCATCAGGGTGACATATTCAATAGCCTTGTTTCCCCCTCAAAGTTAAAAAAGTGTATTTATTTCTTCTAGGAAATACTTGAACTGTTTTCTGTTCATCGCAAAGGATTTAGCACACCTTTCATTTTACTCAGCACAATATTGGAATAAACATCATCACAGGTGTATTATCTGTTTTCCAAGTTCAGCATATTGGTTATAAATGTCCTTTGACCCATGAAAGATTTTTAGCTCTGGCAATTACAGACCCAGGACCATTTTCCAAATTGAATAAATATGTGCAGGGTTGCAGAGAGCAGCGGAAAATTCTGAAATCATTCCACGGAAAGACCAAACAGCATTCACCAGCTGTCGCTGCATGTACCCCGCAGTCATCCTAAGTATAATAGGACCTTACTGAGCTCTGTCTTTGAAGAGTAATAAGAATGTCCATCTCATTTCATTGCTCCACTGAGTTTCGGGTAAAAAAAATTGTTTATATTATCCTATGTTTATGCAAAGCACGGGGAAATAGAACTGCTCCGTATTCAAAGGACTTTTAAAAGGCACACGTTGTATAACTCAGGGTTTTGCCACCTTTTTGCCTCCACAAAACGGGAGCTACGTAGCACTGGTCTGCACATAGATCAATCAAAGAATCCTATAATTTGCTGTTGCATCTTTGTCTTCTCCAACAGAGCACTATGCAATATTCAAAGATTTAAGTGAAGTATGAAGGTGAACCTGTTCCCACATCTACATCTGATTTGCTCAGTCCTCAAGTGAGCTTGAAGGAAAGACCACGCTTAATTAGGGCACACGTGATTCGAACACAACCATTTATGTTATTTACCAATATTGAGCTTCAGCGTGTGTAACTTGATCTGTAAGCCTGTGGGGCAGAACTTGAAATGAGCTTGCAACAACACATTTTTAAAAAAACAAAATGGTTTACTTTCTTAACATATAACATCAAACATCAACATTTAACGTCACACTTCAAGGTCCTGTTCAGGTTGCATTTTCAAATCCTTATATTTACAGTCTACTCATACTGCCAAGTCCAATTCTTCTTTGCAAGTGGGTTGGCTCCTGAAGACTCCAAGGGCTTGATGAACAGGATTCAACATGATAAAGGTTTCCAGGAGAACTCTCACCCATTACAAACATAAAAAAACCCTTAACAAGGTGTTAAGGCAGTGGTTCCCAAATTTATTTGGCCTACCGCCCCCTTTCCAGAAAAAAATATTACTTAGTGCCCCCTGGAAATTAATTTTTTTTAAATTTTTTAATAGCAATTGACCGCACATGAGGCAGGTATTAATGTTTCTACCTGTACAACACCACCCCCCAGGATCGCTGCAAAAGGCCCCAGTTCTAGGGGTGGAAATTTTAATTTTGGGGAATCCCACCGCAGCGGCTTATACAACCAAGGTCCGAGTCTGCAAAATATCCTCCAAACTACATGTTCTCTGCAGCCTCCTCCTGCTTTGGGTCTCCACCCCTTTCTGGGTCAACCCATTCTGAGCATGGGGGTTATGCGTGCACGTTATCTCCATTCCTTCTCGGTGAAAGCGTAAGCTGATCCACAGAATATGTATAAGTAACTATCTTAAGGCTATTAGGAGTGAGTGGCGGGCTCTGATGTGCTGATGCTGCTCAGCATTGTTTGGATGAGTGCAGGTCAAACTAGTTCCTTCGGAAAAATAAAACAGACTGTTTATTTAAGGTTTTAATATTGTAATGCAGTAATCTATATTTTGTAAGGATTGTTAAATTGTCATATATTTATGTTGTGTATCAGCTTGATTGTTGATGTCTATGACAGTGATCTTTTATTGGAAATAAATTTATTTAGGAAAAAAAATAAAATAAAATGGGAGTCTGGAGGCACCTTAAAGGCACCTCAATGAAAAGGGGTCAATTTTCCTGGGACAAAGCAAAATACTGTTCCCAGGCATAGATAATGCTATTAGAAATGATTTGATGGGATTAAAACCCGGGAGAGTTTAAGACTTAATGAGTTTTGGGCATTGCTGATGGAATTAAAACAGGGACATTCAACGTTTTGATGAGCTCAGACTGTTAAAACAAATAAACTCTGGAAAGTTTGACAGCCTTATAGAGAGTTCTGAGATTAAGTGGATGTTTGGGGAAAGGATGCAGGACAATGCAGCATGTTCATTGATGAAATTAGGGTGCGGACATTTGCAAGTTCTTTGTAAAAAGGGCAACTTGCTCTCCAAGTCCACATTACATTTCTTTTAGTCTCCCCAGATCCAGCCGTCTCTCAGAAGGGGGCTCAGGGTGGCAAACAACTTAACAAAACCATAACAATACTAAAACCATAAATACAATAAAATCCGATTAAACCTTACCACATAGCTTTTGGTATCAAACATCAGCAGTGTTCATGGTAGAGGCCACCATACTGAATGTCTGGTGGAAGAACTTTGTCTTACATGCCCTGTGGCATGCAGGTGTTTCCCAGAGGACATGGGTCTCCTCAGACAAAGCTTTCCACCAGGTCAAGACCATGATGGAAATGTTTTTCATTCTTATCACACTAAAACTGTATGAACAACAAAATGAAGACACCACAGGGGTTCATAATAGGAGAGGTGTGTCAGGACCAAGCTTGTCATTGCCCAGATGTCTTGCTGTGTAAGAATTGCAAATGTTTTCCCGTAACTGCATTCCTGTTTCCCTCTTCCCCTCCTGGCAACTCCCTGGCGCCAGCTCTCCTGCAAGAAGGTGCGAACGGTTCCCAGGTTCTTTGAAGCTCTCTAGTGCAAATGTTGTAGAAATTGTAAGGCACATTTAGTGTGGGACAAATGGGGGGGTGAAGGATATAATCTCTGGATCTAAGATGGAGAGCTTAGATTCAGCTTTCTATTGTTACTCTACGCGTTGTTAGAAATAAACTGCTTTAGGACTTTCCTACGGTCTCTGTTATTTCCACATTCGAGAGTCCGACAAGGTGGTCTTTAGGTTTGATAATTCCAGACCACGTGACATAGGGCTTCAAAGATTAATACCAGCCCCTTTATCTTGACCCAGAAACCAATTGGAAGCCAATGCACTTGCCCCAAAATGGGCTGGATTTGTGTAAGCCTTGGCAAATTGGTCAAATGTCTGGAAGCTGCATTCTGAACCACTCCAAGTTTTTGAGGCACCTTCAAGGGCAGTTCTGCATACAGTGAATTGCTGCAAACTAGTATGGAGGTGTAAGGGCCTGCTACTCCAGTCAATGATTGAGACTCAGGAATATTTCAAGAGCTTTATTGAACCATGTCAGAATCCAGGATTCAAAAAGCCAGAGCTGAAGGCCCTATCTTTTGCCCCCAGTATATATATTGGAACATTTGCTCATCCAGAAATCCCCCCTCCCATTCATTCCCAAAACAATCTGCATAAGAAAAGGGCAGTGAGAACAGCCATTGTTATGGAACTTCAGCACAACAGGCTCCCACCTCCTCAAGGAAGCTGGAGATAAGGTGGAAGGCTTGCCTGATTCACTAATTTGCAAGCAAGCTATAGAAAACCAGCCAGCCTCAGGTGCAGTGGTAACAGGGCCAGGTGTGGCCTTGACAGTGAATGGGAGGTGCCAGGCCCAGCGAAGGCCAGGCCTGACAGGAGGTGACCATTGCTTGAATCACTATGATGAGGTCAGACAAGTAGGAGGACAACTGACAGGGCTTGTGGAGTTGGTGATAAGTCTGTTCCACCATTTAGGACACACCTTCTTGTCCAAGGTAAACAAGGCATCTACCCAGACCCACAAACCAGAGGTGGGATCCAGCAGGTTCTCACAGGTTCCCAAGAGTAGGTTACTAATTATTTGTGTGTGCCGAGAGGGGGTTACTAATTGGTGATTTTGCCACATGATTTTTGCCTTAGTTATGCCCTCCTCTCAGCAGTAGCACGCAGAACTGAAGCAGTGAAGTCCTTGGGAGGTGCAGTGATGTGCGTGGCAGCCTGTGCATGGCAGTGCACGTTCAGAACCTGCCCAAGGACCAGCGCAGCGGCTGTGTTCTTGCCACAGCCCTGCCCAGGAATGCCCCACCCCCAGAATGCCCGGCCACACCCCTGTTGTGCCTTTGCCCCATTGAATGCTTCATACAGGTTTGAATCCCCACCACCATGGGAGCCTGTTACTGGAATTACAGGATCCCACTGCTGCCACAGCTCTTCACTTGGAATCCATTGAATGATCAGCTGGGACCATCCAGGGTGGGCATGCCATCCCACCCAGCACTGGTAGTCCTCCCCAGACACATGACTTCAATCCTAATTGGCTTCGTCTTCAGCCAGCTGTGCCTCAGTCACCCGATCACAGCATCCAGACACCCAGTCAAGGTTCAAAGGGCCATCTTGGACTGTTTATCCACCAGGGAGAAGAGCTGGGTGTCATCCACAAATTGAAGACACTCACCCCCAAACCTCCTGACTGCTCCACTAGAGGATGCATGTAAAAATTAAATAACATTGGAGACAGGATGGAACCCTAATGGGTGCCTGGTGTCAGAATACAAAAGTACTTGGATCCCAAGGTGAGCAGTGAAGTCCACAATGGGAAAGAGCAAGAATGAGTTGGGAGGGATGCGGCTCAAATGGCCGCCAGGGACCAGAAACAGGAGGACTGGGCAGAAGAAACACTTAAGTCAAGCTGATCCCTTTACTTTGTGAACGTCCAAATGCAAGAAATGCAACAAAGTCCTTGAGAATTCCCTTGAGCAATGAAGAGAGTGGTGGCAGAAAGCTAAGTTCCCAGACAAGGCTTGGCTCTAATGGAAACAGGTTTGCCACAGTCTGGAAACAAACTGGCCTAGAGTTTTCTCTGTCCAAAGGGATCTGGGCTATTGAAAGAAACACACAACACTGCTTTGCAGCCATGTACAATGTGATCTCAATAGACACTGCTTTTCCTGAGCCCTGCTAGGTTACTTGGCACTGGTTGGGTAAGCTCTTTTGATGGAACCTCATCTCACATAAGCATAATGCCATCACAATGGAAGAAGGGTCCTTCAGCCGTACTCACAATAGAAGAATGGTTTGTGAGGATATTGGAATTGGCTGAGATGGCTGAAGTTATTTCTTTAATTAGAAAAAAAGAACTTACCAGAGGCTCATTCAGCACTATTTGTGCCAGAATAATGCACTTTCAGCTACTATGGTAAACAACTTTGAAGCACTGTCTTGGGAATGGCAAAATCCACTTTCAAACAGTTGTGAATGTGGTTTGAAAACACATTATTTTGCATGTAGGAGGCAGCAGACCCTAAACTTATTAAGAACTAGAGCTCCGTGAGCTTTTGGTTCCAAATGTATAAGAAGAAATGAGCCAATGCTATAGAGTGTGGCTTAACCTGCACCCATCTGCGTATGTGGTTCTCAAGTTGCACCAGTATGTGAGATGGGAAAGTAGCTCCAAAGGGGTGATCACTACTGCAGGAGGATTACAGGCTGCTCTCCCCCCTCCTTGGAGGAGCTTCTATGATTCAGAAACACAAAAGAAAGGCCAAAATAATCCCAGGGACGCGTCTCCTCCAGCTTTTCTCTTTTTGAACAGGTTGCATCGGCCAGGCTTATTCACAGGTCCCATCAAAACTAGGACAAAGAGGCTTAGAGACAGCTTCTACTCTAGAGCTGTGGCGATGCTGAACTTCATGGCTTCGTGTTGATGTGTTTGGGGCTGTGTAGGGATGGGTGGAGGAAGGGGAGAGTGAGGATGGGGTATGAGTCTCAAATTGTGTGCATCGAGGAATGCTGCTGTAAATTTCGTTGTGCGAGCACAATGACAATAAATGCTTATGCTATGCTATCTGTGGATTTCAAGACTAGGGGAATAGGAAAATTGACATAATAGAGGAAAGTGTTCTTCTTATTTAATTCGTAATAATAATTGAGAATTACATGAACTATATTTCTATATTTTCAACTGGAGAGCCAGTAGTGAATTTTTAGTTGTGTTTATATTTGGCTCAGGAGAAATCAAGACTAGAGGGTTGTTTTTTTCTGTGTATACTTTTAGCTATTTTTTAAAAAGGAAAAACATGGAAGAGCAGTATTGCTGAACTGTTAAGATGGCTGGATCTTGGATGGGGGGGAGAGCTACAGGAACAAAACAAACTCGTTTTTGAGAATATTGACTATGTGGCACCTAAGCCTATTGACTCAAAGCAGATCTGCAAAGGATTGCATGGTTGGGCCTTAGAGACTTTGCAACCTGACTTCCAGAGCTGAGTGGGTCCTTTTCTAAACTGGACTGTATATATTATGTATGTTCCTGCCCTTTTCTCAGGAACTATAGTTTGACCCAGCAAGCCTGTGAGAATATTTCAATATGATCTATCTGCTGACTCTTCCAGCAAAAGCTGTACATGCACTTGCAATATCGCAGTTTATCTGGGGGAGGGGGGATTATGTAATCAGAACTGGGATGATCAGAGTTTGTTTCTAAATATGGGCATCCCATAAATTTATATATTAACATTATGGTGGGTTTTTTGCTGTTTTATGTTTCAGATGGATATAACAAACTGAGGGTATTCTTCTATGGCCAATAAATCCTGGGATAAGGAGGTAAAACATCCCGGTTCGGCCATGACTTCCGCATGGCTTCCGGGTCTAACTTAAGCCCACTCTGCAAGATTTCCCTTATCCCATTGCCTTTCAAAAATTTACAAAATTGGGGGTTCTTTTAAAGAAACCGCACCAGTCCCGCTCGCATGCAAACACTGCAGGAGACAGACTGGTTTATTTTTCCCGCCTCACCACCTGCAGCCAATCAGAACAGCAAAAAAAACCCAGGACAGTTCACACATTCACGGCAATGTCAGCAAGATAAATGAAACTTAACTGGGGCCATGCATAATCACCTGGAGTTCTTCCTCTCAGCCTGAACGCGCTGACGAGCTGCCGTGCAGAGGAAGAAACCAAGATAGAAACATCCCGGTATGTATGATCCCGGTTTTCCCCCGGGATATTTTGGCCATGGGGAAAATGCCTAAGTATAACCTAACCCAATGAGTCATATGATCCAGCCCTTGATTTCAAGAAACAGAGAGTAAATAAAGATACTGGAACAGTTATAACACTATACATGACAATGGACACTTTGCATTTGTGATCCAAAACAAGGAATCTGCAGCAATTTCGAACAAGTTACAAGAGTTTTTTTAAAAGGTTTAATTATAATTGAGCATCTGTACATTTTTGTAGTTACGACTTTTCAAATAACTGGTTATGATAGTTCTGTCAGCATTCTTAGCTCAAAGCATAGCAGCTCAGAGGGGTTTTGAAAGTAAGAACACAGGGACTGTTCACTTTCTCTTTAAAAAAACCCTTCTTTTGACATTGTGAGATATCTAAATTACTCCTTTAAAATCACTTGTTTAGAAAGAAAAAGAAAAACCTTGGCACTCATTTTATCCAGGTACCGGCACTCAGTAGGAAAGCGAAGTATGCAAATTATCAGAAAAAGAAATGCCTTTGGCAAAAAAGTTGGAAACTGCTGAATGCTGGAAATTTGCGAACTGGAAACTAGGCTTTCGTGGGTACAGATGTTGCGGTACTTTAGGTAGAATCTTACAACAGATTGGTGATTATAATTCTGTCAGTTAGTCAAATGTTTGAAGTGGCTCCAGCTAAATGGAGAGACCGTTATTACAATACACCCCTCGTTTATTTATTTTGAACACATTTGTACCTCTGGCGGCTTCTGACATGGCTCACAGCTAAAATTCCAACCCGACAGAACAGGACTAAAAAACGTAAAGGCATATCAAATCTTGACATTGATACCATAAACATCTGTGTCAGTGTAGAACAGGGGTAGGGAACCTGCGGCTCTCCAGATGTTCAGGAACTACAATTCCCATCAGCCCCTACCAGCATGGCCAATGCTGACAGGGCTGGTGGGGTGTAATTCTAATTTATCTGAAACACAATTCCCCTAATAAACATGAGAACTTAGGGAATTAAGGAAACTGACAGTTCCTGGCGACAAACACCAAGAGGCCTCCTTCAGTCTCCATGTACAGGTATTCAGAGTGTGGTTTATACACTTGGTATATATGAGGCACTTTCCCATTAACATGGCAGGAAAGATTTTTTTAACACTTATACAATCTAATGAACAAAGGATTTGAGAAAATCAAAATGAGTTTTTACCTGCTCTGACTTAGGTTCCTGGAAAACTTCAGGTTTATCCAAATATGTCATTTATCTTATTTAGGCATACAGATAATTTATGCCCAAATAAATTTGAATCGAATTTTGTACCAAATTTTTAGGGTATTTACCTAACCCTAGTCGCCACATCTCAAAAAGGATATCGAAGAAATAGAAAAAGTGCAGAGAAGGGCAATGAGGATGATTCGAGGGGATTGGAACACCTACCTTATGAGGAGAGGCTGCAGCGTTTGGGACTCTTTGGTTTTACGGAAGGGGAGACATCTGAGGGGGGGGATATGAATTGGAAGTGCACAAAGTTATGCATGGGGTAGAAATGTTAGCGGAGAGTATATACTCTTTTTCTCCGCAATACTAAAACCAGGAACAGCCCATTGAAAGTACTTTGGGGAAGAATGATGAGCTAATATGAGAGCATTTCTTATTACAGCACATGATTGGTATTTGGGAATATGCTGCCACGAAGGTGGTGATGGCCACTAACCTGGATAGCTTTAAAGGGGTTTTGAACAGATTCCATGGAGAAGCCTGATCTATGGCTACCAATCTTGATCCTCCTTGATCTGAGATTGCAAATGCCTTAACAGACCAGGTGCTTTCGAACAGCAGCTGGCAGCAGCAGAAGGCCATTGCTTTTCATATCCTGCAAGTGAGCTCCCAAGAGCTGGTAGGAGCACTTCTGAGTAGCAGAAGTGCTGGACTAGATGGACTCTGGTCTGATCCAGCAGGCTTTTTCTTATGTTCTTACGTTTGCATTGGCAGCTGGAATCTTCTCCACAATCCAAAAATGCAGAACAGTGTCTTTATGATTGAAAGCTAAGAAGTGGTTCACCACCAGAGATGTTTTTCTGCCCAGCCTAATGCAGCTTATTTGCTGACAAATCCCACATTTTATTGTCTTGGTTGTATGACCTATATCACTGATGGCGAACCTTTTCCAGACCGAGTGCCCAAATTGCAACCCAAAACCCCCCTTATTTGTGCAAAGTGCCAACAGCAGAACAATCACGAATAACCCCTTGGGCAGGGGCCAGCCTGCTGTAAGCCTCCCAACAAGTCCCACATGCGCTGCTCTGCCGCCTCTCAGCATCTCTGCCACCTCTGCCCCAGCAGCAGCCGCAGGTGCAGGCGCAAGGCTTTGCCAGCCGAGTCCTCCCTGCTTGCTGAAGTGCATGCACATCAAGCCCAATGTGAGCCAGCTACATGTGGGGGCCAAATTCTACATGATGAACTCTCTGTATTAGCGTGCCACAGAGACTCTGCCACTTCTTACCCGTGCGGTTAGCACCACTGACCTATGCTGAGACCACATGGACATTGAATACCATATATTACACATTTAGAGTTACAATTAACAGATGATCTTATAGAATAACTCTTCTGTCCCTATGAATCCTGGAAACTGTCTATGTGAAGACAGAGAAAGCACACTGCCCACCTGCCTCATGGATAATTGCCGGCCTCCTTTGGCTTCTATATCCAATATGTTTCTTGAGATTTACGGTTATCCGGAATCTGGATTTTAACTGAACCTCCCATTGTCTGATTAGGACAGTTCAGATGAGCAGAATTCTGAATCTGAGCGCAATCCGAATCATCTGATCTGAATCCGCGGGATTCGAATCACCTGAAACCGTGTTTTACTTGGGTGTTTTCAGGAACTTTTGTACAGGGGGGCGCATTTCTAAAGCTTATATCGGCACCAAATTTTAGAGATTATCATCAGGAGACTGTCCTGATGATACCTCTAATTTGAGCACGGATTTAGTTCGAGGGGCAAGAGATTAGCGGACCCCCCAAAGTCCTACGCTCTTCCTCCCCGAAATGCTTTCAATGAACTTCTAAGGAGATGGGGCTACGCCCTTTTATTGAGTCCACTTGGCACCTGCAGGCCAAAGCATAAAACATCCGAGAATCTCCAGATGTAACGTTGGTGGATCCGAACCCTGGCAGGCTCGGATCTTCGGAAGATCTGACACGAACTGGGCCTGAAGACGAACTGGGGCGAATTTTTTTTCAATCTGCACCAACCTAGGGTCTCAATTTTACTAAAGGTTACCCCTAAGGTTCCTAGATCTATTCTCTTGGAACCTGGGAATATTGGACAAAAGATACCAATGCTTCTATATACTGCTTTTAATTTGTGTGTACTTCATGCCATATGTTAAAGAAATAGCAATTCTGTTATTGTTGTTTCTTTTAACTTTGGGGACTAATAGGGAGAGTCTGTATTTTTAGATTTGTGAAATAGCTGAACCATGCTTGAAAAAGAACATTTTTCAGCAAGAGAAAACTTTGTGGAGACAAATGAAGTCCGACTTGATTTTTGTTACATCAATCTTATATATGGGGCTTATTGACCAGCCAGGCAACGGCACTCATGATCCTCTGAGGTGGCTGAACATATCTGGAAGTTGGTTGCTCATGTTGGGTTTTCAATATTAAGTTAATAGCTATCCCTGCAGGTATTAGGGAGGCAATCGTAGAAGTGTTGACTAGTACTTATGAATGGCGTTATTTCTGTATGAGAGAAATATTTGAAGGTGTACTGGGGCATTACTGAGATACAGCTCCATAAGTGTATATTTTGTAGACTTAGTAATGTCTTAAATTGTACAGTCTATTGACTGCTAGCCTTATTGTGTGCAAATAATTGCTTTTACTTGGTAGCTTCAGTTGCACACTTCCTTTTCTGGCTAATACGCCATACACTATATGTTTCTCAGTGGAAGGGATCTTTATGGTATAATATAATCGTCGAGTGGTAGACTCTTATCACGGTGAACTGGATTTGTTTCTCTGCTTCTAGACAGGAAGCCTGTTGGGTGACCTTGGGCTAGTCACAGTTCTTCAGAGCTCTCTCAGCCCCACCTACCACACGAGTCTCTGTTGTGAGTAGAGGAAGGGGAACGGAGTTTGTAAGTGGCTTTGAGACTCCTTACAGGAGAGGAAAGTGAGATGTAAATCTTTTTTATTGAAACTTTTTTTGCAACAACAGATGGATTGTGCGGGTAAGGTGCTCTTCCATATACGTGTTCAGCCATTGCATCACACAGTACATGGGATATGATATATATGGATGTGTATCAACATATGAGAGGGAAGGCAGCATAGTATCACCTGATCTTGTCAGATCTTGGAAGCTAAATGTCAGGACTATGCCTGTCAGTACCTAGATGTCTTTCTGTGTGTGAATTGCAAATGTTTTCCTGTTTCCCTCTTCCCTTTGCAGCCTCCTGGCACCAACCCATCTACAAAAGAGGTGTGAAAGGTTTAGGGTTGCTTTTTTGAAACTCTGTAGTACACAATTGCTTTAGAAACTGTAGTGGACAGCATTTGGTGTGGGGCCCAGAATGCTTTGGGAGTTGAGATGACCTATGAGTCCTGGATCTTGGAGTTCTCTAAGCTGGATCCTGTACTTTCTATTATTGCTCTTTGTTTTGCAAGAAATAACTGCTTTTAGGACTTTCCTATGGTCTCTGTTATTTCCACATTCGAGAGTCTGACACTAAACAGGGTTGGTACTTATCTGTCCCAGGCCTACCTATCTAGCCACAGGGATCCATGCAATGATCAACTCTTACTTAAACTACTGCAACTCATTCTACACAAGGCTACCCTTTGGGCTGATCCAGTCTGGAGCTTGTCCAAGCAATGTCAGCAACTACTTGGGTGGGTGAGACCCCATGGCACACACACATATTGAGTCAGCTGCATTGGTTCCAGGTGGATCACCAGATCAGGTTCAAGGTTCTTGTATTAGCCTTTAAAGCCCTAAACAACCTGGATAATCTAAGGAATTGCCTCTTCGGAAATGTTCTTCGAGAGCCGTTTGGCATTAGATTATTTAGAAATCTTGGTGATCCTTGGCCTAGGGGAAGTCTGGCAGGCTTCCCAGCCGAGACCAGGAGCTTCTAGTGGAATGCTCTGGCCAGAGGCACCAGGACTCTGAGAGTTTTGAACATCAATTCCACAAGGACCTACAGGAGGCAGGAGCTATTGTTCTACCAAGCATATGGATGAGGCAGCAATGGTGTGACATCAAATAGTCCCATCTACACTCCCAGGTTCAGTTTTCCCCTTCAGTCCTCCCTCTGATGGGACCCTTCATTTTATGATCCAATATGGTACCCGTGTATTCCAGGTTCACAAATGAGAAATCTTATGAGAGTCCTCTCCTGAATATATTTTGAGTTTAAAATTATACCCTTTACAGTATCATCATGGTTTTAATTTTTTGTTGCTGTTTATATGTATTTAGTTCATTGGTTTGGGCTGCTTTATACTCTCCTGGAGCCTTCTGTTAGAAGGAGTGGTGAACAAAGTGGAATAGATGGAACAGACAGATGACAGGCCCCGGACGGGGATGGACAGGAATGGACAGATGGGCCTGGATGACGAGCGGATGGATGGGAAGGGAAGAAGGAAGGAGGAAGAAGGAAGGAGGAGGAAGGAAGGAAGGAAGGAAGGAAGGAAGGAAGGAAGGAAGGAAGGAAGGAAGGAAGGAAGGAAAAGGAAGGAAGGAAGGAAGGAAGGAAGGAAGGAAGGAAGGAAGGAAAAGAAAGGAAGGAAGGAAGGAAGGAAGAGACGGGCGGAAGAAGGGAAGGAAGGAAGACGGGGCGGATGAAGGAAGGAAGGACGGAAGGACGGAAGGACGGAAGGACGGAAGGAAGAGAGACCACAGAGGAAAACTTTATGAAGGAAGGCAATGGCAAACCAACTCTACTTCTCTCTTGCCTTGAAAACCCCTTGCTGGGGTTGCCACACGTTGGCTGTGACTTGACGGCACTCGCTTGCTTGTTTGTTTGTTTGATTGATTGATAGGCTGCCTTTGCTGTTGGATGACTCAAGGTGATTCACAATAGCCCAAACTACAGTATTAAAATCAACTACTACAGTGCTAATAGCACAACACCTCAAATCATGAGAAATAGAAAGTCAATTATGGGAAGAGAATAAATTAACGATAAAAGTTATGCAATAAACAAGGAACAAAAGGAGAAGAAAAAAAGGAGGAAGAAAGGAAGGAAATGTGTGCACACATACATCAACCTGTACAAAAAATTGCCAAGATCCGATTCTATGAGGCGCCTACAAAGCACCCGTGTTGGGCCAGGAGCCAAGAATGCTCCATGCATGCTCAAATGATTAGTCTGTTTGAATCTACTCAGCTGCGTTCTGTAAGGGAAGCAATTTTGCAACACTCTAAATATAACATAATTTTGGTAGTTCATTGTAATATATCTCAAGACACATCGTTTGTATTGTAACCAATTAGCGTATGTGAAGGCCTGGCAGTTTCAGCAGCAAAATAAACCTGAATGCATCTGCTTAATTAACAGTGTGATGGTAGCAGAAGCTCCATTTGTAACTATTTGGTGGTAATAACATTTTACAAGTGCACATTGTTTCATTATGCTGTATTATAATTGCTTTTACCAACCTAATCAATTCATTAAAATTCGGGTGCCGTACCGAGGATATGTAATGATGCCGTGTCTCAAGGATATTTAATGTAAAGCTGCCACTTAAAACAACTTATTCCCCCCCTTTACCAGCCAGTTGCTATTATCATTCAAATATATTAGTAATACACCATGCAATTAGTAATATGGAGCTGTTCCTTTAAGTGTGTATTTTTCGGTCTGCGCTTTAACGTTGATTCGGCTCTGCTATGATACATCTATGCAACAGCACACCGACTTGCCGCTTCGTTATTTCTTTTTCCTAGAGTCTTGTCAAGCACACTTAAATCAGCCTAATTGCTCACTGAACATGATTTTTACCCTCATTCATTTTAATGCACTTTTAATGAAGACAGATACTATATTAAAAAATAACTCCCTGGAATATATAATGTGACAGCGTATAGGAAATTTGTGGTATAAATGCATAAACATTTGTTAAAATTACATTAACACTTGTGGGTTTACATCTATTAGTTTGAAGAGGAAACAGAAGAGGAGGGAGAGAGGAGGAAACAGACAGGCGCATGATTGGCAGCATTCGCTGCTAACTGTAACGAGCCCTAAAGCTGACAAGGAGAGGTCCAGACACTTTTGATTTTCACAATTGTTTCTGTGAGCGCTGGAGCAAAATAGCATGTGTGAAACAGAGGCCATTTATGCATTATGCACAACTTACCCCATGGTTGTTTGCTTTACAGTGGGGTTTTCCCACATTTTGGTTGGTTTGCACAGGGATTCTCTTCCTGTGACTGTCCATAGCTGAATGGAGCAGTCATTTTACCTCCCCACCATGTCTTTGTTTCTGTGTTACCTCAGTTAGGGAGGTTGCTTGTAGCTTTTTTGGGAGGGGGGTATTGTCTTTGGCCTGGAATTACTTCCCTAGGAACCTCAAGTCAATTTTATGTCAGTTTCAGGATCTACTCCAGTGATAGACCAGAAAGGGAGGAGGGAGGGAGGGAGGGAGGGAGGAGGAGGGAGGGAGGAGGGAGGGAGGAGGAGGGAGGGAGGAGGAGGAGCGAGAGCGAGAAACGAAGCAGAAAGAGCAGGCAGAACAAACGAACAAACAAACAAACTTCTGTTGTGTGGGTGGGAGAAAACTGGGAGGAGTGAGGAAACCTGAAGAAAGCTTAACACTGTGATGTAAAACCGCTTTTACTTGGAAAGGAGAAAAAAAGTCACACTAAAGCTTTCCGAAACTGCAGGGATTCTCTAATCTGAGAGAATGGTGAATTCTGAAAAGTGGAAAATGTCTGCTTAACTGAAAATTCAACCCAAAGGAAATGTGCCCTCAAAGTGAAGGAGAACACAAGTGAATAAATGGTTAGAGGGAAGATGGCACAGTTTTGCAGGTCATGCCATGCTTTTCAGGGAGGTCCTGGGGGAAGGAAAGTCAGTGGAATATTTGAACCATCTCCTAGCCAAGAGTCTTAAAACTCTTAACATGCTGAAGAAATATTGAAAAACTCAGGATATATATATTTTAAAAACAAAAATTGAGACTCAAAAGAAATACAACTAAATCTGATTACTATCATGCAGCATTATTCTGGCAGTTTTGGTTCACTGTTGAATGTAAATGCCCCAGCAGGTACTGGGTTTTCTAATCAATTTCTCAGATATGGTAGGGATAAGAATATTGAAGAACTTTGAGAAACAGCCTTAGCTTAACTTGCCATTTCACAGGGTTCCTGTTAGTTATCACTGGGGCTAGAACCATGCACAAAACACGTAGTGGGTCTATCTTTATCTATCTATCTATCTATCTGCTCCCTCTACATATCTATCTATATCCTATCTATCTATCTATCTGTCTATCTATCTATCTACTCTATATACATCTATCTATCTATCTATCCTATCTATCTATCTATCTATCTATCTATCTATCTATCTATCTATCTATCTATCTATCTATCCTATCTATCTATCCTCTATCTATCTATTCGATAAAGCATACCTACCCCCCAGAGACTAAGTGAACCTAGAAGGATTTTTTTTTTACTACATATATGGGGTGATAAAGACCACTGTGTCTGTAGCTAGGAAGAAATGTGGATTAGACAATCTTTGCAGCCTATCCAGAGTTTTCTGGATTGTGTTTGCACGAATCGTTAATTTTCAATGAAAGCAAGCATCTAAAGCTTAATGTGCTTCTTTATTATTATTTCACCTATGCAGAATGGAGACCCGCTATGGATTACTGTGAATGGATCTGATTTAACTAGTGCTTGTGATGCTACTTCATTATTAACAAATTCCTCCAGAAGTTTATCAGAATGGCATCGTCTTGAAGGCATTGTATCTCTCTGCAGATACAATGAGCGTGTGTCACCTGCAACATACATGCAGTTTATCCTTAACAGCCCCACAAGGGACATATTGTTCAGAAGCACAAGAATTCTGGCCAGCTTAATTAATTCTACAGACATTCATAACTCTATTCATACTAGACATTCATAACTCTATCCATATTCTCTCTCTTATAAGCAGAAATGTATGTAACATTATAATGAACTCTGTGGTTTCTCTTATGTTGGAGCATTCATTGGATCTGTTTTACATCTCTTGAAGAAGAAGAAGAAGAGAACAAGAGTTTGGATTTATATCCCCCCTTTCTCCCCTCTAAGGAGACTCAAGAGACTTGCAATCACCTCTTTCCTTCCCCTCTGCTCATACACCCTGCTGTGAAGTGGGTGGGGCTGAGAGAGCTCCGAAGAACTGGCCTAAGGTGCCCAAAGCTGGCATGTGTTGGAGTGCACTGGGATAATCTGAATTCCCCATGCAGAGCTCCCACAGCTCAAAAGAGTGGCCAGAGTGAGAATCAAACCTTGAGTTCTCCCAGATTACAGTGCACCTGTTCTTAACCACTACAACATGCTGGCTTTGTAGGTAAAGTGTCACAAAGGTAAAAAATCATAAATAAATGCTTTGCTGTCCAATAAATGTTCATCAAAAATGCAAGCATACCTAGAAAAATGCTAAAATTTGAACAGACCGGAAATGTTCATCATATATATATATATACATACATACCATATATATATATATATATATATATATATATATATATATACCTTTTCTCCTCATATACTCTTATATATATATATATATATATATATATATAGTATATATATATATATATATATATATATATATATATATATATATATATATATAATATTTATTATGCAGCCACTCCCAATCAGGGCGGTTTCCAACAACATGTACCAAAAATTTAAAACATCATAAATATAGATTAGTTAAAAATACTTGAAATATTAAACTAGAGATGGCTTCAACTATTCTATTCTATTCCTTTTTATGTAGACCACGGGGCCAGATGTTTTACTTATTATTGCGGTTGATATCATCCCATTTTGGCATGCAAAGCCTGGCGAACAAGGTCCGGTTTTACAGGCCCTGCGGAAACTTTGTAAATCCCATGGAGACCCCTGAAGTCTCCTGGAAGCCTGTTCCACCAGGTAGGGACCAGAAACGGGTGGAAAGCCCTGGCCCTTGTAAGAATTCAGCCGGATAAGCCTTGGGAGCCAAAGATCACCAATGGAGTCCGCCTCCGATGAAGAGCGGAGGGGCTCTGGAAAGGCGATAGGGAGAGACTGTCCCTTGATATGCAGGGCCATTGGTCAGCGAATGGCTTTAAAGGTCAAGAAGTGAGCTTTAAACGCTTGACCCGGTACCGATGCGGCAGCCAGTGCAGTTGGTATGGGGACCGGGTAATCGGTCCCTGTTGCTGCTCCGGAAGGAGTCTGGCTGCGCATTTCTGTGGCCGGTTTCAGTTTCGGATCATGGCCAAAGGTAAACCAGCGGGTGAGCGAAGTTACAGTAGTCTAATCTAGGGGTGACCGTGGGCGGCATGGATCAGCGGTAAGCCAGATCAGAGCGAGAGAGATACAGAGACCGAGATTGCCGTGCCTCGCCGCAGATGGTAAAGCTGCTCTGGGCTGTCTGGGTGACCTGGGCCACCAATGATAGAGATGGATCCAGAGTCACTTTGCGTGGCTCTTGGCGGACCGAAGTTAATTTTAGCGTCTGCGCCAAGAGGGTGCAGGCTGGAGCCAAAGGGACCGCGGACCTCCCGACCCAGCCGGACCTCCGTCTTGGTGGGATTCAACTTCAGCCGACTTGCACTCAACCAACCAGCCACAGCATCAAAGACAACGCTGGAGAGCATCAGGGGGCGGGGGGGGGCTGCCCTCCATTGTGAACAAGAGGTGGGTGTCATCAGCGTTTTGGTGACACCGCAGCCCAAAACTTTCCGAACTAGACTTTAGCTTCAGGGGTGCATATAGATATTAAAAGCATCCGGGAAGAGTATGGCTCGCTTCGCGGCACCCCACACTATAATGGGGCTGCACGCTTGGAGATCTCAACCCGATGCCACCTGCTGTCCCCGATCTCGGACGAACGAGATCAGCCAATTTAAGGCTGAATCTCGAACCCCGATACCAGCGAGGCGGTGGACCAAAAGGTCGTGGTCTACCATATCGAACACTGCGGTGAGATATAACAACACCAACAACGCCGATCCGCGAAGTCCACATTCAATTCAATTTCAATTTCAATAAGCCTTTATTGGCATATGGAACATACAGTATAGATACAGTTAAAATTATACGATAAAACTTCACATTAAATCATAAGTTCATAAGTCCCCATTCATTACCATATTATCCAGTTTTGATTACATCTCCTCCCATCATTTTTAGATGTAATTCCCAAAGCTTGGAATGTTGCAACAACAAACTTCCCACCAATCAGTGCTCAGAACTCACAAAGTGAGTGCTGCATGTACATTGGTGGGAAGTGAGTCCTTCTCATTCCAACTGCCTTCTGTGACCAAGGAGCCAGCTAGCCCAACGCAGAGGGTAGCAGGAAGTGGCCTTCTCCAACAAGACAGCCAGCACCCTCTCCATTGCTCAAGTCCAGTAGGAAGGGTGGTGGGGAAGCCACGCTCCCCTCTAGGCTTGTTAGCATCCCTCCCATTGCCCCGCCACTATTACCTTTACTCCCCATTACCCGCCTGCTATCTCCCACCCCCAACAGAACAAGTTAGGCTCTGCAGGGCATCATAGGGTTGCCATTTGCTGCCCCATTGGTACTAGCATTAGCAAGCCTTTATTGGCATAGACAACAGTACAACAATAATAAAAAAACGGATTAAAAAGCATATACAATACAGGAAATAAATGTTAGGTTGAAGGAAATCTACTGGTGTTTAGTAATTTCCAGGAGAACGTCTGCCACTATCATACAGAGAGAAGGATCAGGATTGTCCAACAAGTAGTGAAATCTAATTAAATCGGAGAGATGGGGTAAATATAAAGGAGTAAGATTCACCCATTGGTACTAGCAGAACAGCCCATTGTGGGAGAACATACTTGCTCCACCCCACTTTTCTAGAGCCCATTGCATTTTCCTTTGCAGTGGGCTTTACTGCTAGTAGCTTCATCTTTCTCATGCTCAGCCTAGCATTCTTCAGTCCCCCAAGTTTGTCTGACTACTGTCCCTAAGTTCCCTTGTTTCCTTGGCTTGTTATACAAACCAGTGTATGTGTGAAGATCCCACAACAGGCAAAGGCATCTCCTTGCTAGCACAGAGCAAATGTGCACTTTAAAATATATTGGGATCTCAACCCTGTGTGCACCAAGGTCCAGATTAAGATCAACACTCAAAAGAATAAGGGGGGGAATAAGGTTTTTTAACAGAAAAGGGTCTTTTTTTCATTCAACTAACAGAGACGAGACCAAATAAAGTTTTTTTAAAAGCAATGTTGTTGAGCAAAATAGAGATTTACAGAAAGGGAAATCACAATGACAAAACAGCCCAAACACTTTCCCTAGCAAACTGCCTGCCTATTGGGAAATAAAAGTGATAGGAGGAAAATAAGATTTGGGCCCCTTCCGCACACGCAAAATAATGCATTTTCAAACCACTTTCACAACTGTTTGCAAGTGGATTTTGCTATTCCACACAGCTTAAAGAGCACTGAAAGCAGTTTGAAAGTGCATTATTCTGCATGTGCGGAATGAGCCATAGGGACCTGACATCAAAGAAGGAGGGAGGTTTTCTTCAGGGGCAACAAAGTGGCATCAGAAGCTTAAAACTGGCCAGTCAGGAAGAAAGCACAGCAGAGTGTTTTCTCCTTTTGCACACAGGTATCAGAAATGGGGAAACTTGGACATATGTAAGTATCTTGAAGATATGTAAGTATCTATGTGCTTACTATGTTTGGGGGAGGGCTGTCCAGTCATTCTTGACCAGTCTTGAACAGGGACTTTGGTGATGGGCAGGAAATAAGTGTACAGATAAATAATCATAATCATAAAAAAGACATGGAGGAAATTGAGGAATTCAGCCTGCTGCTAATTGTTTTGGAGATCTGGGACATTATTTAGGATCAAATTATCTGGAAAGAGACCCCAAAGTCCTTTGGCGAAATGGCCCTCAATTGAATCCTTGCTAGGGTGATTTATAGAGGAGCCTTCCTACATTCCTTTATGTTGTTAGCATGACTCAGTGCCACTTGATGTTCACATAATATAGGCACCATCTACTATTTCTAGGACCACACTGAAGTGTATACATATATACAATGGGGATCAGTCATAAAATGGGGGGCCCTATGAGGTGAAGGCCAAAGAGACATCCAGCTTTCTTCCTACTTAGCTTCCAAGACTTACGGTAAGCTTTGGTGTCTGTCCAGAAATTCTGTGTTTCGTCTTTGCTTTCCTACATCTTGTCTCTACTTTCCTCGGGATCCATGGGTTCTGTCCCTTCATTAACAAGAAATTTTGCTCTGTCCTGCATTTCACTTGTTCTGAATTCTGTTTAGCTACAGTAATTTGAAAAGTTTATCCATGCACAATTTGTGAGAGCTTTCCATTTCTTTACATCACATGGGTGAGCCCATATACATTATATTCTGCATGCATAGATTAATAAGACACTCCCAAACAAGCAAGTCTGATGTGATCTTACATATGTCAATGTAAATATTTATTAAGCATTATAACCACAGACATTAACAATGTAACAGAAAACCATATTAACGAAAGAGAGAGAGAGAGTAAAATAACATATAAGATAAAACACTGAGATCAATTCCACAGACAGACAAAATCAAGACTGACAGGTCTATTTTTAAGGGTTGGCAAGCTTGAATATTTTTTTTTCTTAATTTAATTGATAAATATATAAAAGAGGCAATCCTATAGGTGATCACTGGGTTTATGTCAGCCAAAAGAAAACATATGCTATCCACATCTGAGCTTAAAGACTGTGGAATAACTTGGCTCAGACTAGAGCTTTCATCTGATCCCACTGAGATGATTTTTAATTTATTTGTATTGTCAAAGGCTTTCATGGTTAGAATCAACTGGCTGTTTTAGGATTTTCACGCTGTGTGGCCGTGGTCTGGAAATTTTTGTGCCTAATGTTCACCCGCATCTATGACTGGTAAGATGTATTTCTCTCCGTGGCACACCTTTGTCAAGGACAGGCAGATAGTCTTTGGGTCAGGGACCGCAAGTAGATTTTCCGGTGATGACGGTAGTGTTCTCACAGGCATGTAATCTTGTACTGTCATACACATACTTGAACACTGCTGAACACCCAGAGACAAGTGATCTTTCTAGATCCATAGACATCACCACATAGATATTTTTTTCCTGTGCTATATCAATGTACACTCACAGTAGTAATGTCGAAGGTGAGAAAGATACTGAGTGAAAAGAACTCAAAGCTGAATTGAACAACAGGAGCGTAGCATTCTGTATGAAAGGCTATCAACAACAATGACAATCCAGTGGAGAATTTCTATCACATTGATTCCACTTTAGAAACAAGTCCAGTTTGGTCATTCACATCTGTGGAATCCTTGGAGAAATTCAGAGGAGGAGAATTTTGGAATCCTCTTCACTTAGAAGAAGAGTTCCTTCCTAGTCCTTTCTTTAAAAAAAACACATTTTTTTCTGCCAAAACGAATGTTTCGGTTTTATTACAGAAATTGTACTGTTTATCCATATGTTACTTATTTATGTATATGTATATGTATATGTATATGTATATACATATATATGTATATATATTGTCAAAGGCTTTCATGGTTAGAATCAACTGGCTGTTTTAGGATTTTCACGCTGTGTGGCCGTGAAAATATAAATATATATAAATATAAATATAATATATAAATATATAATATATATATAAACCTTTATTAGGCATAGGATCCATATAACAGCCAACCTTGCCCAAATAAGTATCCCATACATGAGAACCATCGCAGGTAATCATTTCAAAGTTTCTATAATGTTACTTATTAGCCCTTACTTTCTGCAAGTAAAATTTTCCAGTTTTCTGTGATACTGTTGCTTCTTGTCTCTGTTCAGTTGTCTCAGAGCCATGGGGGTGTATCAGTTCATCCCCGTATATGTATTGAACTCAGAGGGCTATAATGGTAGTTTTCTTGTAAAGAATGTGTCTGCTGTTTTGCTTTACCTGAGGTTACCCCCCCCCAAAAAAAAAACTTTTTTTTTTTTGCCAAATTCAACTTCTTCCCAGTTGTCTATTAGGCAGCTTACAGAGAAAACCTTTTTGCACAATTACTATTTGTTCTAGCTGTGATTGTGTAACGTGCACTGTCTTTTTGTGCTGTAATATTCTAATAATGTAGTGGTCTCAGAAGATAGTAAGGCCTATTACTGTTGATGCATCATTGATATTCGGCTTGTCGAGATCCAGTAATATGCGCTGGGTGGGAAAATGTGTCTTCACATATGCTAATCAACTTGACTTGAATGGATTAGAAGAAAGATATGTACTAGGAGAAGAGGCAAGGAACAGAGATCTGTTCTTTGTGGTTGTGTGGGTTGAGAATGTTCTGAGAGAACTGTGATTGGAGCAAGGTCTTCATGTGTAGGAGCAAGGAAACAAACCTGGTTCACAGAAACTCATGTAGAAGAGTGGAGAATTAAAAACATAATCATAACCTTTAAATGATAGCACCAAGCAACAACTCTTCAATGCCAATATAATAATATAAAGACATGCACAGTCTGCTTAAAACAAGACAACAGCAAAAAAAATGTTGCATCTCAGGTACTGGAGGATGAATACGTGTATGTTCATCCCTGTTCCAATTTAAAACACAATTCTTGATGTGCTTTTCTGATATAATTTGAGCCTTGTGATTTTGAGTATTGAGTAGTAAGCTGTAGTAAGTGGAATCAGTGTGTATGTGGCATGTACATTGTGCTTCAAACTCTCTCTCTCTCTCTCTCTCTCCTCTCTCTCTCTCTCTCTCTCTCATATAGATATATGGTCACATTCATTATTGTGAATTGTATGTGTCTGGGGCTATAAACTATGGATGTACTACCATTTCAAATTATATTTATTTGATTGAAATGTTGGAAAATATAATAGAATGACAATTGCCCTGGGTAGCTGAAACTGTTTTTTCAAAGGGTCAGCTAAAATATTTTAAAACTTCCAACAGCTTTTGGTTTTATGTTGCAGGAATTATCACAAACAACTTGATTAAAAGCTTTTGGCAGCATAACGATCATCTTTATCTCTCTTTGGAGAACTGTGAGCTAGCATTAAGCGAGGGACTCCATTGGTTCAATTGGTTATGAATTATTCCCTCTTATGAGCCTTCTGTACTTCTCTTATATCTCTCTGGCAACTCCGCAGCGTGAGTTAATCTGCAAAAATGGAGGGGAAAACAGCCTCTCAAACCAGATATACTGGAAGCTGCCAAATCAAGTGTGAGTAATAGCAAACGCAACAAAACCTTTCCCATTTATTTATTTGTCCTTTTACATATGGAAAAAATTGTCATTAATCTGCAATTCTGCCTGGCTTATACTATAGGAAAATTTATACTCCCCCCCCAAGTCCTGATTACCCAAACTGAATTTGTGTTTCACACAGTCTGATGTTGCAGTCAATTTTGTAGTCATAATTATTTTTATCAGTTCATTTTGATTTCCTTTGGAGTGTTGGAATAATGGAAAGTGAAGTGGGAAGATCCACAACGTAGACTAAACTGGGAAAAAAACAGGCCACTGCTTTTACGGGCAGTGGTGTACCTAGAAGGGAAAAGAGAGGTCCAACGCCCAGGTGCCACTTGCAAGGGCCTCATGGGGGCTCATTTAACTACCCCTTCCCCACTGCCCTTCCACCAGCCAACCTCTGCCCGACTGGTCACCACCACCCTGCCCACCATCCACCACCTGTTTGCCCAATGCCTTGTCTGCCCACTGGCCTGGGAGCCCCCTCCTGCTATTCCTCAGGACAACATCCTTCTCAATCATCATGGGCGTGAAGGAGTAGCTCTTCCCCCGCTTATCAGCCAGGGGCATCAGAGGAGCGCTCCTTTTGTGGGGCTGCCACCGCCCCCAGCTGGAGCCAGGCAGGCATGAGAGGCTCCAGTGAGAGAAGGCAGGAAAAAAACTGGAGGGAAACACCAGCTGCCTCATGTATGACATACTCTTGCTGCCACAGCTGCAATAGATGTCACAAACTACCCGCTCACCACCTGCCTGCCCTCCACCCACCTACCCTTTGCACACCTGCCAGAGAGGTAAACAAGAGACACTGGGCACTTTTTGCCTCTGTCCCTCCATGTGGGTGCAGTTTATGGGGGGAGAGCACAATTTGGGGGAGAGGCACAATTTCAGTACTTGCCCCAGGTGCCATTTTAGAAGAAGAAGAAGAGTTTGGATTTATATCCCCCGCTTTCTCTCCTGTAGGAGACTCAAAGGGGCTTACAATCTCCTTGCCCTTCCCCCCTCACAACAAACACCCTGTGAGGTAGGTGGGGCTGAGAGAGCTCCGAGAAGCTGTGACTAGCCCAAGGTCACCCAGCTGGCATGTATGGGAGTGTACAGGGTAATCTGAATTCCCCAGATGAGCCTCCACAGCTCAGGCGGCAGAGCTGGGAATCAAACCCGGTTCCTCCAGATTAGATACACGAGCTCTTAACCTCCTACACCACTACACCACTATTTATAAAATACAACTTCATAAGTCCTGGCACTGCATGTGCATGGAACCTGCATTGGGCCACCTGCCTGCCATCAGATATTACACCATCTCCCCGCCTGGCTTCTGTGGGGAAGCCTGCAGAATGATTTCACCCCCCAAGGTAGATCCCTTAAGGGGGAGGGGGCATATAGGCACAGCCTCCTGCTCAAACAAATGGATCTACCCCAAAGCCCAAACTGCCCACCCAAGCAGTGGTGAAAATACCATGAAACAAAGTAATCTGAAATGCAACCCTTAACTAACATGAACCCAAGGAAGGATGGGAAAGAGAACCAGGACTAACTGCAGGTGGGGTTCCTGCAGCAGTCCAACCAAATAGGGAAGAAGTGGACCAGAATGAAAACTCTTAGCTCCAGGTCTACCTGAAGCTCTGTCCCACAGAGAATCTGATTGGCTGACCAGGGCTTCTGTGGGATTCCCACATACCAAGCTCCTCATTATCAACTCAGAGGTGATAAGATGGTCTCTGTCAACTCACTCCTGACCCTGCAGCTGCAAACGTGACCCTAAGTAAGTCCAAAACTTGCCTGTAAAGTTCATAATCTCTACACACAAGTGCAGGCTTTTAATATGTTTTGCTGTGACTGGACAGGAATCAAGAGAGTTTTCAATTGCAGTCACCCAATCTGATTGGCTGTATGAGTCATGAAGACCATCACATTTGTTCAATTACATGATCCTTTGATTGACTGAGTTCATGTAGTCAAATGGAAAGAAAATGCTATCTTTACAGAAAAGTGCCTTCAGAAAAGTGGTCCCAAAGCCAAAATAATTAAATGGCATGAAAAAGCAGAAAGGCTGTGAGGCTGTTTTCCACACATCTTGTGTGAACATTTTTTATGCCTTCACAATATGTAAGCGCAAAATATCACTGGATCTCTTGAGAAAATAGCCAGCTTGAAGAGCAAGAGCTGACTTCGTTTTCTTTTTGCACAATCTTTACAACCGCTCTTCAACTAGACATCCACTGATCATTAACATATTGAGGTTATTTTTTGCTTCCAAATACATGTTCTCTTGCCATTAATTTTCAACCCACTGTAAAGATTGTCATTTTATTCTGAAAACCCCCTGAAATCTGTTGTCTGCCAGACTTCAATGGAGGGATGAATTTATCGGTATAAAATGAGTTGAAGGCAGATGTGTGTTTGGGGGTGTTGAAAGAAAACATCCTTTTTTGCAGATTTTTTGAAAAAAAACCCTAACAAATCAATTGTAATCCTCCTCCGCATCAATTTCATCCTGTGTTTCATAGGATTTTGTATGAATCTTTGTAGCCCGAATATTTTGCTTTCATTGCACCTTTAACAGACTAGGCAAGGGCATCCTTTTTGATGTAGTCTGTCACACAGGGAGAAAATGGTTACTGTCAACATCATACAGAATTGTGACTGTAAATTTATGCAGATCCTGGGAAGACATTAAATAACTGCCAGCTGTATTATAGGCTGAGAGCTCCTCTTTTCAATCCCAGTTTTAGCTGTTGTAAAAGAAACAAATTAGTTGATATAAAACCTCAGGGAAAGAGAAATAAAGAATACAGGAGAAAACGATCACACATTGTCTCGGGGACTGGAAGCTTATGAATAATAATAAAAATAATGCCTGCATGCTGTCATTTGTTTATAGGTAAGCACATTCTCAAGGTTTACTCCTGGTGGGATGTTTCTAGTAGTGAAATAAGCCAAGCATCTCTGATTTGGGCAAAGATAAATCTTTGCTTTAAAGACTAACTTGCATAAATATGACCGAAAGACAATAGAATACAGTTCAGGAACCCTGATAAAGCTAAAAGATGACACTAGGATTAATAATTTTCTCCTGGGAAATTCATAAAAAATTCAGAGTGGTGCTGGAGGGGGAAGGGACTCAGTGGGGATATAATATCATTCTAGGGCTTGTGTTTTGTCAGGAGGCCTGTTATTATGGGGATTTTGCTATTGCTGCTTACTGAATGCTGGGGGTGGTGGAATGGGTTAATTGCATTTCTAACTGACTTTCAACTGTCTTCTGTATGATGTTATACTGTACCAGGTGCTGCTCAAGGTCAGTGCCTGGCCATCTCTACTGTTATCTCTTTCACAGTTTCTTTTGGGCGAGCTTTCCCAGGATGGGGGGGAGGGGGGTGCAAGCTACTTTAACTACTGGGTTTTGCATGGGCAAACCTCAGTTCTGGCATGATCAGAGAAGATCCTCAATACTCAATAAACTACTGTTCTTATACATAAGTTTGTTTGAGTTTTGGGGATTCTGACATGTTTCTACTCAACTCTACTCAACCCTTTATACATATGATTGTACTCCTGTCTATCATAGTAACACCATTATCAAATTTGCCGATGAGACAACGGTGGTGGGGTTCATCTCTGGAGGGGATGAGTCTGCCTATCAGAGTGAGGTGGACCGACTGCTCTCATGGTGCAGGGAAAATAACCTGGTTCTTAATACTAACAAGACAAAGGAGCTTATAGTGGACTATAGAAGGAATAGCTCAGGAATTCAGCCCTTGACTATAAATGGAGATCAAGTAGACCGGGTGGCTAGTTTTAAATTTCTGGGCATTATGATTAAAGAGGACTTGACCTGGGGCGTACAGACTGCCGCGGTGGTTAAGAAGGCCCAGCAAAGACTGTACTATCTGAGACTTTTAAGGAAACAACAACTGGATGGAAAACTCCTGGTGTCCTTTTACCGCTGTTCTATAGAGAGTGTCTTAACCTACTGCATCTGTGTATGGTTCTCCAGTTGCACAGTGGCAGATAGGAAGGTGCTCCAAAGGGTGATCACTACTGCACAGAGGATTATCGGCTGCCCTCTCTCCTCCTTGGAAGAACTCTATAATTCCCGAAGCCTAAAAAAGCCCAAAATATTCTGAGGGACCCGTCTCATCCAGCACACTCTCTTTTTGAACTGTTACCATCTGGCAGACGATACAGGTCTATCAAAACTAGGACAAAGAGGCTCAGAGACAGCTTCTACTCTAGAGCTGTGGCTATGCTAAACTCCACGGCTTCGTGTTGATGTGTTTGGGGCTGTGTAGGGATGGGTGGAGGAAGGGGAAAGTGAGGATGGGGTATGAGTCTGAAATTGTGTGCATCGAGGAATGCTGCTGTAAATTTCATTGTGCACGCACAATGACAATAAAATACTTATGCTTATGCTTATTGTATGTCATAGAGTCAACCCTCTGAAGTTTTAATTTCCTCCAGGGGAGTCAATCTGTAGTTGAGATGATCTGTAACTCCAGGAGGACTTCAGGTCCCACCTGCAGGTTGGCAACTTCAGATGACAAAGCAGTTTTAGTTTGATATTTCTGAAGTAATGTTGAGGGATGCCTAACTGCACATATTTCTGTTTCAACCAGGATAGTCCTGTTTTTCAGAACCCTGCCATGCCCCAAAACCTATACCTTCCCATCGGGACAATATTTAAATATATTGGACAGATGGACAGGAAACTCAGAAGTCTTCACAATTTTTTCCCCCTAAAGGACTCCTTACACCTCTGAAATTCCATATGAAGAATGTGATGGTAACACCCCAAAAATCCAGAATTTATTTTTTTCTTTATATGTGTGCTGAGTAATTCTCATGTTAAATTCAATGCATGTACTGTTGAATGTGTTATTTAAACCTCCCACATTTATTCAGGTTCTGGTCTCCAATTTTATTTGTAAAATGAATCCACGTTGGCTGTTACTTAAAGATGGATATTCATTCAGGTTGTACTGTGCTCACTGTAACATGTCAATGAGTGTGTTCACTGTAAAAAGGGTTTGGGACTACTGAGAGCCAGGTGAGTTGAAGCAGGTATGCCTCTCCTGGCATGCCAACTAGCTGCTTTGAATGGTGGGAAATAGGATCTCCCCTACTTGCTGTTGGATAGAGAACCAAGGATCACGCTGGAAGTGGCCAAGTATCTCTCCATCATATTTTCCTCAAAGAAATAAAAAGCTCCATATTTAGTGCTCAAGATTTTCAAAGATGCTTGAAAGAAGGAAAGGAAAAATAATGAACACATCAGAGAGAAACATTCTCATCACAGTACTAGCTTTTCACTCATTGGGCATTACTAATCTGGAAAAATTTAGAAACCCACAGTCAGTTCTACCAGCTCAGTATTCTGCTATGTTAGGCCAAGGTTAAGCAATTTCTTATCTGTTTGTTGCATCCGGTTGGAATAAAGCAAGCAAAGCAAAGCAAAGCCTTTATTGGCATACATAGAACAACAGTAACAAAACACAGCAAACATAAAAATTTTAAAAGGCAAAAAGGATAACCTCAGATATATACATATTATTACTGGCTCTGAATTATTTCCCATGACAAAGTTTGCAACCTCTTCACAAAAAACAGAATCAGAATTATTCAGCAAAAGAAATGATCTAATCGAATCTGTTAACTCAGATTGGAAGAGAGGGTGTAGATTGACATATTTAGATCTAATTTTAGCAAATTTAGTGCAATGTAATAGCTGGTGAGCCAATGTTTCGACTACCTTAGAATTACAGCTACACAACCTTTTAGATTTTTCCAGATTATTAAACCTGCCATGTAGTAAGGCAGATGGCATAACATTGAATCTAGCAATTGTGAAGGCTCTCCTTGAGCAGGGGTTAGTTAGAAAATATAAGTAGTGGGCCATACGACCCTGCTCAAATGGAATTAAAAATTGTGTGGGAGAGCAAGTTCTTTTAGCTGCTAGATACAGTTCTGCAAATTCCCAATCTAAGAGTCGGTCTTTGAGTAGTTTGTACGCTTCTGAGCAGGAAAGAGAGTAGAGTGATTCGAGAGACAAACCAATAGATACAATTTTATTTTCAATTAGAGAAAACCTGAGAGTCTGAGAGTATTAAGGAAACAAGGGAATGTTCAGATGGAAGATAATGAAGACGCAGCCAAAATCTAAAAGCTCTAAGCCAGGCTTTGAGTTCCAAGGAATTTTGCCCAAGTTCCAAACATAGGGCTGCATAGGGGACACAGTTAGGCAATCCCATAATTTTATGGAAAAACATGGATTGGAGAGAATTGAGTGAATGGTTGACAGCCTGTATCCAGATTGGAGCCCCATAAAGTAATCGGGATTGAGTTGGAATAAAGCTGTTCCTGAATTTTGTAGAACAAGCTTTCCTTTTTTTAGTTGAAAACAATGACCTTTAGCCCATGTTTGAATGCTTGCAGCCACACTTTGGCTTCAATAGACCCTTTGTCAAGTTCTCACCTTAAAGATACCCCTGTAATTCACCATACGAATTGACAAAGAAGCTGGTCTAAATTGTCACTAATGTGAAGGGTCTACATCGAGGCTCCATGTGGGAGCTGGGGGATAATTTCCATGTTGAATTCCTGCGATCCCCCAGGGATATATTTGTCTCCTTTAAAAAAGAAAAAAAAGTTCAATTGCTGCTATCAAGGATGTAAGTTTATTTGTAACACATTTGAAGTGGGGTTGTCAGTTAAGGTTACAGTCAAAAACCACACCCAGATAGGGGGATTTAGGAACTTGGTCTAATTGAATACCATTGATTTTCCATGTCATAGAGATGATGTTCTTGGTTTTAGAGAAGACCTTTGATAATGAATAGTTAATCTGAAGTTCATAGATAGTTCTGAGTACAAGACCTAAAAATGGCATCATCTGCATCAAAAACAAAGTAGGGCTAATGCCCTTGAGCAGGGGTAGGGAACCTGCGGCTCTCCAGATGTTCAGGAACTACAATTCCCATCAGCCCCTACTAGCATGGCCAATTGGCCATGCTGACAGAGGCTGATGGGAATTGTAGTTCCTGAACATCTGGAGAGCCGCAGGTTCCCTACCCCTGCCCTTGAGGATAAATATGGAGGGTGAAATTCTGAAGTTTAAAATTTTGTTTCCTGACCTGAATAATGAACCAGATCATCATATTTTTTTTAATTCCTTTTGCCATTTTTTCCCCTACCATAAAAAAACCAATTTTGGAATCTTAGGGCATAGTTTGTTTGTTTTTATTTTGTCCACGGTTTATACAATGCATGTCTTATACAATGCTTTTTAAAATTCTGATCTCTTTCCTTACTATCTTATAAATGTTTAAATTGTATTCTTGGTTTTATTTTGAGCCGCATCCAAAACAGGCAACTGACCAAAGTCAGAACCAAAGTTACTGTCAAAGTTCAGAGGTTATATAGGTATATTGATGTCAGAGAGAAATACATCTTTGATTACATCACTTTTAGCCAAACTTGTGCATAGGATAACAGGTGAAACTCCTTTCAGGGGATTTTATATATCCCATGCCCAGAAAATGGTGACCAAGAAGGCCTTAGGGGTGGAGATTTTGCCAAGCTAAGGAGACCTAGGGCAATGTTCCAACAAAGTTGCATCTTATCCCCTTCTGCTTCAAGGTCATATAACAATGTACTGGTATTATGGTCAATATCTTTATCTCCTATCCTGGGGAAGGAAGTATCTAATTCATGGCCTTTCTGAATAGTTTATGTTCCTCAAGTACCTTTGATGTGCAGGAGAGTTGTAACTCCCTGTTGAGTTATTGCCTAGGTTGGGAAATGCCATTGATACTTCAGTATCTTTTAACATGGGTATAGTCAAAGGCAAGCATCCACAGGCTGGAGACCATAGAGAGCAAAATGACAGAAAACAGGAAAGAATTAGTTGGTCTCTTTAGTTCAGCCATGCTTCAAAGACCAATTTATATCAATATCTACTAACTAATATTAAGAACATAAGAACATAAGAACTAGCCAGCTGGATCAGACCAGAGTCCATCTAGTCCAGCATTCTGCTACTCGCAGTGGCCCACCAGGTGCCTTTGGGAGCTCACATGCAGGATGTGAAAGCAATGGCCTTCTGCTGCTGCTGCTCCTGAGCACCTGGTCTGCTAAGGCATTTGCAATCTGAGATCAAGGAGGATCAAGATTGGTAGCCATAGATCGACTTCTCCTCCATAAATCTTTCCAAGCCCTTTTTAAAGCTATCCAGGTTAGTGGCCATCACCACCTCCTGTGGCAGCATATTCCCTTTGTTACCGGTGTTATATAAACCATTAAAATCTTGGACAGGTATCTCGGCTGCCCCTTACCTGTCCAATATAGCATCTACGAAATGCCGCTGGGCCTTTTCCAGGGCCCGTTTTGACGCTTTTCCATCAGTCAATCTAATGGGCAGATTTCAAAAAATCCCACGACATAGGAGATTATGTGTTTGTAACTCAGGGGAAGTGGATTCTGTACTACATATTTTATTGCATTGTGAACTCCATAAAGGGGAAAGGGAGGCTTCAATTCATCCATTGTTTATTCAGTACAGAAATTTAACTATAGTTAATTCCAATTCAGCTCTTGTGAGAATTTTACTGGAAGACCGAGTTTCTTTTATATCTCAGCACTGCAGGTAGCAAAATTTTGTATGCTGGCACATAATAAGCAAAGAATCATGTTAGGATCAAGAGCCAGACCACATGAAGATGACCGTAATAATGCTACAAGCTGATGATATTTTTTGTGTATAGACCTATATTATGGATTTCTGTACAAATTCGATTTTTCTTTTGTTTATTGTTCTTCCTTTTTCTTGTTCTTCTCTACTCTTTTTTGCTGGCCTAATGGCCATAATAAAACTGACTGACTACTAACTAATAAAATACATCCCTAGTTATGGCCTACGTCAGGGGTCGGCAACCTTTACCGCCCAAAGAGCCATTTGGACCCGTTTTCCACAGCCCCAAGGATCTACCGAGCAGCTTCTGGTTCGGCCCCTCCGGTCACCATTCCTTTCAGTGCTGGGAGGCAGAGATGCCAGGCAGGGAAACCCCCTCTGCCCAATGGAGCAGGCAGCCACCTGCTCTGTGGGGCAGAGGGGGGATTGTGGCTGTGAGGATGGCAGAGCGGGGATGGTGACTGCTTTGGAGGGACACGCCCACACTACCCTCCGACATCCAGGGGGCGGAGAGCAGCATGGGCGTGTCCCTCCAGCCCTCCAGAGCAGTGCTGGAAGGAGAGGTGAGTGGAGGGGACATGAAAAGTGGTGCCCTCATGCATGGAGCTGCCTCAGGTTCGGCCCCTCCATTCACCTTTCCTTCCAGGGCTGCTCTGGAGGACTGGCCACACTACCCTCCGAACTCCAGGCCATGTGGAGCTGCAGTATAAGGCTGAAAGAGCCACATGAGGCTCTAGAGCTGCAGGTTGCAGACGTATTCAAGCTCCTACCACACCAATGCACGCACGCACGCACGCACGCACGCACGCACACACACACACACACACACACAGAGAGAGAGAGAGAGAGAGAGAGAGAGAGAGAGAGAGAACAAGACTTAAGTGAGCCGCCTCCCCCTGTCTCAAGGGGGAAACCAGAAACCAGTTGTTTAGAGCTTACTTAAAGGCATACGTTTGTGTAAACATCACAGTCCTCCCTGTCATGACCGTGGTGTTATGGACAACGAATGGGTGGAAAGTTGATTGTTGGAAAATGCTTGAGAGGAATCAATGGGATTTATATCTATAAAATGGTATGTTTACCACTTTTGAGGAGCAGAGACTTGTTTAATATTACATTCCCTCATAAACAGAGTGCCTTTCCTCATGTGTTTGTGGCACTGCATTCTGGGGGAAGAGTGACACAACTTTCCTGCCATACATCAGCTTAATTAATTTATAACATTTGGTGGGAGGAATGAAATGCTCCCATGTCACCAATTGAGTTCAGAGACTCTCAGGGCCGGAGCATTTAATCAGCAGCCTGGGAGCTATTTTTTGCCAGAGTGCTCCGGAAAAATGCAAGCCATTGCTTTTATCTATCATCCTGTATTTTTAAAAGTCACTGAAGATGTACTATCACGAGTCAGCATTTGCCTGCAACTACCCAGTTTTCAGTTACCCAAGGAAAACCTGTGCACTGTGTAACCCCAGTTCCAAAAAAAGCTCAATAGTCATGGACAGTGAGCCAATACGTGTGCAATAAACATCCTGAGGGGTTTTTCCCCCTTGCCTGATGGTTACCTAAATTGATCTGGCCTGTTCCTTTAATAGTGGAAGGATTAGCTGACAAGAAGACTTGCAATGTGAGAGGAGAAGAAGAAGAAGAAGAAGAAGAAGAAGAAGAAGAAGAAGAAGAAGAAGAAGAAGAAGAAGAAGAAGAAGAAGAAGAAGAAGAAGAAGAAGAAGAAGAAGAAGAAGAAGAAGAAGAAGAAGAAGAAGAAGAAAAGGAGGAGGAGGAGGAGGAGGAGGAGGAGTTTGGATTTATATCCCCCCTTTCTCTCCCGTAGGAGACTCAAAGGGGCTCACAATCTCCTGAGAGAGCTCTGAGAAGCTGTCACTAGCCCAAGGTCACCCAGCTGGTGTGTGTGGGAGTGCACAGGCTAATCTGAATTTCGCAGATAAGCCTCCACAACTCAAGCGGCAGAGCTGGGAATTAAACCCGGTTCCTCCAGATCAGAGTGCACTTGCTCTTAGCCACTGCTCTTAGCCACTACACCACTGCTGCTCCCACCCTGTGAGGTAGGTGGGGCTGAGAGAGCTCCGAGAAGCTGTGACTAGCCCCAGATCACCCAGCTGGCACGTGTGGGAGTGTTCAGGCTAATCTGAATTCCCCAGATAAGCCTCCACAGCTCAGGCGGCCGAGCTGGGAATCAAGCCCGGTTCCTCCAGATTAGATACACGAGCTCTTAACCTCCGACGCCACTGCTGCTCTGGATGGGGATACTCTACCAATGTATGCAGAGGTGACCCCCCTCCCCTCAAAACCAGGATTAAAGGGGAGAGGGTTTCAATGTTATTAATGAATCACAAAAATAAAAATTCAGTCACAGGCACACAGAATTTAAGAAGCCTAGCATAATACAGATATGATCAATACGTGGAATGGGGGGGGGGAGATATTGTGAGGGTGACATTTGCCATCCCAGAGGTGAAGAAGTCCAAAGATGGAGCAAGAGAAGCAGCCAGCATTTCTCATAGATGCAAGGAGAACATCCAAGTGTGACCACTGATTTTGGGGGGCTAATTATAGGAAAAAATGACCCTCTGACAATGATAAGAGGAGCAACCTTCCTGAAACAACGCAATGTTCCATTCCGAGGCATGAACAATGCTGCTGAAAAGGATTTGATTGGATAAGACCTGGGAGCACCCAAGACTTGGATGAGTTTGAGGCTGTGCTGATGAAATTAAAACCAGGGCATACCAAGCCTTGATGAGCTCAGAATATTAGAAACAAAGAAACTCTGGAGTTTGAGGATTCCTAATAGTTAGCCGGGAGGTTTAAGATGAAGTTAACATTTGGGAGAAAATTGGCTGATTTGCTGATGAAATCAGAGCGTGAAAATTGTCAGGTTCTTTGTGAAGCTGGAGCCAAGGCGCACAATCGTAAAGTTGGGCTGAGTGGCTGTGCCCTCAGGAGGGGCATCGTCTGAAGCTATGCATTCTTAACTAGGGAGGGGAAAGACCGGCATTCATCTTACACTTGCTGTGCTCCATGAGACTGGGCAGTGTATCATACCAGGATTATGACTGGTAAGGCCCTCAGAAATGTAGAGGGAAGAGGTTGATTTCCAGCATGTGTTTTATGACTGTTTTATGTAGCGTTTAGTAATGCCCTGAGCCAGTAGTTGACAGGTCCCTCTGAGTAATAGCCAGTTTGTTATTTTCATATAATGGACACAGGAAGAGCTAGGCTTGAAAAGAACAAGCAAGAAATAGATTTGGTCAATGATTTGTAGTATGGTTAAAAAAAATAATTAAAAATGTGTAACTGGATTTTTTTCCCTGCAACTGGATTTTTTAAACTTTCAGCTGCTCTACTTTTTAAAAAAAACAACAACCTGGTTTTATGTGGAATCTGAAGTTGGATGCAAATGTATAATGCTCGGACATTTATGAGCCACTTGAAAATGTTTGAAAAAATGTATTTCTTTTTCATGAAATACCTGGAGGGGGAGGAGATTGGCCCTTTCCCCACTCACCGTTTGCTGCACGCTACTCTTGCCAAGTAGCGCAGGGTCCACTACAGGGGCAGCGACAACGCAGCCGCCCCGACTCTGCCGCTCTTGCGCCCCCTCAGCACGTGTCATTTCTGGCGCTGCTGAAAACGGTGCCTTTTGATGCGCGGGGCAGTGGGGAAGCCGGGGAACACAATCCCCGCACTGAAAAGGTCCACGCCAGATGAAACCGACGTCATTTTTAAAAGTGGGGAAACAGCCATTGTTGTCAGTCATCCTAGAGTATAGCAGACAGGCAGGAATGTGCATGTGTGTGGGAGGGCATCAAGGTGACATTACTTCTAGGTTTGTTTTTGTGAAGTGATTCCATATCTCTCTAGGAATTGTGTTAAAACCAAGGCAAAAGCATGAAATGATTAGAACGTGGGAGTTGCCAGGTGACACAGGGAAGGAGGTAATATGGAAAGTGCTCACAGGTGCTCCTCTTTAAAACTGGACCGATGGTCACCACTGCACAGTGGCTGGAACCCAAAAGAGTTTTTCCATTGATGCCAGGGAAGAAGAAGAGAGAGCTGAAGATGGGGGCAGAGGTACACTGACTCATGGGTGGGAAGGAGAGAAAGAAGCAGAAAAAGGGTGGCTATGGGGGCTTTTCAGGAAAGGAAAAAGGAAATTGTGGAGGAAGAAGGAGAATATGATGCCCCACAAGTCCTGGTTGGCTCCCAACTTGTCCTAGTCTAATTCTCGAACCGCTATACCACACCAACTGTGAGGTTTAACTTCAGGGGTGTTAGGAGTTATCTGCAATCTGTATTATTTGCATTTCACTGTGGACATTCCACTGTTCGGTTCAAATGTAGTCCTCTTTGCATGCACCAGGTCATTACTGACCCATAGGGTGATGTCACATCATGGCATTTACCTAGCAAACAGTGGTGGATTCTGCACAGCATCTATCTATCTATCTATCTATCTATCTATCTATCTATCTATCTATCTATCTATCTATCTATCTATCTATCTATCTATCTATCTATCTATCTATCTATCTATCTATCTATCTATCTATCCTACCTATCTATCCTACCTATCTATCCATCCATCTATCCATCTATCCATCTATCCATCTATCCATCTATCTATCCATCTATCTATCTATCTATCTATCTATCTATCTATCTATCTATCTATCTATCTATCTATCTATCTATCTATCTATCTATCTATCTATCTATCTATCTATCTATCTATCTATCTATCTATCTATCTATCTATCTATCTATCTATCTATCTATCTATCTATCTATCTATCTATCTATCTATCATCTATCTATTTATTTATTTATTTTTGAGTTTTTTATACCGCCCTACCCCCAAAGGGCTCTGGGCAGTGAACAACATAGTAATATAACATACAATTAAAACCCATTTAAAATAAACAACAGCGATCAGCATATAAAAACAGCGTCAGCAGTAAATCCTTAATAAAACCCTCCTAGAGGGGGGGAGAGGGGTCCCATAGATGGTAAAGGGACCCCAACACAAAAGGCTAAAATAGGGGGGAGAGGTGGGAGGGGGAATATCATTACAAAGGAATCTGTTTTCTTTTTTTAAATTCGCATGTGTGTTCTTTAGACACTCAGGAGGTGATTGGAGCCCACGGAAATAATTCAGGTTGCCTTTGCACCTTTGCACAGAAACACTATTTTTTTTAAAAAAAAATTGTTTCAACTTCAATTTGTTTCAATTTCATACAGAAATGAACCTCCACACTCATGTCAATTGTCCTACAATCCAATTGGCTGCACCTGTGTAGCTTTGCATGTACAACACACAAAATATTTAAAAAGAGAGAAAGAGAGAAAAGGGGACTTTCCTGCAATGGTCAGGCAATAATGAATATATTGCTGTAGATCTATCAGTGAAATGGTGATCATACTCACTACCATGGGGAGAAAACATGCTTGGGGACTTGTGAAATGGTGGGGGGGGCACTCAGACAATCTGCCCATAACAGGCTGGGTAACCGGCACAGAATAGTGGGCAGGCAGATTCTTCCTGAAATGATGGACAGGGGCAGAACTTAACATGAATGGGTGGTAAGGAGGAAAATAAAGTATCTCCTGCCTGTTGTGTTTGTGTGGGAGTGCCTCCAATTACGCAAAAGGATCGCTGGTTTAGCAAAACGTGGATTGAGAGAAACATGATGGGCCTGAGTCATTTTGGGGGATCGCCCTCAGATTACTGTATGTCGATCTGGTAATTTGGATTGTTGAAATTACGGTTTTAAGGTTTTATGTGATTTGATCATTGTATTTGTTAGTTTTAAACATGTCTGTACAACGCCCAGAGCCCTTCGGGGGTGGACCATCTATCAAATTTAAATTATAAATTAAATAAACAAATAAGAGATCTTGTGATGTTCTTCCCCAAAATGCTACATATAACACCCTGAAGATGTTATATTGGTGTCCAGCAGAATCCACCTATGCGTTATAGGGTGACTTGCCGTTGCCTTTCCCAGTTATCTACCCTTTACCTCCCAGCAAACTGGGTACTCATTTTAGTGACCTTGGAAAGATGGAAGGCTGAGTCAACTTTCAGCTGGTACATAAAACTGATTTTCCTTGGGATCAAACTCAGGTCATGAGCAGAGCTTGGACTCTGGTACTGTAGCTGACCACTTTGCACCACAAGGCTCTTCACCTGCTCACACCAAAAAAAGAAGAAGAAGAAGAAGCAACATGTACCTAAGCCCTTATGGAAAGAAGGCCTAGGTCAGCCTGCATCAAGGCAGCTAGAGTGCCCTTATTCAGAGCTACAATTCGGGTTTTGTTGATGTTGTTACTGCTGCTGTTGTTTTTTGTTTGTTTTTGTTTCAGGTTTGCCAAACTCCTTCACTCTTCTGCTGGGATTTTCTGGTTTGGCGTTAGTTCCTTGGTACTGTTGGTTTGGTTCTCATTGGGTGGCTTTTGGCTGCTAGTTGCTTGCATTTGTGCCTTCAGTTATTGTTTGCACAGGAGGAAGTGTGGAATTACCGGACCCCATAGGAGACAATTGATGGTTGCTGGGGGCACCTTGTTCAGGGGCCTGTAGAATTTGATCTTTTCCCCAATTCACTGGAAAGTAGGCGGGTATTTAAGAGATAAAGACTTGCAGGATTGTTGCAATTTTGATGTCATTTGCCTCTCAGAAACCCCTTCAGTCCTCAGAACAATTCCCCCTTGAGAACAATGGGACCAAATTATATCAGAATCATAGGAGTGGGGAGAGAAAAATTGATCCAAATACCAAACTGGTATTTGGAACCCAAATAACCAGGAATATATACGTAGCTCCCTGATATTGGATCTGAAAATACTGTTTCATTCTACAGCACTCTTCCCTAGCAGTATGTAAAATGTTACTGTCTGACATATTTATGGAATTTAAAACTATAAAAGTCTTCATTTTCTGCAAGCAAAACTGTGAATATACTCAATACTTGACAGAGAGTTGCAAATTATTTCAACCTGTACTACCATAACACTTGTCTTAGATTTCACCATCTGAGAGGATGTATGTGTGTATGTGTGGAGGGGGGGGTGAATGGTGACGATGACTGAAAATAGGAAACAAATTCTTCCATGAATGAAGAGGAAGAAGAAGAAGAAGAAGAAGAAGAAGAAGAAGAAGAAGAAGAAGAAGAAGCAGAAGAAGCATTTTATTGTCATTGTGCACGCACAACGAAATTTACAGCAGCATTCCTCGATGCACACAAATTCAGACTCATACATCATCCTCACTTTCCCCTTCCTCTACCCATCCCTACACAGCCCCAAATACATCAATATGAAGCAGCGGAGTTTAGCATAGCCACAGCTCTAGAGTAGAAGCTGTCTCTAAGCCTCTTTGTCCTAGTTCTGAGGGCCCTGTATCGTCTGCCAGATGGTAACAGTTTAAAAAGAGAGTGTGCTGGATGAGACGGGTCCCTCAGAATATTCTGGGCTTTATTTAGGCTTCGGGAATTATAGATTTCTTCCAAGGAGGGAAGAGGGCAGCCGATAATCCTTTGTGCAGTAGTAGTAGGAAGAGGAAGAGGAAGAAGAGTTGGATTTATATTCCCCCTTTCTCTCCTATAGGAGACTCAATGGTGCTTAAAAACTGCTTTCCCTTCCCCCCTCACAACAAACACCCTGGGAGGTAGGTGGGGCTGAGAGAGCTCAGAAGAACTGTGACTAGCCAAAGACCACCCAGCTGGCATGTGTGGGGGTGAACAGGATAATCTGAATTCTCCAGATAAGCCTCCACAGCTCAGGCGGCAGAGCGAGGAATAGAACCCAGTTCCTCCAGATTAGAGTACACCTGCTCTTAACCACTATGCCACAAGGTGGGTCAGATTAATGGAAACATTTTCATGTTGTTATAACAGGATCAGTAGAATATTTATAACATTCAGAATGTGTAACTCTTTACGAGTAGAATATCATTATTCAGAATTTTATCATCATTAGTATTCAAATTGTAGAGAGCCAGCGTGGTACAGTGGCTAGGAGTGGCAGACTCTAATATGGAGACCCACATGTGATTCCCTTCGACTCCACATGAAGTGTTCTGACTGTTCGTAGATGGCTATTTCAGATTACACTGGAGCAGTGAACGCTTATCTGGTGAATCGGATTTGTTTCCCTGCTCCTGCGCATGAAGCCTGCTGGGTGACCTTGGGAAAGTCACAGTTCTCTCCAAACTCTCTCAGCCCCACCTACCTCACATGGAGTCTGTTCTGGGGAGAAGAAGGGAAATGAGTTTATAAGCCAATTCGAGGCTCCTTAGAGGTAGCGAAAAGCAGGGTAGAAAACCTACTTGTCTTTCTTCTAGTAACGGAATAAAATTAGTTAAGTGACTGTTTTTGAAAATATTATATTGTTTTTGAAAATATTATATGATACTATAAATATTATATTTGGTTACAGTATGCACAGGGATCGGCATGCCCTATGTTGCCTTACATAACATACTTGGAGGGAGTCTTTAAAAGTGTTTCACTCTTTCTAAAAGAAAAAAAATGTTTCACGGAAATATATTTTTCCAATTCTTCCTATAGGTCCTCAAGGGAAATAAAAGCTATCACCCCCTCCATTGGGAGGAATAGGTGTTTCTCTGTTTCAGATCACTTCAATTCTTCTTCAGAAATAGGCTTGCCTGCATCTTTGGTCATAAACGATGTGTGGCCATAGTAATAGACAATTGAATAGAGTGATGTGCAAGCTAATAACTCCAGCATGGATGTAGGTAAGGGGGGGGGGTTCTCGGTTTGAACACCCCCTTCATGTCCAAAGCTCCGCCCCTCCGTTTGTGGGTTTTAAAAACATTTTAGTTCTTTTTTGGGTTTTGGCCTGCAGGGGCCGCATTGTTTGGGCTAGCAGCACCTAACTTTCAGGGATTGTTTGGGGGACTCTGATGATGATAATAGCTGGGTTTGGTGAGGTTTGGTTCTGGGGGTCCAAAGTTATAGACTCCCAAAGTGGGTGACCCCATCCTCTATTGTTTCCAATGGGAGCTAATAGAAGATGGGGGCTACACCTTTGAGTGTCCATAACTTTGGACACCCTGAACCAAATTTTACCAAACCTGGGTGGTATCATCAGGAGAGTCTCCCAAAAAATCCCTGAAGTTTTGGTGCTGCTAGCCTAAAAACTGCACCCCCTGCAGGCCAAAAATTGAAAAACACTAAAAATACAAACCCCCACAAACGAACCTAAAAATTTTGCATGCCCCCACATGACCAAATGGGGGGCACCCAAGGACATTTGACTCCCTATGTTCCCATGGCAGATACGCCCCTGCTGATTATCATGGAACACATTGCCCCACAGTTTTATCAATTTGTGCCTGCACTCCAGTGCTGCAAATCTGCGAATGCAAGACTGCTGGTGTGTATGTGCACCCTCTGTGTGTAATCATGATACAAAAAGGAAATATACCTTCCACATGTTCTTAAAGTATACATTTGTTTGTTTTTTTCCAGTACATCCAAGCCAATGAACTCTGCATGGGGTAGGATGGGGCATTGTTCCTTTTAGTGAAACCTGTTATACTGTTCCCACACATAGTGCACTGCCTGTTTCTAGAGGAGAGAAAAAACATCACAATAAACCAACCAAGGCCAAACATGTTGAATACAGCTAGCAAAATGTTGTATAGAGTTTTGTGTTTAGCAAACATTAGATTTTCACTAATGATACGAACACAACCCTAAATGTGTTGGGTAGGGAAGGGACAAGTAGGGTGAATCTTAGTACAGAAGTTGCTGCTGTGAGAAGAACAAAAGACAAAGGAGGACAGAAGACTGAGATAACGGCCCCCACTTCTAATTTGCCATGCATTGTCACAATCTGCTATAATTTCATGGAGTATTTCTCGTGCTGTTTTTGAATGCATGTTAATGTTGAAAATATATCAATAGAACTTCCTGAAAAGGTATTGTTACCTTCTCTGTTTTTCAGGTACCAGATCTATTTATGTGATACCACTGTTTAGCCAATGAGTGCCACATCAAGAGTGAAATGAACGAAAACTTTATTTGTGATCACAAATAGTCTTCTACATACCAAGAAGCAGAATCAAGGTCCCTTTCGGCGCTGCAACGGTGTGGGGTTGCGTCCGGGTAAAAGACGCCGACGCACCTCCCTCGGGACTGTCTTCCGGCCAGATGGACGGGTCCTGGAAGAGCGGACAGAGTGGCGGTGGCGCAGCCTTTCTCGGGCGACAGAAAGTTGCACAGAATTCGTCCCTGAAAGCATTACCTAGGGGTCCCCTGGCCTCCGGCTCATCGCATGATGAGCCAGAAAGTTGATTTCATGCCCCCACAGGCTGGAACAGCAACGGGCTCTAGGAGTTAGCGCGAGAGCCAGGGGAGCATGTCCCCTGGCCTCTGTGACGAGCTGGAAGCCAGGAGATGAGGTAAGCTTTCAGGGATGGTGCAGGGGACATGGCACCTTCCAGCCACTGCTGTCTGCACCGCAGTGGTTGGAAGCCGCTGCTTCTGGAAAACCTCACTCAGGGAGCGAGGTTGGGAAACAGCGGCTTCACGCCACTGGGGGGGAGCAAGGGCGGCACTGCTGTGATGCAGCAGCACCCCCCATGCAAATAGCTCCCTAGAGACAGCATTTTTGTCGTCCCTAGGGCGCTGTTTTTGGCCTGTGCGGAAAGGGCCAAGGTGACAAAAGTAGGCATAATGTTCTATACTTCCCCTCCTCATCTCTTAAAAATGGTTATAGCAAACAAAACACAGTTTTAATTGGAGATCATCATTTCTTTATTTTATGCATGCCTAAGAGTTATACAACAATATACAGCGGGGTGCAGTTTATATTATTTGTTTCGGGGGCGGGAGTCTTTCCCTTGGTCCTGTTATTTGGCATCTCACTGAAGTTTTAAGACATGGCTTCTTCACCTGCTATGAGCCATTTGCTCTGGGGTTTTTTACAAGTTTTGTCTTCTGCCTACATCTGTTATCTCCCACACTTCACTTCTTTGCTGCTTTAACCCACGATATTAACTGGCGAGATCCTCAGCAGTTGTTTCACCTGCCTAGAAGAGAAAAAACGGAAGATGGGTATCTCCTTCCCCCATGTCAACAAGACCAGGTTGGAGCGGTTTGTTCTATAGGGGAAAAAAATTGTGAAGAGGCCAGGATGAGCTTCAGGAATTTTTCATGGGTTTGGAGATTGTGTTCAAATGGTATGTCAGAAACAATATGTCTCCTCCTCGAATGCAGTTCTTCAACTGAATCTTTCAACTGAGTTTTTCAACTGAGTCTCTAAAAGAAAGGGAAAACATGAATAGAGCAGGTAAATAACTGGAGATGGTTTAATTTGGCTAAAATCCTCTGATTTAAGTCACATGGACATATGAAAATTGGAGTGAGATCATAGTTCCATGAGGATGTCTTCATGGTAGAGCAGCTGGAAGGCTTCAGCTATCCTAGGGCTTTTTCCCACTTACCTTCTGATGCACGCTACTCTCCCCAAGTAGGGTGGGGTCCCGCACTACAGGGGCGGCGACAACGCAGCCGCCCCAAAGCTGCCACTCTCGTGTCATTCCTGGCACTCTTCAAAATGGCGCCTTTTGATGACCCCACACAGAGCGCATGGTTGTGGGGAAGCCCGGGCACGCGCCAGAAATGACGCGCGCTGAGAGTAGCGCGCAGCACAGGGGAAATGACCAAAGTGGGAAAATGGCTCTAGTGATACTTTTTGGGGAGACCATGGCATGGTATAGTGAGTTAGGCTTTTTAATTTGATTAAATTTTTAAACATTGACTTTTGATTTAAAAAAAAATTACTTAAAGCACCTTGTTGTGGGCAGCCCTAACCTGAAGGAATAAAATATGCAAATGTTGGTATGGAACCCTTTGCTGACAAATGGACAATCAATGAGCCTACTAGTCATGGGGAAAACAGGAAAGCAAGCATGTGAAGAAGTAGAGTTTGTATTTATAGCCCCCCTTTCTCTCATGTAAGGTGTCTCAAAGCAGCTTACAAACTCCTTTCTTTCCTCTTCCCACAACAGATGCCTTATGAGGTTGATGGAGGTGGGGTTGATGGAGTTCTGCGGGAACTGTAACTAGCTCAAGGGCCCCTTCCGCACATGCAAAATAATGTGTTTTCAAACCACTTTCACAACTGATTGCAAGTGGATTTTGCCATTCCGCACAGCTTCAAAGAGCATTGAAAGCAGTTTGAAAGTGCATTATTCTGCATGTGCGGAATGAGCCTAGGTCACCCAGCAGGCTTCATGTGCAGGAGTGGGGAAACAAACCTGGTTCCACCTTTCTTAACCACTACACAATTCTGGCTGTGGACACAACAGAAAGACTGTGTTGGAGATACTGTAAACATTGGTACAAACACTGATTTCATAGGTGTGAACATTTAACTATAAATCTTTTAAAATCCCTATAAGTGGGCATGGAGTGATTTCAGATGGTTCTGGAGGCATTTAATATGTATATGACTTGTTATACTTTTAAAAATCCATTTGCTTTGAAGAGCTTTTCAAATACTCTTTACCCATAAAATAGGTTTAATAGTTCAGGGTTAATAGGTAAAGGGTAGTTTTCCTAGAGCTTTAATGAGGTACTGCTGATGACGTTCAAAATGAATTAATTTACGGTTCCATAAAACTTTTAACTTAAATTTGAAAATGTCAATGTTGGAGGATATTTGAAGGATGGAGGACAAATAAAACCAACACAATTAACCTCCTGATTATAGGGTCCGGTCTTCTGCTTAAAGTTAATGACTTTTACCTTTACTCATCACAATTGGATATAATATGCTTTAAACAGGAGCAAGAAGTCAAGTAAGTGTCCTCCAGTGGCAACAGTCATTAAAAAGGCTATGAACACATGGATGCCAAATTCATCCCGTGTGGTTCCACATCTTGCAGTTTGAGTTTTTCTGGCTTATACTGGTGAACTAACTATGGTTCTTATTTATCCGACAGAGGGGTTTACTACATTCTAAAACTATTATTTAAAAAAAACTTTGAGGATTATTGGAAGGCAGGAAGTTCAGTGGCCATGCAAATACCGGTATGCCACTCATCTGATCTGGCCATTCAGCGAAAGTGTTGTTTACCTTAGAGCAGCGGACAGTGGGCGAGAATCCTGTCACTCACATGCAAAAAACTGCTGACTGCCATTGCAAACAAAATTCCATATGTTGCAGGGTGTGTGTGTGTGTGTGTGTGTGTGTTTGTGTGATGATGATGATGATGATGATGATGATGATGATGATGATGATGATGATGATGATGATGATGATGATGATGATGATGATGATGATGATGATGATGATGATGATGATGATGATGATGATAATGACCAGGATGAGTTCAAGTGACTGGAGTATGCTGGCCTGAACGCTCAGATAAAAGTAACCAGTGGACCTCTGGAATCTGTAGCTCTCATGTGGCAAGCTTTGTTGGACCAGATCAGAAGGGCAGCAGATATCCCCTGGGAATCATGGACCCTGAATGACCCTGCCAAGCCAACATGGATAAATGCAGAGCTCAGATAGCTCCCTGAACTGATCCAAACTGTGATGTACTCCAACCATGGCCCTCATTCTTTCTATAGGAATGGAGATGGTCATAAGTAAGCATCAGCTAAAGGACCCTGAGGAAAATGGAATTGGGACTGAAATAATGGAGGGGGGAGGAGCAGACAGGACTTTAAAAACAGTCCAGGAACTGGTCCTCCATGCAAAGACTATGAAAGCTCTGAGTCCCTCCTGCAATCACAAGGTAGTACCCCAGCTCCCCTACAAGTCCCAGAATTGTTCCTGTTCAAATTCCTCTGCTCCTAATGGGCCAGTAGAGTAAAAACCCAGTTAAACTATGGGCCCAACTCTGTGACATGGGTGCAGACTTGTCCACATGTAATAAACATTCCTCCTTAGTGCATAAAGTTACAGAGATAAAATTCCAACAAAGTTTACAGCCCATCTCCGCAGTACTGCTTTTGGAGAATACATACAATTTGTGCTAGGGCAGCCTGGAAGTCATCTTCCTCCCTAAAGGAGTCGTTGCATTGGCTAGTGCCTGATGACTGGAGGAGATCGACATTGAAGACAGGCATCGAATCTTCTGGGAATATAACCCCCACCACTCCTCTGGTAGAAACAGGAGCCTCCCTAAATGTCCTTCACTTCAAATGTCCTTCACTGACTCTAAAAATCACATTCTTTCATATGTAGATGATATCTGGATCCATTTTGATTTGGAAAAAGAAAACCAGGGACGTCACAGAGGAGGTTCTCAATTAATCTGGATCTCTGGTCAGCTGTTTAAAAGCCCAATTAGTTAAAAACAACCCCTGCCCTGGAGAGCATTTCTATATACCCTGACAAAAGACTAGTTAATGTGTTTGTCCCAAGTTTTCCTGTCAATATTGAATTAACCCAAGAACTTCTCCCTCTGACTAATCTTTCTGATGATCACCTCATTTACATTGTTATCAGTACAGAAGATGTAATTTAATCAGCTACCTTCTCCCTTTTTGGGCACTCCCAAGTTTGTCCCATCAAGCTAATGCCTCAACTATTGAATTAACAACACAGCACTTAAGATTGATGTCTGCCCCTTGTCTTTCCCTGGAAAGCAAGACTTCCTTCATTCTGGGAGATTAAGGGCCACTCTGTGCAATCCTGAGGGTCCATTTTAACTATAAGAATCGTCCTTTCCCAGTAGCCAGTGTTCAATATCTCTGGAACCTCTCTGTTGATATTGTCCCACAACATGTTGTTCTTTCATCTTTCAGAGCTAAGCTCAGGCCGCTCAACTCTGTTCAGCAGACCATTCCAATCCATGATCAGATGACTACAACCCTTACTCTCCAATTCCTTCATCTATTTCAAACCTTTCCACTCAACACTATTATATCCTAGGACTGTGTGTGTGTTCTGCTGCTTTGATTATTGTGTGCTTGTGTACCCCTATTATCCCTAAATAAAATTGTTAAAGTTTATTATGCTGTCCTGCAGAATTCCTTGCAAAAGCTGATCTTGGTATACATAGGCAACAAAGATCCTGAGTTTGCCTGACCTTTTGCTAAACCAAGAGTCTGCTCTTGCTAATTCCCTAGCCTAAAAGGGACAGACTCCCACCATTTTGGGTAGCAGTAGTACGTATTTGATCTATTTAAGATTGATACTAGCCTCTACTTTTGTGTTGTAGATAGTTTTTTTCTTGCTCAAATGTACTAAATGTCTGTAGTAGATTATGTACTTACCAAGTTGAATCATTTTTCTTGTAGCCCGGGTATAGTTTTGTTTCAATTCATAAATGTCTGTAGTAGATTATGTACTTACCAAGTTGAACCATTTTTCTTGTAGCCCGGGTATAGTTTTGTTTCAATTCATAATTTGGGGTCTTTCCAGTTACTGTATCTTTGTTTGTTTTGCTTATCTTTCAGAATGGAATACTGGCCATTTATACATTTATACACTTTAAGCATACATTCCCTTTGGGGTTGATTCTCAGTTATGTGGATGCTTTTCTCTCTCTGAAACTTTTAAGTGCATTTTTTTCTCCCTTTGCAGGGAAAACAAAGGAGATCCATCTGTGTTAGCATTTCCTTAAGTTTTCTCACAGTTCCCTGTCATCCCCCAGCCACAGTATCCTACCTCTCACTATAACAGCCATCATTTCAGGATGATAAGATTCCCCTTATGGCTTCTCTTTTTAAAAAAAAGTTCAAAATCTATTGTTGGAGCAGTCAACCTGGTGAAATTGAAAAGGTTGGGATTCACCCTTACTTGCCTTCCCTTCACCTTCTCTCCCTCCACCCAGCTTCCCCCAGTTTCTTCCCTCCCTCCGAAGCCTTCTGTCATACTTTATTGCTGTGTATATTGTTCAGCATGGCAGACCTTGCTGTTTCCATGAACTGCTGATAGAGAAAAGATAACTAAAAATAAAACCAAACAAAAAAGACAGGCAATCACCAACCATGGTGTTGCAGAAGAAAATTGGAGCAAAACGGTGTATCAGCCCAGATAGAGACACTTGAGTTCACCAAATGCAGACAAAAAAAGTGAGGAAATCCCAGTTTGAAGTCAGGATTGCTTCCAAGTCATGTGGTAAGCAACATGTGCATAAAGAGCTATTGTCTGTGCAAATGTATGGCAGCAACGGAGAAAGGGGCAAAGGCTTTGCTAAGCAGCAGCTGCAGAAGATCAGTCAGAGTTTATTTCTTCTCTACCTACAAAGAGCGGGTATGTCCAGGGATGTGAGCCCTTTGACACCAGCTGAAAAGCTAAAGCCAAATGGTTCTTGACCTTTGGCTCTTGGTTTGACAGCCATAGTCTATTTCACTTCTATTTTTATACATTATTTTGGTATTGTTAGCTGCCTTGTGTTCCCATTGGGACCCAGATAAACCAGGAGAATTTCCAAAATTGGGCATTTGCCTCAAGACGTTACCAGGCAGACCTGTGGAGACAGGGTTGTTGTTGTTTTTTTGCTTCTCTGACAATGCCAAACTCATCTCCTTTAAAGGTGCCATGGACAGTTCAGGCTAAGATGGATGCCATAGCCTAAGTCTGGACTTTGGTCCCAATAGAAGAGTTCTGCCCGGAGAAGTTCCCATTCCCACATCAGTATGCATAGGAACCAGTTACACCTGTCCTATATCCTTGCTTATCGCCATTTGGATCACAATAGTCACAGCCTTGAAAATGGGACATCTGCTCTCTAGCCCACCAAGGATATGCAAACGCCTGCCAGCCTTGACTTAATCAGCTCTTCTAAGTCTATTCTTACAAAGATTAATCCCATAACACCTTTCCTGCCTCACTACGGGAGAACTGTCCAACCTTGCTCTAAACTGGAATATCCTGGAGTTGAGATTCCATCAACTCTTATCTAAATCTAATCAAAACAGAATAATAACAGTTATTCAAGACTCTCTCAGCCAGTGGTGGGATCCAAAAATTTTAGTAACAGGTTCCCATGGTGGTGGGATTCAAACTGTGGCGTAGCACCAATGGGGCTGGGCGGGGCACGGCGGGGGCGTGGCCGGGCATTCCTGGGGCAGGGCATTCCTGGGCGGGGCTGTGCCAAGGACGCAGCCACTTGCCGGGTCCTTGGGTGGGAAATGAATACACGCAGGCGCAGGCTGCCCCGCACGCCGGTGCATCTCCTGCTAGACTGCTTCAAGTTCTGTGCACTACTGCTGAGAGGAGGGGTGTAACTAAGGCACCCTTAGTTAATTAACTAATCACCCATTAGTAACACCCTCTCGGCACACACAAATAATTAGTAACCTACTCTCGGGAACCTGTGAGAACCTACTGGATCCCACCTCTGCTCTCAGCCCAATATACCACATAAAGTGTCTATTGTGGGGAGAGGAAGGAAAAAGAGGTTATATGCCATTGTGAGACTCCTTACAGGAGGGAATGGTGGGGTGTAAATCCAAACTCCTCTTTCTGCTTCCTGATTCCAGTGATCTCTAACACTCTCATTTATATTCATAATGTTACAAAATGTACCTTCACCATTGGGAATATGGCATTGGAAATGTTGTTCCCCATGTAGTAAAGTTGTGCTTGACTTTATATTACTCAGAAGACTTTCTGCACAAACACCAATGGTGAAGGTAATTTCTGCCCCAAGGTAAAGTATTCTTGCACTTCACTTCAAAATCTTTCTGCCCACATATCTGCAAGTGCTGCCAAAATAATCACTTTTCAGGACTTGCAATTATAGCTGTTGGAAAGTTAGTGGGCAGATTCACCCAAGTAGTGCCAGGCAAGAGAAAATAGGGAAGGCTGCTGCTCTGTTGTAATATCTTTCTGGAAGAGATGAACAGTTTGCCTATTGGGGGGGCTATCATTGCAACAATAAACGACGGGAAAGCATTTGAAACAGAAAGCGGTCATGGATGAATAGCTAGATGTGACATCTATCAACAGAGGACCAAATATGCTGGATGCCAACGAAGTGTGACTGGTTTACATGGAAATTACCACTCACTTCTAGACAAAGAAAACTGCATTTTCAAAGAATGGAAAGGAGGGGGAGCTAATCTGGATCATATCAGGCCATTTTCCACAAAACTGAAGATGTCAAAGGGAAATACGGGTCTATCTGTCGTACCGCTCTCAAAAGCACCAGTGAAATAATTGCTCCGTTTCCAAGAGACATTTTGCATTATAATTAACCAGTAGTGATTTCTATTAAAAATGAATCATATTATTCTGTACTGTAATCTGGTCTCCCACAGCTAGCGTGACAGATGGTGCATTTTGTAACATTATAAATATAAATGAGAGTGTTAGTGCCATTGGGAATTAAAGTGTATAAAATCAAGTAAAGAAAATAATGGTCCCCCTTCTTCAATATGTTTTGAAAAATCTATCTTCGGAGGTTCAGGCAAAGCAGATATATTTTGATTATGGTAGTTTTCTAGGGCGTAATTGCTGGAAGAGAAATAATCAGGTCTTTATGGTCATATAAAAGCTTTGGCATTAAATGTATTGCATTAAAAAAGTATTGTGTGCAGCAGCAAATAGAACCCCTAGTTCTTTGAAGTGGATGATAACTGAGCAACATAATATTAATGTAGGTTAAGGTTGTAGTAACTTGGCCAGCCAAATGTGATTCTGGTGCCCTGATGCTTAGGATGGACTATACAAATACCATTCCAATGTCTGAAAAAATGATATTGCATTTGTAACTGCACTGCAGGTAAATGCCACCTGCAGATAGGCTGGCATGAAGGCGTACAGTGTGAAGTCAGAAAAAAAAACTAGTCATCACAACGGCGTACTTTTGTGCCAGATAATGACATCTGTGGCCATTTTGTAACCGCTGAGAATTAGGAGAGTTTGGTTGTTTTTGTATATAATTATATGTAATTTTATAAGTGTTTAAAGTTAACTTTGTAATTTTTATAAGGCACTAAAGGCTTGCATTGCATTGCATCTGTGGCCATTTATACACATGTGGTTTCCTTCAGTTTGAGCATGCATTCTCTTTGAGGTGGGCTCTAGTTTGCACACACATGTCCAGATGCCGGGTCACTCCGTCCCCTCCCTTGCATGCCACCTCTCACTCACTCCCTTCCCTCACTCCCCCTCCCTTCCCTTCCCTCAACAATCTCCTTGCCCTTCTCCCCACCTCCCCGCACAAACACTCTATGGGATAATTGGGGCTGAGATGGCTTCATTCATTTGTGATCCATGCTTCCATATCCATGGTATTACTGAACTCAAAAGTAGATAAATTTCCAGATTAGAGTATTGACTCACTTATGAAGGCCCAATTTTTACCTTGTAGTTCAGAAGCAACTGAAACAATGACTCACATTGTATAGCACGGTGCATTTTGTCAGGATATTATCAAGTTTGATTTTGCCTTTGCTGACCAGAGTTTTTAGATATTTGAATTAATTTAAGGTCAACTTTTTTCACTTGAGGATAGTGATAATATTATTTCTTACACAATGGCTAGGTTCTGCTATATAGCCAATAGGGAGCAGACTGCAGAGATCTCTGTGACAGAACTGTAATCTTGCTGACAGCATATTGATTACCTTTAAAAAAAATCTGCCAGTCAAATGACTGTAAATAAACAGAACTGAACCGATGTGAGTATTGATCAGCATGTATGAAGGAAGAAATATCAGCTGCAGTAGAAATCAATCCATTGGGGCAAATGGGGAACTGCCTCACCAATTCAGGCCCTCGTTCTTCCACCCTCCCTCTAATCATCATTCAGTGCAGAGAATAGCATGTAGGGGGTACCAACTCCAGGTAGAACAATTACTGTGATATTTGGAAGCAGAGCCACGGAAGGGTGTATCAGCAGAGATACTGTTCTGTAGAAGGGATGCAGCCTCAAGGTCAGTGATTCCCAACCAGGGTTCCGTGGTACCCTGGGGTGCCGTGAGCATGTCCCAGGGGTACTGTGGCAATGCTACCGTCCCCCCTCACTTTTGTGGTGTCTCCCACCGGGATCAGCAAGGATATGCTGGCCCAGGGGGCAGGGCCTGCTGCATGGTCAGCAGGCACTTCCCACCCACCCACCTTCACCCCCATGCTTCCCTTCACCCTGGGAGGGGAAGGTGGGGGTGGCAAGCAGGTGAACTGGGAGGGGAAGGTGGGAGGAGGATGGCAGAGGTACCGTGAGATATGAAGAGTGAGGCCAAGGGTACCGTGATGTCGAAAAGGTTGGAAAACACTGCTCTAGGTGGGACATGGGATCCCTCAGAATTAAAGCTTACCTCTAGACTACAGAGATCAATTCCCCTAGAGAAAAAAGGATATTTTTGGAACATTGACTGCATGGCAGTGTATGAGGTCCTTCCCTCCTCTTGCTCCATCTCCAAATCTCCAGGAGTTTTCCATCCTGGTTCTAGAAATCCTACCTCTGTATCCCCTGATAGTGGCCAGGGCAGGACCTGACAAGCCTATAACCCAGTGGTTCTCAACCCAGTGGTTCTTAGTGGCATAGTGGTTAAGAGCAGGTGCATTCTAATCTGGAGGAACCGGGCTTGATTCCCCGCTCTGCCGCTTTAGCTGTGGAGACTTATCTGGGGAATTCAGATTAGCCTGTGCACTCCCACACATGCCAGCTGGGTGACCTTGGGCTAGTCACAGCTTTTCGGAGCTCTCTCAGCCCCACCTACCTCACAGGGTGTTTGTTGTGAGGGGGGAAGGGCAAGGAGATTGTAAGCCCCTTTGAGTCTCCTACAGGAGAGAAAGGGGGGATATAAATCCAAACTCGTCATCTACCTGTATGGAAAACTGGACAGTAATTGTAGCTTCACATATAGATGTCTTTATTTGCCTTCCTGTATCGTGACCAAAAAGTCACAGGGCTTTGGCCGGGGGTTATTTTTATGCTCTATTAACTTGCTCAGGAGAAAATAGCCAGTGTTATGAGAGAAGAGTGCTTTGATGATTCCTATGCATGCTGATTTATCCCTCTCTGTCAGTCTATGTCTGTGCTAAATATCAGTTAAAGCCCTTAATGAAGGGCAGATTCACCCTGTAAGGCTTAATTACCAAGTGAAGCTAATCAGTTGTGGGACCCACACATGCAAGTGTCAAAGGTATAAAACCAGGCTAAAGTTTCTTCTTTACAAAGGATATGGACTCTTAGGGTGAATGTAAAACTTATAATTGGAGTGCCTAGCCTATTTAATTAGATAATTATGGTGCTAGTATTTGTGGAAATAGTCCGGATATTCTGGAAAGTCTACCAGCAATGCATGAATTATTCTAAATTCTGGCAGAGTTAGCTAATCTTGCCGAGTTATTTGAGCAACATGCTGGTTCATTAGAAGTGTGCAGGGATTGTCTTTCTCGCCTTTATCTGACTTGAAATTAATTAAAATTTGCATGAATATTAAGTTTGTGAATTTAAAGTTAAGAAATGTAAATGAAGGTTGATTGAGGAACGTTAATTTTGCCCTCTTGTGCATTCGCATACTAAAATCTCTCTTGAACATAACTCATTTCTCAGGTCTTACCCCATATATATTTTGGGGTGAACCACTGGGATCCCCCTGAAGTATAAAGACCAAGTAGCCCATGGTGTGTTCCTGTAAAGGGAATGGGGCTTTAGCAAATGATCGGGAGGGAGATTCATAAAGGGGAAAAGGTGGTAGTTTGTTGCACAGTTCGCTGTATGAATTACCATATTTATACTGCATTGGTTTTAAAAGTTTTGTTATCACGTTGCTGCATTGTTTGTGGTATATCCTACACAATTTTATTGATCCCAAGTTTAATATTCATGTAAATTTTAGATAGTTTCAAGTCAGAAAGACAATCCCTGCACACTTCTAATGAACCAGCATGTTGCTCAAATAGCTCAGAAAGATTAGCTAACTGTTTATTCTAATGTTGTAATTAACTTTGAGTATCATCAAGAAAGGCAAACATAAAGTCCAGTGAATGTACATATATAATTACTGGTATTACCAATAATTAATGGTATTACCAATGATAACCTACAATTTTTATAGTAATTGTAATAATTTTTATCCATATATAAACACACCCCAAAATAGAAAAAATATAGGGAAAAAATCAAACCATATAACAAACAAAATAACAATAAAATGGATCTTAATGTTCAATAGGAGCAGCAGTGGCGTAGGAGGTTAAGAGCTCGTGTATCTAATCTGGAGGAACCGGGTTTGATTCCCAGCTCTGCCACCAGAGCTGTGGAGGCTTATCTGGGGAATTCAGATTAGCCTGTACACTCGCACACACGCCAGCTGGGTGACCTTGGGCTAGTCACAGCTTCTTGGAGCTCTCTCAGCCCCACCTACCTCACAGGGTGTTTGTTGCGAGGGGGGAAGGGCAAGGAGATTGTAAGCCCCTTTGAGTCTCCTGCAGGAGAGAAAGGGGGGATATAAATCCAAACTCTTCTTCTTCTTCTTCTTCTTCTTCTTCTTCTTCTTCTTCTTCTTCTTCTTCTTCTTCTTCTTCTTCTTCTTCTTCTTCTTCTTCTTCTTCTTCTTCAATAAAATATAAATGTGATACAAATTTGAAAGGGAACCTCCCATTTTACTTATTTGGGCTAACATTCTGCTATTTAATTATTTAATTAACACCCACTGGTATTAGATAAACAATTACTTATAATGCTGACTACTAACATATTAACAATATATTATAATGATGACTTATGATTATGGCATGTTTTATTGAAGACATGAGATGTCATTGAAGGCAGGCAATGTTGACAAGTCTATTATTAGCGACAATTTTGCTCACAGAAATGGACAAATAAAATGTCTAAATGCCTACTTTTGTGGTGACTGATCCTGTTCTTCCTCAAAGGATCTCACACATTCTTAGAAGATGGTCCTGAAAAACAAAATGGTGGTTATGTTCACCTCAGGGTTTTTCTCAGGGTGCAATCTGGTATAGATTGCCAAGTGTCTGTATTATTTCATTTTACTCTCAACTTATTTATTGTTTTTAAAATATCTGTAGACTTTGGTGGTGGTTCAGAGTCAATAGTAGTAAAGATATAGTATTAGTATATTTTCCAACAGGGTGGTCATGTTTATCTGCTGCAGAAATAAAGCCAATGAAGAGTCTCCTGGCACCTGAAAAACTATTTATTGCGCTATAAGATTTTGTGGATCAGAGCCAACTGATTCAGCAACTTTGGACCCATTTGATGCTATTTTTTACGAAAAGATTGTGATACAATTCCTTCAAAATGAATGTGAAATACAAATTTAACAAGAGAAAAAAATAATTTTTTCAGCATGCAATTTGCATGCATTCATGTCTTTGTCTCTATAATTCCATCAGTCACGTTTATGAATTAAAATATTTACGCCCGTCTTTCTTCTTAATTCCCCAAATGTTTCTCCCTCAATATCTACTAGCTCACCAGAAACATACAGCAAATTTCCTCTCACTCCAATTACTTCTGTTTTGTTGTCAAAGACTATTGGCCAGTATGTACAGATGCCATTATATAAATCTATGGTGCAACCATATTAAGAATACTATGTGTACATCCCCTCAAATCACAACTCAACAATGGGAATTGCAGACAAGTGAAAAGCAGAGGTGGTTTGCCGTTGCTTTCCTCTACAGAACCTGTAATCTTATACCCAAGTACCAACATGCTTAGCTTCCAAGGTCTGATGAGATCAGGCCATACCATTCTGCCTTTCCTCCCACCCATGTTTGACTGCCCCATCTCACAAGCATGATGCAAAGTGGATTTGCACAGTTCTCATCCACGTTGTCAGTGCTGAGGAATAGAACTCCACACGTGTCTGTTTCTCTCATTTTCTGTGGGAGTTTCTCAGATTTGCATTTGGATAAGTATTGTTCAGAGACATAATATGTATCAGATGTGTATAAAATTAGTGCAAAATATGTATCAGAATGGGAATCCATACACACGTATCAGATATGTATAAAATAAGAACAAAATATGCATCAAATTGAGAATCTGTGCACACTTTACTAATTTTCTCTGTGTTTGAAGCATGTGAATATGAAGAAAAAATTGCTGCAGAAAAACTGTAGAATGGAATGAGTGACATCTGTCCTTTCCTGTGGCACTTTCTGTTTCTAAATTCGTAGCAAGCCTTTATTGGCATAGACAACAGTACAACAATAGTAAAAAACAGATTAAAAAGCATATACAATACAGGAAATAAATGTTAGGTCGAAGGAAATCTACTGGCGTTTAGTAATTTCCAGGAGAAAGTCTGCCACTATCATACAGAGAGAAGGATCAAGATTGTCCAACAAGTAGTGTAATCTAATTAAATCGGGGAGATTGGGTAAATGTAAAGGAGTAAGATTCACATACTTGGATCTGATTTCCTTGAATCTGAGACAGTGTAGTAATTGGTGGGACAGAGATTCAACTGAGCCACTGTTTCTAAGTTAAAATTTGAAGGAGAGGATTAGTTTCTAAAGTGTGAATGAATAAGCACCATGTTTGAATCACCAGTCTGGGTGCCTCTTGATTAGAAGAAGAAAAGACCAGAACAGTGAAAGAGACCCGGTAGGCAGTCTCTTCATTGAGTAGGCAGTTCTCCTACGAGTCAGGATCAGGGAAAATAATTCATCAGGATCAGTGAAATAATTTAATTACATCTGCTGCAAAAACACAGCGATGCCCATGTAATTACAGTGGCCTAATCCAGCTGGAGGCTAATTTAGGAGGAGCAATACCTGCACAGGCAATCATACAGAGACACACTGGACACCATTCTGCTCATAGCATTATTTATTTGATGCACTGGTGCACATCAGAACACAGTTTGGGAATTACTGGGATAAATGGCAGCAATGCGAGTCCTAATGTTTTTTAACAGAGTCTTTTGCAGCTGTCTCAAACCATGGAATGATGTCAGTGTTGCTTTAGTGGCTTCTCCTTTACTAGCAATAAGGTTTTGGAGCTGTAGCTTTAAGTAGGGTGGGCAAAGAATAATGATTCCTTAAATCACCGTTCAGAGCCGACCTTAACGATCCCAGCTTTTCAAATAAACTTCCCAAGCTGGGGGGGGGGGTGGGGGGGGGGGGGGGTGGGGGGGGGGGGGGGTGGGGGGGGGGGGGGGTGGGGGGGGGGGGGGGTGGGGGGGGGGGGGGGTGGGGGGGGGGGGGGGTGGGGGGGGGGGGGGGTGGGGGGGGGGGGGGGTGGGGGGGGGGGGGGGTGGGGGGGGGGGGGGGTGGGGGGGGGGGGGGGTGGGGGGGGGGGGGGGTGGGGGGGGGGGGGGGTGGGGGGGGGGGGGGGTGGGGGGGGGGGGGGGTGGGGGGGGGGGGGGGTGGGGGGGGGGGGGGGTGGGGGGGGGGGGGGGTGGGGGGGGGGGGGGGTGGGGGGGGGGGGGGGTGGGGGGGGGGGGGGGTGGGGGGGGGGGGGGGTGGGGGGGGGGGGGGGTGGGGGGGGGGGGGGGTGGGGGGGGGGGGGGGTGGGGGGGGGGGGGGGTGGGGGGGGGGGGGGGTGGGGGGGGGGGGGGGTGGGGGGGGGGGGGGGTGGGGGGGGGGGGGGGTGGGGGGGGGGGGGGGTGGGGGGGGGGGGGGGTGGGGGGGGGGGGGGGTGGGGGGGGGGGGGGGTGGGGGGGGGGGGGGGTGGGGGGGGGGGGGGGTGGGGGGGGGGGGGGGTGGGGGGGGGGGGGGGTGGGGGGGGGGGGGGGTGGGGGGGGGGGGGGGTGGGGGGGGGGGGGGGTGGGGGGGGGGGGGGGTGGGGGGGGGGGGGGGTGGGGGGGGGGGGGGGTGGGGGGGGGGGGGGGTGGGGGGGGGGGGGGGTGGGGGGGGGGGGGGGTGGGGGGGGGGGGGGGTGGGGGGGGGGGGGGGTGGGGGGGGGGGGGGGTGGGGGGGGGGGGGGGTGGGGGGGGGGGGGGGTGGGGGGGGGGGGGGGTGGGGGGGGGGGGGGGTGGGGGGGGGGGGGGGTGGGGGGGGGGGGGGGTGGGGGGGGGGGGGGGTGGGGGGGGGGGGGGGTGGGGGGGGGGGGGGGTGGGGGGGGGGGGGGGTGGGGGGGGGGGGGGGTGGGGGGGGGGGGGGGTGGGGGGGGGGGGGGGTGGGGGGGGGGGGGGGTGGGGGGGGGGGGGGGTGGGGGGGGGGGGGGGTGGGGGGGGGGGGGGGTGGGGGGGGGGGGGGGTGGGGGGGGGGGGGGGTGGGGGGGGGGGGGGGTGGGGGGGGGGGGGGGTGGGGGGGGGGGGGGGTGGGGGGGGGGGGGGGTGGGGGGGGGGGGGGGTGGGGGGGGGGGGGGGTGGGGGGGGGGGGGGGTGGGGGGGGGGGGGGGTGGGGGGGGGGGGGGGTGGGGGGGGGGGGGGGTGGGGGGGGGGGGGGGTGGGGGGGGGGGGGGGTGGGGGGGGGGGGGGGTGGGGGGGGGGGGGGGTGGGGGGGGGGGGGGGTGGGGGGGGGGGGGGGTGGGGGGGGGGGGGGGTGGGGGGGGGGGGGGGTGGGGGGGGGGGGGGGTGGGGGGGGGGGGGGGTGGGGGGGGGGGGGGGTGGGGGGGGGGGGGGGTGGGGGGGGGGGGGGGTGGGGGGGGGGGGGGGTGGGGGGGGGGGGGGGTGGGGGGGGGGGGGGGTGGGGGGGGGGGGGGGTGGGGGGGGGGGGGGGTGGGGGGGGGGGGGGGTGGGGGGGGGGGGGGGTGGGGGGGGGGGGGGGTGGGGGGGGGGGGGGGTGGGGGGGGGGGGGGGTGGGGGGGGGGGGGGGTGGGGGGGGGGGGGGGTGGGGGGGGGGGGGGGTGGGGGGGGGGGGGGGTGGGGGGGGGGGGGGGTGGGGGGGGGGGGGGGTGGGGGGGGGGGGGGGTGGGGGGGGGGGGGGGTGGGGGGGGGGGGGGGTGGGGGGGGGGGGGGGTGGGGGGGGGGGGGGGTGGGGGGGGGGGGGGGTGGGGGGGGGGGGGGGTGGGGGGGGGGGGGGGTGGGGGGGGGGGGGGGTGGGGGGGGGGGGGGGTGGGGGGGGGGGGGGGTGGGGGGGGGGGGGGGTGGGGGGGGGGGGGGGTGGGGGGGGGGGGGGGTGGGGGGGGGGGGGGGTGGGGGGGGGGGGGGGTGGGGGGGGGGGGGGGTGGGGGGGGGGGGGGGTGGGGGGGGGGGGGGGTGGGGGGGGGGGGGGGTGGGGGGGGGGGGGGGTGGGGGGGGGGGGGGGTGGGGGGGGGGGGGGGTGGGGGGGGGGGGGGGTGGGGGGGGGGGGGGGTGGGGGGGGGGGGGGGTGGGGGGGGGGGGGGGTGGGGGGGGGGGGGGGTGGGGGGGGGGGGGGGTGGGGGGGGGGGGGGGTGGGGGGGGGGGGGGGTGGGGGGGGGGGGGGGTGGGGGGGGGGGGGGGTGGGGGGGGGGGGGGGTGGGGGGGGGGGGGGGTGGGGGGGGGGGGGGGTGGGGGGGGGGGGGGGTGGGGGGGGGGGGGGGTGGGGGGGGGGGGGGGTGGGGGGGGGGGGGGGTGGGGGGGGGGGGGGGTGGGGGGGGGGGGGGGTGGGGGGGGGGGGGGGTGGGGGGGGGGGGGGGTGGGGGGGGGGGGGGGTGGGGGGGGGGGGGGGTGGGGGGGGGGGGGGGTGGGGGGGGGGGGGGGTGGGGGGGGGGGGGGGTGGGGGGGGGGGGGGGTGGGGGGGGGGGGGGGTGGGGGGGGGGGGGGGTGGGGGGGGGGGGGGGTGGGGGGGGGGGGGGGTGGGGGGGGGGGGGGGTGGGGGGGGGGGGGGGTGGGGGGGGGGGGGGGTGGGGGGGGGGGGGGGTGGGGGGGGGGGGGGGTGGGGGGGGGGGGGGGTGGGGGGGGGGGGGGGTGGGGGGGGGGGGGGGTGGGGGGGGGGGGGGGTGGGGGGGGGGGGGGGTGGGGGGGGGGGGGGGTGGGGGGGGGGGGGGGTGGGGGGGGGGGGGGGTGGGGGGGGGGGGGGGTGGGGGGGGGGGGGGGTGGGGGGGGGGGGGGGTGGGGGGGGGGGGGGGTGGGGGGGGGGGGGGGTGGGGGGGGGGGGGGGTGGGGGGGGGGGGGGGTGGGGGGGGGGGGGGGTGGGGGGGGGGGGGGGTGGGGGGGGGGGGGGGTGGGGGGGGGGGGGGGTGGGGGGGGGGGGGGGTGGGGGGGGGGGGGGGTGGGGGGGGGGGGGGGTGGGGGGGGGGGGGGGTGGGGGGGGGGGGGGGTGGGGGGGGGGGGGGGTGGGGGGGGGGGGGGGTGGGGGGGGGGGGGGGTGGGGGGGGGGGGGGGTGGGGGGGGGGGGGGGTGGGGGGGGGGGGGGGTGGGGGGGGGGGGGGGTGGGGGGGGGGGGGGGTGGGGGGGGGGGGGGGTGGGGGGGGGGGGGGGTGGGGGGGGGGGGGGGTGGGGGGGGGGGGGGGTGGGGGGGGGGGGGGGTGGGGGGGGGGGGGGGTGGGGGGGGGGGGGGGTGGGGGGGGGGGGGGGTGGGGGGGGGGGGGGGTGGGGGGGGGGGGGGGTGGGGGGGGGGGGGGGTGGGGGGGGGGGGGGGTGGGGGGGGGGGGGGGTGGGGGGGGGGGGGGGTGGGGGGGGGGGGGGGTGGGGGGGGGGGGGGGTGGGGGGGGGGGGGGGTGGGGGGGGGGGGGGGTGGGGGGGGGGGGGGGTGGGGGGGGGGGGGGGTGGGGGGGGGGGGGGGTGGGGGGGGGGGGGGGTGGGGGGGGGGGGGGGTGGGGGGGGGGGGGGGTGGGGGGGGGGGGGGGTGGGGGGGGGGGGGGGTGGGGGGGGGGGGGGGTGGGGGGGGGGGGGGGTGGGGGGGGGGGGGGGTGGGGGGGGGGGGGGGTGGGGGGGGGGGGGGGTGGGGGGGGGGGGGGGTGGGGGGGGGGGGGGGTGGGGGGGGGGGGGGGTGGGGGGGGGGGGGGGTGGGGGGGGGGGGGGGTGGGGGGGGGGGGGGGTGGGGGGGGGGGGGGGTGGGGGGGGGGGGGGGTGGGGGGGGGGGGGGGTGGGGGGGGGGGGGGGTGGGGGGGGGGGGGGGTGGGGGGGGGGGGGGGTGGGGGGGGGGGGGGGTGGGGGGGGGGGGGGGTGGGGGGGGGGGGGGGTGGGGGGGGGGGGGGGTGGGGGGGGGGGGGGGTGGGGGGGGGGGGGGGTGGGGGGGGGGGGGGGTGGGGGGGGGGGGGGGTGGGGGGGGGGGGGGGTGGGGGGGGGGGGGGGTGGGGGGGGGGGGGGGTGGGGGGGGGGGGGGGTGGGGGGGGGGGGGGGTGGGGGGGGGGGGGGGTGGGGGGGGGGGGGGGTGGGGGGGGGGGGGGGTGGGGGGGGGGGGGGGTGGGGGGGGGGGGGGGTGGGGGGGGGGGGGGGTGGGGGGGGGGGGGGGTGGGGGGGGGGGGGGGTGGGGGGGGGGGGGGGTGGGGGGGGGGGGGGGTGGGGGGGGGGGGGGGTGGGGGGGGGGGGGGGTGGGGGGGGGGGGGGGTGGGGGGGGGGGGGGGTGGGGGGGGGGGGGGGTGGGGGGGGGGGGGGGTGGGGGGGGGGGGGGGTGGGGGGGGGGGGGGGTGGGGGGGGGGGGGGGTGGGGGGGGGGGGGGGTGGGGGGGGGGGGGGGTGGGGGGGGGGGGGGGTGGGGGGGGGGGGGGGTGGGGGGGGGGGGGGGTGGGGGGGGGGGGGGGTGGGGGGGGGGGGGGGTGGGGGGGGGGGGGGGTGGGGGGGGGGGGGGGTGGGGGGGGGGGGGGGTGGGGGGGGGGGGGGGTGGGGGGGGGGGGGGGTGGGGGGGGGGGGGGGTGGGGGGGGGGGGGGGTGGGGGGGGGGGGGGGTGGGGGGGGGGGGGGGTGGGGGGGGGGGGGGGTGGGGGGGGGGGGGGGTGGGGGGGGGGGGGGGTGGGGGGGGGGGGGGGTGGGGGGGGGGGGGGGTGGGGGGGGGGGGGGGTGGGGGGGGGGGGGGGTGGGGGGGGGGGGGGGTGGGGGGGGGGGGGGGTGGGGGGGGGGGGGGGTGGGGGGGGGGGGGGGTGGGGGGGGGGGGGGGTGGGGGGGGGGGGGGGTGGGGGGGGGGGGGGGTGGGGGGGGGGGGGGGTGGGGGGGGGGGGGGGTGGGGGGGGGGGGGGGTGGGGGGGGGGGGGGGTGGGGGGGGGGGGGGGTGGGGGGGGGGGGGGGTGGGGGGGGGGGGGGGTGGGGGGGGGGGGGGGTGGGGGGGGGGGGGGGTGGGGGGGGGGGGGGGTGGGGGGGGGGGGGGGTGGGGGGGGGGGGGGGTGGGGGGGGGGGGGGGTGGGGGGGGGGGGGGGTGGGGGGGGGGGGGGGTGGGGGGGGGGGGGGGTGGGGGGGGGGGGGGGTGGGGGGGGGGGGGGGTGGGGGGGGGGGGGGGTGGGGGGGGGGGGGGGTGGGGGGGGGGGGGGGTGGGGGGGGGGGGGGGTGGGGGGGGGGGGGGGTGGGGGGGGGGGGGGGTGGGGGGGGGGGGGGGTGGGGGGGGGGGGGGGTGGGGGGGGGGGGGGGTGGGGGGGGGGGGGGGTGGGGGGGGGGGGGGGTGGGGGGGGGGGGGGGTGGGGGGGGGGGGGGGTGGGGGGGGGGGGGGGTGGGGGGGGGGGGGGGTGGGGGGGGGGGGGGGTGGGGGGGGGGGGGGGTGGGGGGGGGGGGGGGTGGGGGGGGGGGGGGGTGGGGGGGGGGGGGGGTGGGGGGGGGGGGGGGTGGGGGGGGGGGGGGGTGGGGGGGGGGGGGGGTGGGGGGGGGGGGGGGTGGGGGGGGGGGGGGGTGGGGGGGGGGGGGGGTGGGGGGGGGGGGGGGTGGGGGGGGGGGGGGGTGGGGGGGGGGGGGGGTGGGGGGGGGGGGGGGTGGGGGGGGGGGGGGGTGGGGGGGGGGGGGGGTGGGGGGGGGGGGGGGTGGGGGGGGGGGGGGGTGGGGGGGGGGGGGGGTGGGGGGGGGGGGGGGTGGGGGGGGGGGGGGGTGGGGGGGGGGGGGGGTGGGGGGGGGGGGGGGTGGGGGGGGGGGGGGGTGGGGGGGGGGGGGGGTGGGGGGGGGGGGGGGTGGGGGGGGGGGGGGGTGGGGGGGGGGGGGGGTGGGGGGGGGGGGGGGTGGGGGGGGGGGGGGGTGGGGGGGGGGGGGGGTGGGGGGGGGGGGGGGTGGGGGGGGGGGGGGGTGGGGGGGGGGGGGGGTGGGGGGGGGGGGGGGTGGGGGGGGGGGGGGGTGGGGGGGGGGGGGGGTGGGGGGGGGGGGGGGTGGGGGGGGGGGGGGGTGGGGGGGGGGGGGGGTGGGGGGGGGGGGGGGTGGGGGGGGGGGGGGGTGGGGGGGGGGGGGGGTGGGGGGGGGGGGGGGTGGGGGGGGGGGGGGGTGGGGGGGGGGGGGGGTGGGGGGGGGGGGGGGTGGGGGGGGGGGGGGGTGGGGGGGGGGGGGGGTGGGGGGGGGGGGGGGTGGGGGGGGGGGGGGGTGGGGGGGGGGGGGGGTGGGGGGGGGGGGGGGTGGGGGGGGGGGGGGGTGGGGGGGGGGGGGGGTGGGGGGGGGGGGGGGTGGGGGGGGGGGGGGGTGGGGGGGGGGGGGGGTGGGGGGGGGGGGGGGTGGGGGGGGGGGGGGGTGGGGGGGGGGGGGGGTGGGGGGGGGGGGGGGTGGGGGGGGGGGGGGGTGGGGGGGGGGGGGGGTGGGGGGGGGGGGGGGTGGGGGGGGGGGGGGGTGGGGGGGGGGGGGGGTGGGGGGGGGGGGGGGTGGGGGGGGGGGGGGGTGGGGGGGGGGGGGGGTGGGGGGGGGGGGGGGTGGGGGGGGGGGGGGGTGGGGGGGGGGGGGGGTGGGGGGGGGGGGGGGTGGGGGGGGGGGGGGGTGGGGGGGGGGGGGGGTGGGGGGGGGGGGGGGTGGGGGGGGGGGGGGGTGGGGGGGGGGGGGGGTGGGGGGGGGGGGGGGTGGGGGGGGGGGGGGGTGGGGGGGGGGGGGGGTGGGGGGGGGGGGGGGTGGGGGGGGGGGGGGGTGGGGGGGGGGGGGGGTGGGGGGGGGGGGGGGTGGGGGGGGGGGGGGGTGGGGGGGGGGGGGGGTGGGGGGGGGGGGGGGTGGGGGGGGGGGGGGGTGGGGGGGGGGGGGGGTGGGGGGGGGGGGGGGTGGGGGGGGGGGGGGGTGGGGGGGGGGGGGGGTGGGGGGGGGGGGGGGTGGGGGGGGGGGGGGGTGGGGGGGGGGGGGGGTGGGGGGGGGGGGGGGTGGGGGGGGGGGGGGGTGGGGGGGGGGGGGGGTGGGGGGGGGGGGGGGTGGGGGGGGGGGGGGGTGGGGGGGGGGGGGGGTGGGGGGGGGGGGGGGTGGGGGGGGGGGGGGGTGGGGGGGGGGGGGGGTGGGGGGGGGGGGGGGTGGGGGGGGGGGGGGGTGGGGGGGGGGGGGGGTGGGGGGGGGGGGGGGTGGGGGGGGGGGGGGGTGGGGGGGGGGGGGGGTGGGGGGGGGGGGGGGTGGGGGGGGGGGGGGGTGGGGGGGGGGGGGGGTGGGGGGGGGGGGGGGTGGGGGGGGGGGGGGGTGGGGGGGGGGGGGGGTGGGGGGGGGGGGGGGTGGGGGGGGGGGGGGGTGGGGGGGGGGGGGGGTGGGGGGGGGGGGGGGTGGGGGGGGGGGGGGGTGGGGGGGGGGGGGGGTGGGGGGGGGGGGGGGTGGGGGGGGGGGGGGGTGGGGGGGGGGGGGGGTGGGGGGGGGGGGGGGTGGGGGGGGGGGGGGGTGGGGGGGGGGGGGGGTGGGGGGGGGGGGGGGTGGGGGGGGGGGGGGGTGGGGGGGGGGGGGGGTGGGGGGGGGGGGGGGTGGGGGGGGGGGGGGGTGGGGGGGGGGGGGGGTGGGGGGGGGGGGGGGTGGGGGGGGGGGGGGGTGGGGGGGGGGGGGGGTGGGGGGGGGGGGGGGTGGGGGGGGGGGGGGGTGGGGGGGGGGGGGGGTGGGGGGGGGGGGGGGTGGGGGGGGGGGGGGGTGGGGGGGGGGGGGGGTGGGGGGGGGGGGGGGTGGGGGGGGGGGGGGGTGGGGGGGGGGGGGGGTGGGGGGGGGGGGGGGTGGGGGGGGGGGGGGGTGGGGGGGGGGGGGGGTGGGGGGGGGGGGGGGTGGGGGGGGGGGGGGGTGGGGGGGGGGGGGGGTGGGGGGGGGGGGGGGTGGGGGGGGGGGGGGGTGGGGGGGGGGGGGGGTGGGGGGGGGGGGGGGTGGGGGGGGGGGGGGGTGGGGGGGGGGGGGGGTGGGGGGGGGGGGGGGTGGGGGGGGGGGGGGGTGGGGGGGGGGGGGGGTGGGGGGGGGGGGGGGTGGGGGGGGGGGGGGGTGGGGGGGGGGGGGGGTGGGGGGGGGGGGGGGTGGGGGGGGGGGGGGGTGGGGGGGGGGGGGGGTGGGGGGGGGGGGGGGTGGGGGGGGGGGGGGGTGGGGGGGGGGGGGGGTGGGGGGGGGGGGGGGTGGGGGGGGGGGGGGGTGGGGGGGGGGGGGGGTGGGGGGGGGGGGGGGTGGGGGGGGGGGGGGGTGGGGGGGGGGGGGGGTGGGGGGGGGGGGGGGTGGGGGGGGGGGGGGGTGGGGGGGGGGGGGGGTGGGGGGGGGGGGGGGTGGGGGGGGGGGGGGGTGGGGGGGGGGGGGGGTGGGGGGGGGGGGGGGTGGGGGGGGGGGGGGGTGGGGGGGGGGGGGGGTGGGGGGGGGGGGGGGTGGGGGGGGGGGGGGGTGGGGGGGGGGGGGGGTGGGGGGGGGGGGGGGTGGGGGGGGGGGGGGGTGGGGGGGGGGGGGGGTGGGGGGGGGGGGGGGTGGGGGGGGGGGGGGGTGGGGGGGGGGGGGGGTGGGGGGGGGGGGGGGTGGGGGGGGGGGGGGGTGGGGGGGGGGGGGGGTGGGGGGGGGGGGGGGTGGGGGGGGGGGGGGGTGGGGGGGGGGGGGGGTGGGGGGGGGGGGGGGTGGGGGGGGGGGGGGGTGGGGGGGGGGGGGGGTGGGGGGGGGGGGGGGTGGGGGGGGGGGGGGGTGGGGGGGGGGGGGGGTGGGGGGGGGGGGGGGTGGGGGGGGGGGGGGGTGGGGGGGGGGGGGGGTGGGGGGGGGGGGGGGTGGGGGGGGGGGGGGGTGGGGGGGGGGGGGGGTGGGGGGGGGGGGGGGTGGGGGGGGGGGGGGGTGGGGGGGGGGGGGGGTGGGGGGGGGGGGGGGTGGGGGGGGGGGGGGGTGGGGGGGGGGGGGGGTGGGGGGGGGGGGGGGTGGGGGGGGGGGGGGGTGGGGGGGGGGGGGGGTGGGGGGGGGGGGGGGTGGGGGGGGGGGGGGGTGGGGGGGGGGGGGGGTGGGGGGGGGGGGGGGTGGGGGGGGGGGGGGGTGGGGGGGGGGGGGGGTGGGGGGGGGGGGGGGTGGGGGGGGGGGGGGGTGGGGGGGGGGGGGGGTGGGGGGGGGGGGGGGTGGGGGGGGGGGGGGGTGGGGGGGGGGGGGGGTGGGGGGGGGGGGGGGTGGGGGGGGGGGGGGGTGGGGGGGGGGGGGGGTGGGGGGGGGGGGGGGTGGGGGGGGGGGGGGGTGGGGGGGGGGGGGGGTGGGGGGGGGGGGGGGTGGGGGGGGGGGGGGGTGGGGGGGGGGGGGGGTGGGGGGGGGGGGGGGTGGGGGGGGGGGGGGGTGGGGGGGGGGGGGGGTGGGGGGGGGGGGGGGTGGGGGGGGGGGGGGGTGGGGGGGGGGGGGGGTGGGGGGGGGGGGGGGTGGGGGGGGGGGGGGGTGGGGGGGGGGGGGGGTGGGGGGGGGGGGGGGTGGGGGGGGGGGGGGGTGGGGGGGGGGGGGGGTGGGGGGGGGGGGGGGTGGGGGGGGGGGGGGGTGGGGGGGGGGGGGGGTGGGGGGGGGGGGGGGTGGGGGGGGGGGGGGGTGGGGGGGGGGGGGGGTGGGGGGGGGGGGGGGTGGGGGGGGGGGGGGGTGGGGGGGGGGGGGGGTGGGGGGGGGGGGGGGTGGGGGGGGGGGGGGGTGGGGGGGGGGGGGGGTGGGGGGGGGGGGGGGTGGGGGGGGGGGGGGGTGGGGGGGGGGGGGGGTGGGGGGGGGGGGGGGTGGGGGGGGGGGGGGGTGGGGGGGGGGGGGGGTGGGGGGGGGGGGGGGTGGGGGGGGGGGGGGGTGGGGGGGGGGGGGGGTGGGGGGGGGGGGGGGTGGGGGGGGGGGGGGGTGGGGGGGGGGGGGGGTGGGGGGGGGGGGGGGTGGGGGGGGGGGGGGGTGGGGGGGGGGGGGGGTGGGGGGGGGGGGGGGTGGGGGGGGGGGGGGGTGGGGGGGGGGGGGGGTGGGGGGGGGGGGGGGTGGGGGGGGGGGGGGGTGGGGGGGGGGGGGGGTGGGGGGGGGGGGGGGTGGGGGGGGGGGGGGGTGGGGGGGGGGGGGGGTGGGGGGGGGGGGGGGTGGGGGGGGGGGGGGGTGGGGGGGGGGGGGGGTGGGGGGGGGGGGGGGTGGGGGGGGGGGGGGGTGGGGGGGGGGGGGGGTGGGGGGGGGGGGGGGTGGGGGGGGGGGGGGGTGGGGGGGGGGGGGGGTGGGGGGGGGGGGGGGTGGGGGGGGGGGGGGGTGGGGGGGGGGGGGGGTGGGGGGGGGGGGGGGTGGGGGGGGGGGGGGGTGGGGGGGGGGGGGGGTGGGGGGGGGGGGGGGTGGGGGGGGGGGGGGGTGGGGGGGGGGGGGGGTGGGGGGGGGGGGGGGTGGGGGGGGGGGGGGGTGGGGGGGGGGGGGGGTGGGGGGGGGGGGGGGTGGGGGGGGGGGGGGGTGGGGGGGGGGGGGGGTGGGGGGGGGGGGGGGTGGGGGGGGGGGGGGGTGGGGGGGGGGGGGGGTGGGGGGGGGGGGGGGTGGGGGGGGGGGGGGGTGGGGGGGGGGGGGGGTGGGGGGGGGGGGGGGTGGGGGGGGGGGGGGGTGGGGGGGGGGGGGGGTGGGGGGGGGGGGGGGTGGGGGGGGGGGGGGGTGGGGGGGGGGGGGGGTGGGGGGGGGGGGGGGTGGGGGGGGGGGGGGGTGGGGGGGGGGGGGGGTGGGGGGGGGGGGGGGTGGGGGGGGGGGGGGGTGGGGGGGGGGGGGGGTGGGGGGGGGGGGGGGTGGGGGGGGGGGGGGGTGGGGGGGGGGGGGGGTGGGGGGGGGGGGGGGTGGGGGGGGGGGGGGGTGGGGGGGGGGGGGGGTGGGGGGGGGGGGGGGTGGGGGGGGGGGGGGGTGGGGGGGGGGGGGGGTGGGGGGGGGGGGGGGTGGGGGGGGGGGGGGGTGGGGGGGGGGGGGGGTGGGGGGGGGGGGGGGTGGGGGGGGGGGGGGGTGGGGGGGGGGGGGGGTGGGGGGGGGGGGGGGTGGGGGGGGGGGGGGGTGGGGGGGGGGGGGGGTGGGGGGGGGGGGGGGTGGGGGGGGGGGGGGGTGGGGGGGGGGGGGGGTGGGGGGGGGGGGGGGTGGGGGGGGGGGGGGGTGGGGGGGGGGGGGGGTGGGGGGGGGGGGGGGTGGGGGGGGGGGGGGGTGGGGGGGGGGGGGGGTGGGGGGGGGGGGGGGTGGGGGGGGGGGGGGGTGGGGGGGGGGGGGGGTGGGGGGGGGGGGGGGTGGGGGGGGGGGGGGGTGGGGGGGGGGGGGGGTGGGGGGGGGGGGGGGTGGGGGGGGGGGGGGGTGGGGGGGGGGGGGGGTGGGGGGGGGGGGGGGTGGGGGGGGGGGGGGGTGGGGGGGGGGGGGGGTGGGGGGGGGGGGGGGTGGGGGGGGGGGGGGGTGGGGGGGGGGGGGGGTGGGGGGGGGGGGGGGTGGGGGGGGGGGGGGGTGGGGGGGGGGGGGGGTGGGGGGGGGGGGGGGTGGGGGGGGGGGGGGGTGGGGGGGGGGGGGGGTGGGGGGGGGGGGGGGTGGGGGGGGGGGGGGGTGGGGGGGGGGGGGGGTGGGGGGGGGGGGGGGTGGGGGGGGGGGGGGGTGGGGGGGGGGGGGGGTGGGGGGGGGGGGGGGTGGGGGGGGGGGGGGGTGGGGGGGGGGGGGGGTGGGGGGGGGGGGGGGTGGGGGGGGGGGGGGGTGGGGGGGGGGGGGGGTGGGGGGGGGGGGGGGTGGGGGGGGGGGGGGGTGGGGGGGGGGGGGGGTGGGGGGGGGGGGGGGTGGGGGGGGGGGGGGGTGGGGGGGGGGGGGGGTGGGGGGGGGGGGGGGTGGGGGGGGGGGGGGGTGGGGGGGGGGGGGGGTGGGGGGGGGGGGGGGTGGGGGGGGGGGGGGGTGGGGGGGGGGGGGGGTGGGGGGGGGGGGGGGTGGGGGGGGGGGGGGGTGGGGGGGGGGGGGGGTGGGGGGGGGGGGGGGTGGGGGGGGGGGGGGGTGGGGGGGGGGGGGGGTGGGGGGGGGGGGGGGTGGGGGGGGGGGGGGGTGGGGGGGGGGGGGGGTGGGGGGGGGGGGGGGTGGGGGGGGGGGGGGGTGGGGGGGGGGGGGGGTGGGGGGGGGGGGGGGTGGGGGGGGGGGGGGGTGGGGGGGGGGGGGGGTGGGGGGGGGGGGGGGTGGGGGGGGGGGGGGGTGGGGGGGGGGGGGGGTGGGGGGGGGGGGGGGTGGGGGGGGGGGGGGGTGGGGGGGGGGGGGGGTGGGGGGGGGGGGGGGTGGGGGGGGGGGGGGGTGGGGGGGGGGGGGGGTGGGGGGGGGGGGGGGTGGGGGGGGGGGGGGGTGGGGGGGGGGGGGGGTGGGGGGGGGGGGGGGTGGGGGGGGGGGGGGGTGGGGGGGGGGGGGGGTGGGGGGGGGGGGGGGTGGGGGGGGGGGGGGGTGGGGGGGGGGGGGGGTGGGGGGGGGGGGGGGTGGGGGGGGGGGGGGGTGGGGGGGGGGGGGGGTGGGGGGGGGGGGGGGTGGGGGGGGGGGGGGGTGGGGGGGGGGGGGGGTGGGGGGGGGGGGGGGTGGGGGGGGGGGGGGGTGGGGGGGGGGGGGGGTGGGGGGGGGGGGGGGTGGGGGGGGGGGGGGGTGGGGGGGGGGGGGGGTGGGGGGGGGGGGGGGTGGGGGGGGGGGGGGGTGGGGGGGGGGGGGGGTGGGGGGGGGGGGGGGTGGGGGGGGGGGGGGGTGGGGGGGGGGGGGGGTGGGGGGGGGGGGGGGTGGGGGGGGGGGGGGGTGGGGGGGGGGGGGGGTGGGGGGGGGGGGGGGTGGGGGGGGGGGGGGGTGGGGGGGGGGGGGGGTGGGGGGGGGGGGGGGTGGGGGGGGGGGGGGGTGGGGGGGGGGGGGGGTGGGGGGGGGGGGGGGTGGGGGGGGGGGGGGGTGGGGGGGGGGGGGGGTGGGGGGGGGGGGGGGTGGGGGGGGGGGGGGGTGGGGGGGGGGGGGGGTGGGGGGGGGGGGGGGTGGGGGGGGGGGGGGGTGGGGGGGGGGGGGGGTGGGGGGGGGGGGGGGTGGGGGGGGGGGGGGGTGGGGGGGGGGGGGGGTGGGGGGGGGGGGGGGTGGGGGGGGGGGGGGGTGGGGGGGGGGGGGGGTGGGGGGGGGGGGGGGTGGGGGGGGGGGGGGGTGGGGGGGGGGGGGGGTGGGGGGGGGGGGGGGTGGGGGGGGGGGGGGGTGGGGGGGGGGGGGGGTGGGGGGGGGGGGGGGTGGGGGGGGGGGGGGGTGGGGGGGGGGGGGGGTGGGGGGGGGGGGGGGTGGGGGGGGGGGGGGGTGGGGGGGGGGGGGGGTGGGGGGGGGGGGGGGTGGGGGGGGGGGGGGGTGGGGGGGGGGGGGGGTGGGGGGGGGGGGGGGTGGGGGGGGGGGGGGGTGGGGGGGGGGGGGGGTGGGGGGGGGGGGGGGTGGGGGGGGGGGGGGGTGGGGGGGGGGGGGGGTGGGGGGGGGGGGGGGTGGGGGGGGGGGGGGGTGGGGGGGGGGGGGGGTGGGGGGGGGGGGGGGTGGGGGGGGGGGGGGGTGGGGGGGGGGGGGGGTGGGGGGGGGGGGGGGTGGGGGGGGGGGGGGGTGGGGGGGGGGGGGGGTGGGGGGGGGGGGGGGTGGGGGGGGGGGGGGGTGGGGGGGGGGGGGGGTGGGGGGGGGGGGGGGTGGGGGGGGGGGGGGGTGGGGGGGGGGGGGGGTGGGGGGGGGGGGGGGTGGGGGGGGGGGGGGGTGGGGGGGGGGGGGGGTGGGGGGGGGGGGGGGTGGGGGGGGGGGGGGGTGGGGGGGGGGGGGGGTGGGGGGGGGGGGGGGTGGGGGGGGGGGGGGGTGGGGGGGGGGGGGGGTGGGGGGGGGGGGGGGTGGGGGGGGGGGGGGGTGGGGGGGGGGGGGGGTGGGGGGGGGGGGGGGTGGGGGGGGGGGGGGGTGGGGGGGGGGGGGGGTGGGGGGGGGGGGGGGTGGGGGGGGGGGGGGGTGGGGGGGGGGGGGGGTGGGGGGGGGGGGGGGTGGGGGGGGGGGGGGGTGGGGGGGGGGGGGGGTGGGGGGGGGGGGGGGTGGGGGGGGGGGGGGGTGGGGGGGGGGGGGGGTGGGGGGGGGGGGGGGTGGGGGGGGGGGGGGGTGGGGGGGGGGGGGGGTGGGGGGGGGGGGGGGTGGGGGGGGGGGGGGGTGGGGGGGGGGGGGGGTGGGGGGGGGGGGGGGTGGGGGGGGGGGGGGGTGGGGGGGGGGGGGGGTGGGGGGGGGGGGGGGTGGGGGGGGGGGGGGGTGGGGGGGGGGGGGGGTGGGGGGGGGGGGGGGTGGGGGGGGGGGGGGGTGGGGGGGGGGGGGGGTGGGGGGGGGGGGGGGTGGGGGGGGGGGGGGGTGGGGGGGGGGGGGGGTGGGGGGGGGGGGGGGTGGGGGGGGGGGGGGGTGGGGGGGGGGGGGGGTGGGGGGGGGGGGGGGTGGGGGGGGGGGGGGGTGGGGGGGGGGGGGGGTGGGGGGGGGGGGGGGTGGGGGGGGGGGGGGGTGGGGGGGGGGGGGGGTGGGGGGGGGGGGGGGTGGGGGGGGGGGGGGGTGGGGGGGGGGGGGGGTGGGGGGGGGGGGGGGTGGGGGGGGGGGGGGGTGGGGGGGGGGGGGGGTGGGGGGGGGGGGGGGTGGGGGGGGGGGGGGGTGGGGGGGGGGGGGGGTGGGGGGGGGGGGGGGTGGGGGGGGGGGGGGGTGGGGGGGGGGGGGGGTGGGGGGGGGGGGGGGTGGGGGGGGGGGGGGGTGGGGGGGGGGGGGGGTGGGGGGGGGGGGGGGTGGGGGGGGGGGGGGGTGGGGGGGGGGGGGGGTGGGGGGGGGGGGGGGTGGGGGGGGGGGGGGGTGGGGGGGGGGGGGGGTGGGGGGGGGGGGGGGTGGGGGGGGGGGGGGGTGGGGGGGGGGGGGGGTGGGGGGGGGGGGGGGTGGGGGGGGGGGGGGGTGGGGGGGGGGGGGGGTGGGGGGGGGGGGGGGTGGGGGGGGGGGGGGGTGGGGGGGGGGGGGGGTGGGGGGGGGGGGGGGTGGGGGGGGGGGGGGGTGGGGGGGGGGGGGGGTGGGGGGGGGGGGGGGTGGGGGGGGGGGGGGGTGGGGGGGGGGGGGGGTGGGGGGGGGGGGGGGTGGGGGGGGGGGGGGGTGGGGGGGGGGGGGGGTGGGGGGGGGGGGGGGTGGGGGGGGGGGGGGGTGGGGGGGGGGGGGGGTGGGGGGGGGGGGGGGTGGGGGGGGGGGGGGGTGGGGGGGGGGGGGGGTGGGGGGGGGGGGGGGTGGGGGGGGGGGGGGGTGGGGGGGGGGGGGGGTGGGGGGGGGGGGGGGTGGGGGGGGGGGGGGGTGGGGGGGGGGGGGGGTGGGGGGGGGGGGGGGTGGGGGGGGGGGGGGGTGGGGGGGGGGGGGGGTGGGGGGGGGGGGGGGTGGGGGGGGGGGGGGGTGGGGGGGGGGGGGGGTGGGGGGGGGGGGGGGTGGGGGGGGGGGGGGGTGGGGGGGGGGGGGGGTGGGGGGGGGGGGGGGTGGGGGGGGGGGGGGGTGGGGGGGGGGGGGGGTGGGGGGGGGGGGGGGTGGGGGGGGGGGGGGGTGGGGGGGGGGGGGGGTGGGGGGGGGGGGGGGTGGGGGGGGGGGGGGGTGGGGGGGGGGGGGGGTGGGGGGGGGGGGGGGTGGGGGGGGGGGGGGGTGGGGGGGGGGGGGGGTGGGGGGGGGGGGGGGTGGGGGGGGGGGGGGGTGGGGGGGGGGGGGGGTGGGGGGGGGGGGGGGTGGGGGGGGGGGGGGGTGGGGGGGGGGGGGGGTGGGGGGGGGGGGGGGTGGGGGGGGGGGGGGGTGGGGGGGGGGGGGGGTGGGGGGGGGGGGGGGTGGGGGGGGGGGGGGGTGGGGGGGGGGGGGGGTGGGGGGGGGGGGGGGTGGGGGGGGGGGGGGGTGGGGGGGGGGGGGGGTGGGGGGGGGGGGGGGTGGGGGGGGGGGGGGGTGGGGGGGGGGGGGGGTGGGGGGGGGGGGGGGTGGGGGGGGGGGGGGGTGGGGGGGGGGGGGGGTGGGGGGGGGGGGGGGTGGGGGGGGGGGGGGGTGGGGGGGGGGGGGGGTGGGGGGGGGGGGGGGTGGGGGGGGGGGGGGGTGGGGGGGGGGGGGGGTGGGGGGGGGGGGGGGTGGGGGGGGGGGGGGGTGGGGGGGGGGGGGGGTGGGGGGGGGGGGGGGTGGGGGGGGGGGGGGGTGGGGGGGGGGGGGGGTGGGGGGGGGGGGGGGTGGGGGGGGGGGGGGGTGGGGGGGGGGGGGGGTGGGGGGGGGGGGGGGTGGGGGGGGGGGGGGGTGGGGGGGGGGGGGGGTGGGGGGGGGGGGGGGTGGGGGGGGGGGGGGGTGGGGGGGGGGGGGGGTGGGGGGGGGGGGGGGTGGGGGGGGGGGGGGGTGGGGGGGGGGGGGGGTGGGGGGGGGGGGGGGTGGGGGGGGGGGGGGGTGGGGGGGGGGGGGGGTGGGGGGGGGGGGGGGTGGGGGGGGGGGGGGGTGGGGGGGGGGGGGGGTGGGGGGGGGGGGGGGTGGGGGGGGGGGGGGGTGGGGGGGGGGGGGGGTGGGGGGGGGGGGGGGTGGGGGGGGGGGGGGGTGGGGGGGGGGGGGGGTGGGGGGGGGGGGGGGTGGGGGGGGGGGGGGGTGGGGGGGGGGGGGGGTGGGGGGGGGGGGGGGTGGGGGGGGGGGGGGGTGGGGGGGGGGGGGGGTGGGGGGGGGGGGGGGTGGGGGGGGGGGGGGGTGGGGGGGGGGGGGGGTGGGGGGGGGGGGGGGTGGGGGGGGGGGGGGGTGGGGGGGGGGGGGGGTGGGGGGGGGGGGGGGTGGGGGGGGGGGGGGGTGGGGGGGGGGGGGGGTGGGGGGGGGGGGGGGTGGGGGGGGGGGGGGGTGGGGGGGGGGGGGGGTGGGGGGGGGGGGGGGTGGGGGGGGGGGGGGGTGGGGGGGGGGGGGGGTGGGGGGGGGGGGGGGTGGGGGGGGGGGGGGGTGGGGGGGGGGGGGGGTGGGGGGGGGGGGGGGTGGGGGGGGGGGGGGGTGGGGGGGGGGGGGGGTGGGGGGGGGGGGGGGTGGGGGGGGGGGGGGGTGGGGGGGGGGGGGGGTGGGGGGGGGGGGGGGTGGGGGGGGGGGGGGGTGGGGGGGGGGGGGGGTGGGGGGGGGGGGGGGTGGGGGGGGGGGGGGGTGGGGGGGGGGGGGGGTGGGGGGGGGGGGGGGTGGGGGGGGGGGGGGGTGGGGGGGGGGGGGGGTGGGGGGGGGGGGGGGTGGGGGGGGGGGGGGGTGGGGGGGGGGGGGGGTGGGGGGGGGGGGGGGTGGGGGGGGGGGGGGGTGGGGGGGGGGGGGGGTGGGGGGGGGGGGGGGTGGGGGGGGGGGGGGGTGGGGGGGGGGGGGGGTGGGGGGGGGGGGGGGTGGGGGGGGGGGGGGGTGGGGGGGGGGGGGGGTGGGGGGGGGGGGGGGTGGGGGGGGGGGGGGGTGGGGGGGGGGGGGGGTGGGGGGGGGGGGGGGTGGGGGGGGGGGGGGGTGGGGGGGGGGGGGGGTGGGGGGGGGGGGGGGTGGGGGGGGGGGGGGGTGGGGGGGGGGGGGGGTGGGGGGGGGGGGGGGTGGGGGGGGGGGGGGGTGGGGGGGGGGGGGGGTGGGGGGGGGGGGGGGTGGGGGGGGGGGGGGGTGGGGGGGGGGGGGGGTGGGGGGGGGGGGGGGTGGGGGGGGGGGGGGGTGGGGGGGGGGGGGGGTGGGGGGGGGGGGGGGTGGGGGGGGGGGGGGGTGGGGGGGGGGGGGGGTGGGGGGGGGGGGGGGTGGGGGGGGGGGGGGGTGGGGGGGGGGGGGGGTGGGGGGGGGGGGGGGTGGGGGGGGGGGGGGGTGGGGGGGGGGGGGGGTGGGGGGGGGGGGGGGTGGGGGGGGGGGGGGGTGGGGGGGGGGGGGGGTGGGGGGGGGGGGGGGTGGGGGGGGGGGGGGGTGGGGGGGGGGGGGGGTGGGGGGGGGGGGGGGTGGGGGGGGGGGGGGGTGGGGGGGGGGGGGGGTGGGGGGGGGGGGGGGTGGGGGGGGGGGGGGGTGGGGGGGGGGGGGGGTGGGGGGGGGGGGGGGTGGGGGGGGGGGGGGGTGGGGGGGGGGGGGGGTGGGGGGGGGGGGGGGTGGGGGGGGGGGGGGGTGGGGGGGGGGGGGGGTGGGGGGGGGGGGGGGTGGGGGGGGGGGGGGGTGGGGGGGGGGGGGGGTGGGGGGGGGGGGGGGTGGGGGGGGGGGGGGGTGGGGGGGGGGGGGGGTGGGGGGGGGGGGGGGTGGGGGGGGGGGGGGGTGGGGGGGGGGGGGGGTGGGGGGGGGGGGGGGTGGGGGGGGGGGGGGGTGGGGGGGGGGGGGGGTGGGGGGGGGGGGGGGTGGGGGGGGGGGGGGGTGGGGGGGGGGGGGGGTGGGGGGGGGGGGGGGTGGGGGGGGGGGGGGGTGGGGGGGGGGGGGGGTGGGGGGGGGGGGGGGTGGGGGGGGGGGGGGGTGGGGGGGGGGGGGGGTGGGGGGGGGGGGGGGTGGGGGGGGGGGGGGGTGGGGGGGGGGGGGGGTGGGGGGGGGGGGGGGTGGGGGGGGGGGGGGGTGGGGGGGGGGGGGGGTGGGGGGGGGGGGGGGTGGGGGGGGGGGGGGGTGGGGGGGGGGGGGGGTGGGGGGGGGGGGGGGTGGGGGGGGGGGGGGGTGGGGGGGGGGGGGGGTGGGGGGGGGGGGGGGTGGGGGGGGGGGGGGGTGGGGGGGGGGGGGGGTGGGGGGGGGGGGGGGTGGGGGGGGGGGGGGGTGGGGGGGGGGGGGGGTGGGGGGGGGGGGGGGTGGGGGGGGGGGGGGGTGGGGGGGGGGGGGGGTGGGGGGGGGGGGGGGTGGGGGGGGGGGGGGGTGGGGGGGGGGGGGGGTGGGGGGGGGGGGGGGTGGGGGGGGGGGGGGGTGGGGGGGGGGGGGGGTGGGGGGGGGGGGGGGTGGGGGGGGGGGGGGGTGGGGGGGGGGGGGGGTGGGGGGGGGGGGGGGTGGGGGGGGGGGGGGGTGGGGGGGGGGGGGGGTGGGGGGGGGGGGGGGTGGGGGGGGGGGGGGGTGGGGGGGGGGGGGGGTGGGGGGGGGGGGGGGTGGGGGGGGGGGGGGGTGGGGGGGGGGGGGGGTGGGGGGGGGGGGGGGTGGGGGGGGGGGGGGGTGGGGGGGGGGGGGGGTGGGGGGGGGGGGGGGTGGGGGGGGGGGGGGGTGGGGGGGGGGGGGGGTGGGGGGGGGGGGGGGTGGGGGGGGGGGGGGGTGGGGGGGGGGGGGGGTGGGGGGGGGGGGGGGTGGGGGGGGGGGGGGGTGGGGGGGGGGGGGGGTGGGGGGGGGGGGGGGTGGGGGGGGGGGGGGGTGGGGGGGGGGGGGGGTGGGGGGGGGGGGGGGTGGGGGGGGGGGGGGGTGGGGGGGGGGGGGGGTGGGGGGGGGGGGGGGTGGGGGGGGGGGGGGGTGGGGGGGGGGGGGGGTGGGGGGGGGGGGGGGTGGGGGGGGGGGGGGGTGGGGGGGGGGGGGGGTGGGGGGGGGGGGGGGTGGGGGGGGGGGGGGGTGGGGGGGGGGGGGGGTGGGGGGGGGGGGGGGTGGGGGGGGGGGGGGGTGGGGGGGGGGGGGGGTGGGGGGGGGGGGGGGTGGGGGGGGGGGGGGGTGGGGGGGGGGGGGGGTGGGGGGGGGGGGGGGTGGGGGGGGGGGGGGGTGGGGGGGGGGGGGGGTGGGGGGGGGGGGGGGTGGGGGGGGGGGGGGGTGGGGGGGGGGGGGGGTGGGGGGGGGGGGGGGTGGGGGGGGGGGGGGGTGGGGGGGGGGGGGGGTGGGGGGGGGGGGGGGTGGGGGGGGGGGGGGGTGGGGGGGGGGGGGGGTGGGGGGGGGGGGGGGTGGGGGGGGGGGGGGGTGGGGGGGGGGGGGGGTGGGGGGGGGGGGGGGTGGGGGGGGGGGGGGGTGGGGGGGGGGGGGGGTGGGGGGGGGGGGGGGTGGGGGGGGGGGGGGGTGGGGGGGGGGGGGGGTGGGGGGGGGGGGGGGTGGGGGGGGGGGGGGGTGGGGGGGGGGGGGGGTGGGGGGGGGGGGGGGTGGGGGGGGGGGGGGGTGGGGGGGGGGGGGGGTGGGGGGGGGGGGGGGTGGGGGGGGGGGGGGGTGGGGGGGGGGGGGGGTGGGGGGGGGGGGGGGTGGGGGGGGGGGGGGGTGGGGGGGGGGGGGGGTGGGGGGGGGGGGGGGTGGGGGGGGGGGGGGGTGGGGGGGGGGGGGGGTGGGGGGGGGGGGGGGTGGGGGGGGGGGGGGGTGGGGGGGGGGGGGGGTGGGGGGGGGGGGGGGTGGGGGGGGGGGGGGGTGGGGGGGGGGGGGGGTGGGGGGGGGGGGGGGTGGGGGGGGGGGGGGGTGGGGGGGGGGGGGGGTGGGGGGGGGGGGGGGTGGGGGGGGGGGGGGGTGGGGGGGGGGGGGGGTGGGGGGGGGGGGGGGTGGGGGGGGGGGGGGGTGGGGGGGGGGGGGGGTGGGGGGGGGGGGGGGTGGGGGGGGGGGGGGGTGGGGGGGGGGGGGGGTGGGGGGGGGGGGGGGTGGGGGGGGGGGGGGGTGGGGGGGGGGGGGGGTGGGGGGGGGGGGGGGTGGGGGGGGGGGGGGGTGGGGGGGGGGGGGGGTGGGGGGGGGGGGGGGTGGGGGGGGGGGGGGGTGGGGGGGGGGGGGGGTGGGGGGGGGGGGGGGTGGGGGGGGGGGGGGGTGGGGGGGGGGGGGGGTGGGGGGGGGGGGGGGTGGGGGGGGGGGGGGGTGGGGGGGGGGGGGGGTGGGGGGGGGGGGGGGTGGGGGGGGGGGGGGGTGGGGGGGGGGGGGGGTGGGGGGGGGGGGGGGTGGGGGGGGGGGGGGGTGGGGGGGGGGGGGGGTGGGGGGGGGGGGGGGTGGGGGGGGGGGGGGGTGGGGGGGGGGGGGGGTGGGGGGGGGGGGGGGTGGGGGGGGGGGGGGGTGGGGGGGGGGGGGGGTGGGGGGGGGGGGGGGTGGGGGGGGGGGGGGGTGGGGGGGGGGGGGGGTGGGGGGGGGGGGGGGTGGGGGGGGGGGGGGGTGGGGGGGGGGGGGGGTGGGGGGGGGGGGGGGTGGGGGGGGGGGGGGGTGGGGGGGGGGGGGGGTGGGGGGGGGGGGGGGTGGGGGGGGGGGGGGGTGGGGGGGGGGGGGGGTGGGGGGGGGGGGGGGTGGGGGGGGGGGGGGGTGGGGGGGGGGGGGGGTGGGGGGGGGGGGGGGTGGGGGGGGGGGGGGGTGGGGGGGGGGGGGGGTGGGGGGGGGGGGGGGTGGGGGGGGGGGGGGGTGGGGGGGGGGGGGGGTGGGGGGGGGGGGGGGTGGGGGGGGGGGGGGGTGGGGGGGGGGGGGGGTGGGGGGGGGGGGGGGTGGGGGGGGGGGGGGGTGGGGGGGGGGGGGGGTGGGGGGGGGGGGGGGTGGGGGGGGGGGGGGGTGGGGGGGGGGGGGGGTGGGGGGGGGGGGGGGTGGGGGGGGGGGGGGGTGGGGGGGGGGGGGGGTGGGGGGGGGGGGGGGTGGGGGGGGGGGGGGGTGGGGGGGGGGGGGGGTGGGGGGGGGGGGGGGTGGGGGGGGGGGGGGGTGGGGGGGGGGGGGGGTGGGGGGGGGGGGGGGTGGGGGGGGGGGGGGGTGGGGGGGGGGGGGGGTGGGGGGGGGGGGGGGTGGGGGGGGGGGGGGGTGGGGGGGGGGGGGGGTGGGGGGGGGGGGGGGTGGGGGGGGGGGGGGGTGGGGGGGGGGGGGGGTGGGGGGGGGGGGGGGTGGGGGGGGGGGGGGGTGGGGGGGGGGGGGGGTGGGGGGGGGGGGGGGTGGGGGGGGGGGGGGGTGGGGGGGGGGGGGGGTGGGGGGGGGGGGGGGTGGGGGGGGGGGGGGGTGGGGGGGGGGGGGGGTGGGGGGGGGGGGGGGTGGGGGGGGGGGGGGGTGGGGGGGGGGGGGGGTGGGGGGGGGGGGGGGTGGGGGGGGGGGGGGGTGGGGGGGGGGGGGGGTGGGGGGGGGGGGGGGTGGGGGGGGGGGGGGGTGGGGGGGGGGGGGGGTGGGGGGGGGGGGGGGTGGGGGGGGGGGGGGGTGGGGGGGGGGGGGGGTGGGGGGGGGGGGGGGTGGGGGGGGGGGGGGGTGGGGGGGGGGGGGGGTGGGGGGGGGGGGGGGTGGGGGGGGGGGGGGGTGGGGGGGGGGGGGGGTGGGGGGGGGGGGGGGTGGGGGGGGGGGGGGGTGGGGGGGGGGGGGGGTGGGGGGGGGGGGGGGTGGGGGGGGGGGGGGGTGGGGGGGGGGGGGGGTGGGGGGGGGGGGGGGTGGGGGGGGGGGGGGGTGGGGGGGGGGGGGGGTGGGGGGGGGGGGGGGTGGGGGGGGGGGGGGGTGGGGGGGGGGGGGGGTGGGGGGGGGGGGGGGTGGGGGGGGGGGGGGGTGGGGGGGGGGGGGGGTGGGGGGGGGGGGGGGTGGGGGGGGGGGGGGGTGGGGGGGGGGGGGGGTGGGGGGGGGGGGGGGTGGGGGGGGGGGGGGGTGGGGGGGGGGGGGGGTGGGGGGGGGGGGGGGTGGGGGGGGGGGGGGGTGGGGGGGGGGGGGGGTGGGGGGGGGGGGGGGTGGGGGGGGGGGGGGGTGGGGGGGGGGGGGGGTGGGGGGGGGGGGGGGTGGGGGGGGGGGGGGGTGGGGGGGGGGGGGGGTGGGGGGGGGGGGGGGTGGGGGGGGGGGGGGGTGGGGGGGGGGGGGGGTGGGGGGGGGGGGGGGTGGGGGGGGGGGGGGGTGGGGGGGGGGGGGGGTGGGGGGGGGGGGGGGTGGGGGGGGGGGGGGGTGGGGGGGGGGGGGGGTGGGGGGGGGGGGGGGTGGGGGGGGGGGGGGGTGGGGGGGGGGGGGGGTGGGGGGGGGGGGGGGTGGGGGGGGGGGGGGGTGGGGGGGGGGGGGGGTGGGGGGGGGGGGGGGTGGGGGGGGGGGGGGGTGGGGGGGGGGGGGGGTGGGGGGGGGGGGGGGTGGGGGGGGGGGGGGGTGGGGGGGGGGGGGGGTGGGGGGGGGGGGGGGTGGGGGGGGGGGGGGGTGGGGGGGGGGGGGGGTGGGGGGGGGGGGGGGTGGGGGGGGGGGGGGGTGGGGGGGGGGGGGGGTGGGGGGGGGGGGGGGTGGGGGGGGGGGGGGGTGGGGGGGGGGGGGGGTGGGGGGGGGGGGGGGTGGGGGGGGGGGGGGGTGGGGGGGGGGGGGGGTGGGGGGGGGGGGGGGTGGGGGGGGGGGGGGGTGGGGGGGGGGGGGGGTGGGGGGGGGGGGGGGTGGGGGGGGGGGGGGGTGGGGGGGGGGGGGGGTGGGGGGGGGGGGGGGTGGGGGGGGGGGGGGGTGGGGGGGGGGGGGGGTGGGGGGGGGGGGGGGTGGGGGGGGGGGGGGGTGGGGGGGGGGGGGGGTGGGGGGGGGGGGGGGTGGGGGGGGGGGGGGGTGGGGGGGGGGGGGGGTGGGGGGGGGGGGGGGTGGGGGGGGGGGGGGGTGGGGGGGGGGGGGGGTGGGGGGGGGGGGGGGTGGGGGGGGGGGGGGGTGGGGGGGGGGGGGGGTGGGGGGGGGGGGGGGTGGGGGGGGGGGGGGGTGGGGGGGGGGGGGGGTGGGGGGGGGGGGGGGTGGGGGGGGGGGGGGGTGGGGGGGGGGGGGGGTGGGGGGGGGGGGGGGTGGGGGGGGGGGGGGGTGGGGGGGGGGGGGGGTGGGGGGGGGGGGGGGTGGGGGGGGGGGGGGGTGGGGGGGGGGGGGGGTGGGGGGGGGGGGGGGTGGGGGGGGGGGGGGGTGGGGGGGGGGGGGGGTGGGGGGGGGGGGGGGTGGGGGGGGGGGGGGGTGGGGGGGGGGGGGGGTGGGGGGGGGGGGGGGTGGGGGGGGGGGGGGGTGGGGGGGGGGGGGGGTGGGGGGGGGGGGGGGTGGGGGGGGGGGGGGGTGGGGGGGGGGGGGGGTGGGGGGGGGGGGGGGTGGGGGGGGGGGGGGGTGGGGGGGGGGGGGGGTGGGGGGGGGGGGGGGTGGGGGGGGGGGGGGGTGGGGGGGGGGGGGGGTGGGGGGGGGGGGGGGTGGGGGGGGGGGGGGGTGGGGGGGGGGGGGGGTGGGGGGGGGGGGGGGTGGGGGGGGGGGGGGGTGGGGGGGGGGGGGGGTGGGGGGGGGGGGGGGTGGGGGGGGGGGGGGGTGGGGGGGGGGGGGGGTGGGGGGGGGGGGGGGTGGGGGGGGGGGGGGGTGGGGGGGGGGGGGGGTGGGGGGGGGGGGGGGTGGGGGGGGGGGGGGGTGGGGGGGGGGGGGGGTGGGGGGGGGGGGGGGTGGGGGGGGGGGGGGGTGGGGGGGGGGGGGGGTGGGGGGGGGGGGGGGTGGGGGGGGGGGGGGGTGGGGGGGGGGGGGGGTGGGGGGGGGGGGGGGTGGGGGGGGGGGGGGGTGGGGGGGGGGGGGGGTGGGGGGGGGGGGGGGTGGGGGGGGGGGGGGGTGGGGGGGGGGGGGGGTGGGGGGGGGGGGGGGTGGGGGGGGGGGGGGGTGGGGGGGGGGGGGGGTGGGGGGGGGGGGGGGTGGGGGGGGGGGGGGGTGGGGGGGGGGGGGGGTGGGGGGGGGGGGGGGTGGGGGGGGGGGGGGGTGGGGGGGGGGGGGGGTGGGGGGGGGGGGGGGTGGGGGGGGGGGGGGGTGGGGGGGGGGGGGGGTGGGGGGGGGGGGGGGTGGGGGGGGGGGGGGGTGGGGGGGGGGGGGGGTGGGGGGGGGGGGGGGTGGGGGGGGGGGGGGGTGGGGGGGGGGGGGGGTGGGGGGGGGGGGGGGTGGGGGGGGGGGGGGGTGGGGGGGGGGGGGGGTGGGGGGGGGGGGGGGTGGGGGGGGGGGGGGGTGGGGGGGGGGGGGGGTGGGGGGGGGGGGGGGTGGGGGGGGGGGGGGGTGGGGGGGGGGGGGGGTGGGGGGGGGGGGGGGTGGGGGGGGGGGGGGGTGGGGGGGGGGGGGGGTGGGGGGGGGGGGGGGTGGGGGGGGGGGGGGGTGGGGGGGGGGGGGGGTGGGGGGGGGGGGGGGTGGGGGGGGGGGGGGGTGGGGGGGGGGGGGGGTGGGGGGGGGGGGGGGTGGGGGGGGGGGGGGGTGGGGGGGGGGGGGGGTGGGGGGGGGGGGGGGTGGGGGGGGGGGGGGGTGGGGGGGGGGGGGGGTGGGGGGGGGGGGGGGTGGGGGGGGGGGGGGGTGGGGGGGGGGGGGGGTGGGGGGGGGGGGGGGTGGGGGGGGGGGGGGGTGGGGGGGGGGGGGGGTGGGGGGGGGGGGGGGTGGGGGGGGGGGGGGGTGGGGGGGGGGGGGGGTGGGGGGGGGGGGGGGTGGGGGGGGGGGGGGGTGGGGGGGGGGGGGGGTGGGGGGGGGGGGGGGTGGGGGGGGGGGGGGGTGGGGGGGGGGGGGGGTGGGGGGGGGGGGGGGTGGGGGGGGGGGGGGGTGGGGGGGGGGGGGGGTGGGGGGGGGGGGGGGTGGGGGGGGGGGGGGGTGGGGGGGGGGGGGGGTGGGGGGGGGGGGGGGTGGGGGGGGGGGGGGGTGGGGGGGGGGGGGGGTGGGGGGGGGGGGGGGTGGGGGGGGGGGGGGGTGGGGGGGGGGGGGGGTGGGGGGGGGGGGGGGTGGGGGGGGGGGGGGGTGGGGGGGGGGGGGGGTGGGGGGGGGGGGGGGTGGGGGGGGGGGGGGGTGGGGGGGGGGGGGGGTGGGGGGGGGGGGGGGTGGGGGGGGGGGGGGGTGGGGGGGGGGGGGGGTGGGGGGGGGGGGGGGTGGGGGGGGGGGGGGGTGGGGGGGGGGGGGGGTGGGGGGGGGGGGGGGTGGGGGGGGGGGGGGGTGGGGGGGGGGGGGGGTGGGGGGGGGGGGGGGTGGGGGGGGGGGGGGGTGGGGGGGGGGGGGGGTGGGGGGGGGGGGGGGTGGGGGGGGGGGGGGGTGGGGGGGGGGGGGGGTGGGGGGGGGGGGGGGTGGGGGGGGGGGGGGGTGGGGGGGGGGGGGGGTGGGGGGGGGGGGGGGTGGGGGGGGGGGGGGGTGGGGGGGGGGGGGGGTGGGGGGGGGGGGGGGTGGGGGGGGGGGGGGGTGGGGGGGGGGGGGGGTGGGGGGGGGGGGGGGTGGGGGGGGGGGGGGGTGGGGGGGGGGGGGGGTGGGGGGGGGGGGGGGTGGGGGGGGGGGGGGGTGGGGGGGGGGGGGGGTGGGGGGGGGGGGGGGTGGGGGGGGGGGGGGGTGGGGGGGGGGGGGGGTGGGGGGGGGGGGGGGTGGGGGGGGGGGGGGGTGGGGGGGGGGGGGGGTGGGGGGGGGGGGGGGTGGGGGGGGGGGGGGGTGGGGGGGGGGGGGGGTGGGGGGGGGGGGGGGTGGGGGGGGGGGGGGGTGGGGGGGGGGGGGGGTGGGGGGGGGGGGGGGTGGGGGGGGGGGGGGGTGGGGGGGGGGGGGGGTGGGGGGGGGGGGGGGTGGGGGGGGGGGGGGGTGGGGGGGGGGGGGGGTGGGGGGGGGGGGGGGTGGGGGGGGGGGGGGGTGGGGGGGGGGGGGGGTGGGGGGGGGGGGGGGTGGGGGGGGGGGGGGGTGGGGGGGGGGGGGGGTGGGGGGGGGGGGGGGTGGGGGGGGGGGGGGGTGGGGGGGGGGGGGGGTGGGGGGGGGGGGGGGTGGGGGGGGGGGGGGGTGGGGGGGGGGGGGGGTGGGGGGGGGGGGGGGTGGGGGGGGGGGGGGGTGGGGGGGGGGGGGGGTGGGGGGGGGGGGGGGTGGGGGGGGGGGGGGGTGGGGGGGGGGGGGGGTGGGGGGGGGGGGGGGTGGGGGGGGGGGGGGGTGGGGGGGGGGGGGGGTGGGGGGGGGGGGGGGTGGGGGGGGGGGGGGGTGGGGGGGGGGGGGGGTGGGGGGGGGGGGGGGTGGGGGGGGGGGGGGGTGGGGGGGGGGGGGGGTGGGGGGGGGGGGGGGTGGGGGGGGGGGGGGGTGGGGGGGGGGGGGGGTGGGGGGGGGGGGGGGTGGGGGGGGGGGGGGGTGGGGGGGGGGGGGGGTGGGGGGGGGGGGGGGTGGGGGGGGGGGGGGGTGGGGGGGGGGGGGGGTGGGGGGGGGGGGGGGTGGGGGGGGGGGGGGGTGGGGGGGGGGGGGGGTGGGGGGGGGGGGGGGTGGGGGGGGGGGGGGGTGGGGGGGGGGGGGGGTGGGGGGGGGGGGGGGTGGGGGGGGGGGGGGGTGGGGGGGGGGGGGGGTGGGGGGGGGGGGGGGTGGGGGGGGGGGGGGGTGGGGGGGGGGGGGGGTGGGGGGGGGGGGGGGTGGGGGGGGGGGGGGGTGGGGGGGGGGGGGGGTGGGGGGGGGGGGGGGTGGGGGGGGGGGGGGGTGGGGGGGGGGGGGGGTGGGGGGGGGGGGGGGTGGGGGGGGGGGGGGGTGGGGGGGGGGGGGGGTGGGGGGGGGGGGGGGTGGGGGGGGGGGGGGGTGGGGGGGGGGGGGGGTGGGGGGGGGGGGGGGTGGGGGGGGGGGGGGGTGGGGGGGGGGGGGGGTGGGGGGGGGGGGGGGTGGGGGGGGGGGGGGGTGGGGGGGGGGGGGGGTGGGGGGGGGGGGGGGTGGGGGGGGGGGGGGGTGGGGGGGGGGGGGGGTGGGGGGGGGGGGGGGTGGGGGGGGGGGGGGGTGGGGGGGGGGGGGGGTGGGGGGGGGGGGGGGTGGGGGGGGGGGGGGGTGGGGGGGGGGGGGGGTGGGGGGGGGGGGGGGTGGGGGGGGGGGGGGGTGGGGGGGGGGGGGGGTGGGGGGGGGGGGGGGTGGGGGGGGGGGGGGGTGGGGGGGGGGGGGGGTGGGGGGGGGGGGGGGTGGGGGGGGGGGGGGGTGGGGGGGGGGGGGGGTGGGGGGGGGGGGGGGTGGGGGGGGGGGGGGGTGGGGGGGGGGGGGGGTGGGGGGGGGGGGGGGTGGGGGGGGGGGGGGGTGGGGGGGGGGGGGGGTGGGGGGGGGGGGGGGTGGGGGGGGGGGGGGGTGGGGGGGGGGGGGGGTGGGGGGGGGGGGGGGTGGGGGGGGGGGGGGGTGGGGGGGGGGGGGGGTGGGGGGGGGGGGGGGTGGGGGGGGGGGGGGGTGGGGGGGGGGGGGGGTGGGGGGGGGGGGGGGTGGGGGGGGGGGGGGGTGGGGGGGGGGGGGGGTGGGGGGGGGGGGGGGTGGGGGGGGGGGGGGGTGGGGGGGGGGGGGGGTGGGGGGGGGGGGGGGTGGGGGGGGGGGGGGGTGGGGGGGGGGGGGGGTGGGGGGGGGGGGGGGTGGGGGGGGGGGGGGGTGGGGGGGGGGGGGGGTGGGGGGGGGGGGGGGTGGGGGGGGGGGGGGGTGGGGGGGGGGGGGGGTGGGGGGGGGGGGGGGTGGGGGGGGGGGGGGGTGGGGGGGGGGGGGGGTGGGGGGGGGGGGGGGTGGGGGGGGGGGGGGGTGGGGGGGGGGGGGGGTGGGGGGGGGGGGGGGTGGGGGGGGGGGGGGGTGGGGGGGGGGGGGGGTGGGGGGGGGGGGGGGTGGGGGGGGGGGGGGGTGGGGGGGGGGGGGGGTGGGGGGGGGGGGGGGTGGGGGGGGGGGGGGGTGGGGGGGGGGGGGGGTGGGGGGGGGGGGGGGTGGGGGGGGGGGGGGGTGGGGGGGGGGGGGGGTGGGGGGGGGGGGGGGTGGGGGGGGGGGGGGGTGGGGGGGGGGGGGGGTGGGGGGGGGGGGGGGTGGGGGGGGGGGGGGGTGGGGGGGGGGGGGGGTGGGGGGGGGGGGGGGTGGGGGGGGGGGGGGGTGGGGGGGGGGGGGGGTGGGGGGGGGGGGGGGTGGGGGGGGGGGGGGGTGGGGGGGGGGGGGGGTGGGGGGGGGGGGGGGTGGGGGGGGGGGGGGGTGGGGGGGGGGGGGGGTGGGGGGGGGGGGGGGTGGGGGGGGGGGGGGGTGGGGGGGGGGGGGGGTGGGGGGGGGGGGGGGTGGGGGGGGGGGGGGGTGGGGGGGGGGGGGGGTGGGGGGGGGGGGGGGTGGGGGGGGGGGGGGGTGGGGGGGGGGGGGGGTGGGGGGGGGGGGGGGTGGGGGGGGGGGGGGGTGGGGGGGGGGGGGGGTGGGGGGGGGGGGGGGTGGGGGGGGGGGGGGGTGGGGGGGGGGGGGGGTGGGGGGGGGGGGGGGTGGGGGGGGGGGGGGGTGGGGGGGGGGGGGGGTGGGGGGGGGGGGGGGTGGGGGGGGGGGGGGGTGGGGGGGGGGGGGGGTGGGGGGGGGGGGGGGTGGGGGGGGGGGGGGGTGGGGGGGGGGGGGGGTGGGGGGGGGGGGGGGTGGGGGGGGGGGGGGGTGGGGGGGGGGGGGGGTGGGGGGGGGGGGGGGTGGGGGGGGGGGGGGGTGGGGGGGGGGGGGGGTGGGGGGGGGGGGGGGTGGGGGGGGGGGGGGGTGGGGGGGGGGGGGGGTGGGGGGGGGGGGGGGTGGGGGGGGGGGGGGGTGGGGGGGGGGGGGGGTGGGGGGGGGGGGGGGTGGGGGGGGGGGGGGGTGGGGGGGGGGGGGGGTGGGGGGGGGGGGGGGTGGGGGGGGGGGGGGGTGGGGGGGGGGGGGGGTGGGGGGGGGGGGGGGTGGGGGGGGGGGGGGGTGGGGGGGGGGGGGGGTGGGGGGGGGGGGGGGTGGGGGGGGGGGGGGGTGGGGGGGGGGGGGGGTGGGGGGGGGGGGGGGTGGGGGGGGGGGGGGGTGGGGGGGGGGGGGGGTGGGGGGGGGGGGGGGTGGGGGGGGGGGGGGGTGGGGGGGGGGGGGGGTGGGGGGGGGGGGGGGTGGGGGGGGGGGGGGGTGGGGGGGGGGGGGGGTGGGGGGGGGGGGGGGTGGGGGGGGGGGGGGGTGGGGGGGGGGGGGGGTGGGGGGGGGGGGGGGTGGGGGGGGGGGGGGGTGGGGGGGGGGGGGGGTGGGGGGGGGGGGGGGTGGGGGGGGGGGGGGGTGGGGGGGGGGGGGGGTGGGGGGGGGGGGGGGTGGGGGGGGGGGGGGGTGGGGGGGGGGGGGGGTGGGGGGGGGGGGGGGTGGGGGGGGGGGGGGGTGGGGGGGGGGGGGGGTGGGGGGGGGGGGGGGTGGGGGGGGGGGGGGGTGGGGGGGGGGGGGGGTGGGGGGGGGGGGGGGTGGGGGGGGGGGGGGGTGGGGGGGGGGGGGGGTGGGGGGGGGGGGGGGTGGGGGGGGGGGGGGGTGGGGGGGGGGGGGGGTGGGGGGGGGGGGGGGTGGGGGGGGGGGGGGGTGGGGGGGGGGGGGGGTGGGGGGGGGGGGGGGTGGGGGGGGGGGGGGGTGGGGGGGGGGGGGGGTGGGGGGGGGGGGGGGTGGGGGGGGGGGGGGGTGGGGGGGGGGGGGGGTGGGGGGGGGGGGGGGTGGGGGGGGGGGGGGGTGGGGGGGGGGGGGGGTGGGGGGGGGGGGGGGTGGGGGGGGGGGGGGGTGGGGGGGGGGGGGGGTGGGGGGGGGGGGGGGTGGGGGGGGGGGGGGGTGGGGGGGGGGGGGGGTGGGGGGGGGGGGGGGTGGGGGGGGGGGGGGGTGGGGGGGGGGGGGGGTGGGGGGGGGGGGGGGTGGGGGGGGGGGGGGGTGGGGGGGGGGGGGGGTGGGGGGGGGGGGGGGTGGGGGGGGGGGGGGGTGGGGGGGGGGGGGGGTGGGGGGGGGGGGGGGTGGGGGGGGGGGGGGGTGGGGGGGGGGGGGGGTGGGGGGGGGGGGGGGTGGGGGGGGGGGGGGGTGGGGGGGGGGGGGGGTGGGGGGGGGGGGGGGTGGGGGGGGGGGGGGGTGGGGGGGGGGGGGGGTGGGGGGGGGGGGGGGTGGGGGGGGGGGGGGGTGGGGGGGGGGGGGGGTGGGGGGGGGGGGGGGTGGGGGGGGGGGGGGGTGGGGGGGGGGGGGGGTGGGGGGGGGGGGGGGTGGGGGGGGGGGGGGGTGGGGGGGGGGGGGGGTGGGGGGGGGGGGGGGTGGGGGGGGGGGGGGGTGGGGGGGGGGGGGGGTGGGGGGGGGGGGGGGTGGGGGGGGGGGGGGGTGGGGGGGGGGGGGGGTGGGGGGGGGGGGGGGTGGGGGGGGGGGGGGGTGGGGGGGGGGGGGGGTGGGGGGGGGGGGGGGTGGGGGGGGGGGGGGGTGGGGGGGGGGGGGGGTGGGGGGGGGGGGGGGTGGGGGGGGGGGGGGGTGGGGGGGGGGGGGGGTGGGGGGGGGGGGGGGTGGGGGGGGGGGGGGGTGGGGGGGGGGGGGGGTGGGGGGGGGGGGGGGTGGGGGGGGGGGGGGGTGGGGGGGGGGGGGGGTGGGGGGGGGGGGGGGTGGGGGGGGGGGGGGGTGGGGGGGGGGGGGGGTGGGGGGGGGGGGGGGTGGGGGGGGGGGGGGGTGGGGGGGGGGGGGGGTGGGGGGGGGGGGGGGTGGGGGGGGGGGGGGGTGGGGGGGGGGGGGGGTGGGGGGGGGGGGGGGTGGGGGGGGGGGGGGGTGGGGGGGGGGGGGGGTGGGGGGGGGGGGGGGTGGGGGGGGGGGGGGGTGGGGGGGGGGGGGGGTGGGGGGGGGGGGGGGTGGGGGGGGGGGGGGGTGGGGGGGGGGGGGGGTGGGGGGGGGGGGGGGTGGGGGGGGGGGGGGGTGGGGGGGGGGGGGGGTGGGGGGGGGGGGGGGTGGGGGGGGGGGGGGGTGGGGGGGGGGGGGGGTGGGGGGGGGGGGGGGTGGGGGGGGGGGGGGGTGGGGGGGGGGGGGGGTGGGGGGGGGGGGGGGTGGGGGGGGGGGGGGGTGGGGGGGGGGGGGGGTGGGGGGGGGGGGGGGTGGGGGGGGGGGGGGGTGGGGGGGGGGGGGGGTGGGGGGGGGGGGGGGTGGGGGGGGGGGGGGGTGGGGGGGGGGGGGGGTGGGGGGGGGGGGGGGTGGGGGGGGGGGGGGGTGGGGGGGGGGGGGGGTGGGGGGGGGGGGGGGTGGGGGGGGGGGGGGGTGGGGGGGGGGGGGGGTGGGGGGGGGGGGGGGTGGGGGGGGGGGGGGGTGGGGGGGGGGGGGGGTGGGGGGGGGGGGGGGTGGGGGGGGGGGGGGGTGGGGGGGGGGGGGGGTGGGGGGGGGGGGGGGTGGGGGGGGGGGGGGGTGGGGGGGGGGGGGGGTGGGGGGGGGGGGGGGTGGGGGGGGGGGGGGGTGGGGGGGGGGGGGGGTGGGGGGGGGGGGGGGTGGGGGGGGGGGGGGGTGGGGGGGGGGGGGGGTGGGGGGGGGGGGGGGTGGGGGGGGGGGGGGGTGGGGGGGGGGGGGGGTGGGGGGGGGGGGGGGTGGGGGGGGGGGGGGGTGGGGGGGGGGGGGGGTGGGGGGGGGGGGGGGTGGGGGGGGGGGGGGGTGGGGGGGGGGGGGGGTGGGGGGGGGGGGGGGTGGGGGGGGGGGGGGGTGGGGGGGGGGGGGGGTGGGGGGGGGGGGGGGTGGGGGGGGGGGGGGGTGGGGGGGGGGGGGGGTGGGGGGGGGGGGGGGTGGGGGGGGGGGGGGGTGGGGGGGGGGGGGGGTGGGGGGGGGGGGGGGTGGGGGGGGGGGGGGGTGGGGGGGGGGGGGGGTGGGGGGGGGGGGGGGTGGGGGGGGGGGGGGGTGGGGGGGGGGGGGGGTGGGGGGGGGGGGGGGTGGGGGGGGGGGGGGGTGGGGGGGGGGGGGGGTGGGGGGGGGGGGGGGTGGGGGGGGGGGGGGGTGGGGGGGGGGGGGGGTGGGGGGGGGGGGGGGTGGGGGGGGGGGGGGGTGGGGGGGGGGGGGGGTGGGGGGGGGGGGGGGTGGGGGGGGGGGGGGGTGGGGGGGGGGGGGGGTGGGGGGGGGGGGGGGTGGGGGGGGGGGGGGGTGGGGGGGGGGGGGGGTGGGGGGGGGGGGGGGTGGGGGGGGGGGGGGGTGGGGGGGGGGGGGGGTGGGGGGGGGGGGGGGTGGGGGGGGGGGGGGGTGGGGGGGGGGGGGGGTGGGGGGGGGGGGGGGTGGGGGGGGGGGGGGGTGGGGGGGGGGGGGGGTGGGGGGGGGGGGGGGTGGGGGGGGGGGGGGGTGGGGGGGGGGGGGGGTGGGGGGGGGGGGGGGTGGGGGGGGGGGGGGGTGGGGGGGGGGGGGGGTGGGGGGGGGGGGGGGTGGGGGGGGGGGGGGGTGGGGGGGGGGGGGGGTGGGGGGGGGGGGGGGTGGGGGGGGGGGGGGGTGGGGGGGGGGGGGGGTGGGGGGGGGGGGGGGTGGGGGGGGGGGGGGGTGGGGGGGGGGGGGGGTGGGGGGGGGGGGGGGTGGGGGGGGGGGGGGGTGGGGGGGGGGGGGGGTGGGGGGGGGGGGGGGTGGGGGGGGGGGGGGGTGGGGGGGGGGGGGGGTGGGGGGGGGGGGGGGTGGGGGGGGGGGGGGGTGGGGGGGGGGGGGGGTGGGGGGGGGGGGGGGTGGGGGGGGGGGGGGGTGGGGGGGGGGGGGGGTGGGGGGGGGGGGGGGTGGGGGGGGGGGGGGGTGGGGGGGGGGGGGGGTGGGGGGGGGGGGGGGTGGGGGGGGGGGGGGGTGGGGGGGGGGGGGGGTGGGGGGGGGGGGGGGTGGGGGGGGGGGGGGGTGGGGGGGGGGGGGGGTGGGGGGGGGGGGGGGTGGGGGGGGGGGGGGGTGGGGGGGGGGGGGGGTGGGGGGGGGGGGGGGTGGGGGGGGGGGGGGGTGGGGGGGGGGGGGGGTGGGGGGGGGGGGGGGTGGGGGGGGGGGGGGGTGGGGGGGGGGGGGGGTGGGGGGGGGGGGGGGTGGGGGGGGGGGGGGGTGGGGGGGGGGGGGGGTGGGGGGGGGGGGGGGTGGGGGGGGGGGGGGGTGGGGGGGGGGGGGGGTGGGGGGGGGGGGGGGTGGGGGGGGGGGGGGGTGGGGGGGGGGGGGGGTGGGGGGGGGGGGGGGTGGGGGGGGGGGGGGGTGGGGGGGGGGGGGGGTGGGGGGGGGGGGGGGTGGGGGGGGGGGGGGGTGGGGGGGGGGGGGGGTGGGGGGGGGGGGGGGTGGGGGGGGGGGGGGGTGGGGGGGGGGGGGGGTGGGGGGGGGGGGGGGTGGGGGGGGGGGGGGGTGGGGGGGGGGGGGGGTGGGGGGGGGGGGGGGTGGGGGGGGGGGGGGGTGGGGGGGGGGGGGGGTGGGGGGGGGGGGGGGTGGGGGGGGGGGGGGGTGGGGGGGGGGGGGGGTGGGGGGGGGGGGGGGTGGGGGGGGGGGGGGGTGGGGGGGGGGGGGGGTGGGGGGGGGGGGGGGTGGGGGGGGGGGGGGGTGGGGGGGGGGGGGGGTGGGGGGGGGGGGGGGTGGGGGGGGGGGGGGGTGGGGGGGGGGGGGGGTGGGGGGGGGGGGGGGTGGGGGGGGGGGGGGGTGGGGGGGGGGGGGGGTGGGGGGGGGGGGGGGTGGGGGGGGGGGGGGGTGGGGGGGGGGGGGGGTGGGGGGGGGGGGGGGTGGGGGGGGGGGGGGGTGGGGGGGGGGGGGGGTGGGGGGGGGGGGGGGTGGGGGGGGGGGGGGGTGGGGGGGGGGGGGGGTGGGGGGGGGGGGGGGTGGGGGGGGGGGGGGGTGGGGGGGGGGGGGGGTGGGGGGGGGGGGGGGTGGGGGGGGGGGGGGGTGGGGGGGGGGGGGGGTGGGGGGGGGGGGGGGTGGGGGGGGGGGGGGGTGGGGGGGGGGGGGGGTGGGGGGGGGGGGGGGTGGGGGGGGGGGGGGGTGGGGGGGGGGGGGGGTGGGGGGGGGGGGGGGTGGGGGGGGGGGGGGGTGGGGGGGGGGGGGGGTGGGGGGGGGGGGGGGTGGGGGGGGGGGGGGGTGGGGGGGGGGGGGGGTGGGGGGGGGGGGGGGTGGGGGGGGGGGGGGGTGGGGGGGGGGGGGGGTGGGGGGGGGGGGGGGTGGGGGGGGGGGGGGGTGGGGGGGGGGGGGGGTGGGGGGGGGGGGGGGTGGGGGGGGGGGGGGGTGGGGGGGGGGGGGGGTGGGGGGGGGGGGGGGTGGGGGGGGGGGGGGGTGGGGGGGGGGGGGGGTGGGGGGGGGGGGGGGTGGGGGGGGGGGGGGGTGGGGGGGGGGGGGGGTGGGGGGGGGGGGGGGTGGGGGGGGGGGGGGGTGGGGGGGGGGGGGGGTGGGGGGGGGGGGGGGTGGGGGGGGGGGGGGGTGGGGGGGGGGGGGGGTGGGGGGGGGGGGGGGTGGGGGGGGGGGGGGGTGGGGGGGGGGGGGGGTGGGGGGGGGGGGGGGTGGGGGGGGGGGGGGGTGGGGGGGGGGGGGGGTGGGGGGGGGGGGGGGTGGGGGGGGGGGGGGGTGGGGGGGGGGGGGGGTGGGGGGGGGGGGGGGTGGGGGGGGGGGGGGGTGGGGGGGGGGGGGGGTGGGGGGGGGGGGGGGTGGGGGGGGGGGGGGGTGGGGGGGGGGGGGGGTGGGGGGGGGGGGGGGTGGGGGGGGGGGGGGGTGGGGGGGGGGGGGGGTGGGGGGGGGGGGGGGTGGGGGGGGGGGGGGGTGGGGGGGGGGGGGGGTGGGGGGGGGGGGGGGTGGGGGGGGGGGGGGGTGGGGGGGGGGGGGGGTGGGGGGGGGGGGGGGTGGGGGGGGGGGGGGGTGGGGGGGGGGGGGGGTGGGGGGGGGGGGGGGTGGGGGGGGGGGGGGGTGGGGGGGGGGGGGGGTGGGGGGGGGGGGGGGTGGGGGGGGGGGGGGGTGGGGGGGGGGGGGGGTGGGGGGGGGGGGGGGTGGGGGGGGGGGGGGGTGGGGGGGGGGGGGGGTGGGGGGGGGGGGGGGTGGGGGGGGGGGGGGGTGGGGGGGGGGGGGGGTGGGGGGGGGGGGGGGTGGGGGGGGGGGGGGGTGGGGGGGGGGGGGGGTGGGGGGGGGGGGGGGTGGGGGGGGGGGGGGGTGGGGGGGGGGGGGGGTGGGGGGGGGGGGGGGTGGGGGGGGGGGGGGGTGGGGGGGGGGGGGGGTGGGGGGGGGGGGGGGTGGGGGGGGGGGGGGGTGGGGGGGGGGGGGGGTGGGGGGGGGGGGGGGTGGGGGGGGGGGGGGGTGGGGGGGGGGGGGGGTGGGGGGGGGGGGGGGTGGGGGGGGGGGGGGGTGGGGGGGGGGGGGGGTGGGGGGGGGGGGGGGTGGGGGGGGGGGGGGGTGGGGGGGGGGGGGGGTGGGGGGGGGGGGGGGTGGGGGGGGGGGGGGGTGGGGGGGGGGGGGGGTGGGGGGGGGGGGGGGTGGGGGGGGGGGGGGGTGGGGGGGGGGGGGGGTGGGGGGGGGGGGGGGTGGGGGGGGGGGGGGGTGGGGGGGGGGGGGGGTGGGGGGGGGGGGGGGTGGGGGGGGGGGGGGGTGGGGGGGGGGGGGGGTGGGGGGGGGGGGGGGTGGGGGGGGGGGGGGGTGGGGGGGGGGGGGGGTGGGGGGGGGGGGGGGTGGGGGGGGGGGGGGGTGGGGGGGGGGGGGGGTGGGGGGGGGGGGGGGTGGGGGGGGGGGGGGGTGGGGGGGGGGGGGGGTGGGGGGGGGGGGGGGTGGGGGGGGGGGGGGGTGGGGGGGGGGGGGGGTGGGGGGGGGGGGGGGTGGGGGGGGGGGGGGGTGGGGGGGGGGGGGGGTGGGGGGGGGGGGGGGTGGGGGGGGGGGGGGGTGGGGGGGGGGGGGGGTGGGGGGGGGGGGGGGTGGGGGGGGGGGGGGGTGGGGGGGGGGGGGGGTGGGGGGGGGGGGGGGTGGGGGGGGGGGGGGGTGGGGGGGGGGGGGGGTGGGGGGGGGGGGGGGTGGGGGGGGGGGGGGGTGGGGGGGGGGGGGGGTGGGGGGGGGGGGGGGTGGGGGGGGGGGGGGGTGGGGGGGGGGGGGGGTGGGGGGGGGGGGGGGTGGGGGGGGGGGGGGGTGGGGGGGGGGGGGGGTGGGGGGGGGGGGGGGTGGGGGGGGGGGGGGGTGGGGGGGGGGGGGGGTGGGGGGGGGGGGGGGTGGGGGGGGGGGGGGGTGGGGGGGGGGGGGGGTGGGGGGGGGGGGGGGTGGGGGGGGGGGGGGGTGGGGGGGGGGGGGGGTGGGGGGGGGGGGGGGTGGGGGGGGGGGGGGGTGGGGGGGGGGGGGGGTGGGGGGGGGGGGGGGTGGGGGGGGGGGGGGGTGGGGGGGGGGGGGGGTGGGGGGGGGGGGGGGTGGGGGGGGGGGGGGGTGGGGGGGGGGGGGGGTGGGGGGGGGGGGGGGTGGGGGGGGGGGGGGGTGGGGGGGGGGGGGGGTGGGGGGGGGGGGGGGTGGGGGGGGGGGGGGGTGGGGGGGGGGGGGGGTGGGGGGGGGGGGGGGTGGGGGGGGGGGGGGGTGGGGGGGGGGGGGGGTGGGGGGGGGGGGGGGTGGGGGGGGGGGGGGGTGGGGGGGGGGGGGGGTGGGGGGGGGGGGGGGTGGGGGGGGGGGGGGGTGGGGGGGGGGGGGGGTGGGGGGGGGGGGGGGTGGGGGGGGGGGGGGGTGGGGGGGGGGGGGGGTGGGGGGGGGGGGGGGTGGGGGGGGGGGGGGGTGGGGGGGGGGGGGGGTGGGGGGGGGGGGGGGTGGGGGGGGGGGGGGGTGGGGGGGGGGGGGGGTGGGGGGGGGGGGGGGTGGGGGGGGGGGGGGGTGGGGGGGGGGGGGGGTGGGGGGGGGGGGGGGTGGGGGGGGGGGGGGGTGGGGGGGGGGGGGGGTGGGGGGGGGGGGGGGTGGGGGGGGGGGGGGGTGGGGGGGGGGGGGGGTGGGGGGGGGGGGGGGTGGGGGGGGGGGGGGGTGGGGGGGGGGGGGGGTGGGGGGGGGGGGGGGTGGGGGGGGGGGGGGGTGGGGGGGGGGGGGGGTGGGGGGGGGGGGGGGTGGGGGGGGGGGGGGGTGGGGGGGGGGGGGGGTGGGGGGGGGGGGGGGTGGGGGGGGGGGGGGGTGGGGGGGGGGGGGGGTGGGGGGGGGGGGGGGTGGGGGGGGGGGGGGGTGGGGGGGGGGGGGGGTGGGGGGGGGGGGGGGTGGGGGGGGGGGGGGGTGGGGGGGGGGGGGGGTGGGGGGGGGGGGGGGTGGGGGGGGGGGGGGGTGGGGGGGGGGGGGGGTGGGGGGGGGGGGGGGTGGGGGGGGGGGGGGGTGGGGGGGGGGGGGGGTGGGGGGGGGGGGGGGTGGGGGGGGGGGGGGGTGGGGGGGGGGGGGGGTGGGGGGGGGGGGGGGTGGGGGGGGGGGGGGGTGGGGGGGGGGGGGGGTGGGGGGGGGGGGGGGTGGGGGGGGGGGGGGGTGGGGGGGGGGGGGGGTGGGGGGGGGGGGGGGTGGGGGGGGGGGGGGGTGGGGGGGGGGGGGGGTGGGGGGGGGGGGGGGTGGGGGGGGGGGGGGGTGGGGGGGGGGGGGGGTGGGGGGGGGGGGGGGTGGGGGGGGGGGGGGGTGGGGGGGGGGGGGGGTGGGGGGGGGGGGGGGTGGGGGGGGGGGGGGGTGGGGGGGGGGGGGGGTGGGGGGGGGGGGGGGTGGGGGGGGGGGGGGGTGGGGGGGGGGGGGGGTGGGGGGGGGGGGGGGTGGGGGGGGGGGGGGGTGGGGGGGGGGGGGGGTGGGGGGGGGGGGGGGTGGGGGGGGGGGGGGGTGGGGGGGGGGGGGGGTGGGGGGGGGGGGGGGTGGGGGGGGGGGGGGGTGGGGGGGGGGGGGGGTGGGGGGGGGGGGGGGTGGGGGGGGGGGGGGGTGGGGGGGGGGGGGGGTGGGGGGGGGGGGGGGTGGGGGGGGGGGGGGGTGGGGGGGGGGGGGGGTGGGGGGGGGGGGGGGTGGGGGGGGGGGGGGGTGGGGGGGGGGGGGGGTGGGGGGGGGGGGGGGTGGGGGGGGGGGGGGGTGGGGGGGGGGGGGGGTGGGGGGGGGGGGGGGTGGGGGGGGGGGGGGGTGGGGGGGGGGGGGGGTGGGGGGGGGGGGGGGTGGGGGGGGGGGGGGGTGGGGGGGGGGGGGGGTGGGGGGGGGGGGGGGTGGGGGGGGGGGGGGGTGGGGGGGGGGGGGGGTGGGGGGGGGGGGGGGTGGGGGGGGGGGGGGGTGGGGGGGGGGGGGGGTGGGGGGGGGGGGGGGTGGGGGGGGGGGGGGGTGGGGGGGGGGGGGGGTGGGGGGGGGGGGGGGTGGGGGGGGGGGGGGGTGGGGGGGGGGGGGGGTGGGGGGGGGGGGGGGTGGGGGGGGGGGGGGGTGGGGGGGGGGGGGGGTGGGGGGGGGGGGGGGTGGGGGGGGGGGGGGGTGGGGGGGGGGGGGGGTGGGGGGGGGGGGGGGTGGGGGGGGGGGGGGGTGGGGGGGGGGGGGGGTGGGGGGGGGGGGGGGTGGGGGGGGGGGGGGGTGGGGGGGGGGGGGGGTGGGGGGGGGGGGGGGTGGGGGGGGGGGGGGGTGGGGGGGGGGGGGGGTGGGGGGGGGGGGGGGTGGGGGGGGGGGGGGGTGGGGGGGGGGGGGGGTGGGGGGGGGGGGGGGTGGGGGGGGGGGGGGGTGGGGGGGGGGGGGGGTGGGGGGGGGGGGGGGTGGGGGGGGGGGGGGGTGGGGGGGGGGGGGGGTGGGGGGGGGGGGGGGTGGGGGGGGGGGGGGGTGGGGGGGGGGGGGGGTGGGGGGGGGGGGGGGTGGGGGGGGGGGGGGGTGGGGGGGGGGGGGGGTGGGGGGGGGGGGGGGTGGGGGGGGGGGGGGGTGGGGGGGGGGGGGGGTGGGGGGGGGGGGGGGTGGGGGGGGGGGGGGGTGGGGGGGGGGGGGGGTGGGGGGGGGGGGGGGTGGGGGGGGGGGGGGGTGGGGGGGGGGGGGGGTGGGGGGGGGGGGGGGTGGGGGGGGGGGGGGGTGGGGGGGGGGGGGGGTGGGGGGGGGGGGGGGTGGGGGGGGGGGGGGGTGGGGGGGGGGGGGGGTGGGGGGGGGGGGGGGTGGGGGGGGGGGGGGGTGGGGGGGGGGGGGGGTGGGGGGGGGGGGGGGTGGGGGGGGGGGGGGGTGGGGGGGGGGGGGGGTGGGGGGGGGGGGGGGTGGGGGGGGGGGGGGGTGGGGGGGGGGGGGGGTGGGGGGGGGGGGGGGTGGGGGGGGGGGGGGGTGGGGGGGGGGGGGGGTGGGGGGGGGGGGGGGTGGGGGGGGGGGGGGGTGGGGGGGGGGGGGGGTGGGGGGGGGGGGGGGTGGGGGGGGGGGGGGGTGGGGGGGGGGGGGGGTGGGGGGGGGGGGGGGTGGGGGGGGGGGGGGGTGGGGGGGGGGGGGGGTGGGGGGGGGGGGGGGTGGGGGGGGGGGGGGGTGGGGGGGGGGGGGGGTGGGGGGGGGGGGGGGTGGGGGGGGGGGGGGGTGGGGGGGGGGGGGGGTGGGGGGGGGGGGGGGTGGGGGGGGGGGGGGGTGGGGGGGGGGGGGGGTGGGGGGGGGGGGGGGTGGGGGGGGGGGGGGGTGGGGGGGGGGGGGGGTGGGGGGGGGGGGGGGTGGGGGGGGGGGGGGGTGGGGGGGGGGGGGGGTGGGGGGGGGGGGGGGTGGGGGGGGGGGGGGGTGGGGGGGGGGGGGGGTGGGGGGGGGGGGGGGTGGGGGGGGGGGGGGGTGGGGGGGGGGGGGGGTGGGGGGGGGGGGGGGTGGGGGGGGGGGGGGGTGGGGGGGGGGGGGGGTGGGGGGGGGGGGGGGTGGGGGGGGGGGGGGGTGGGGGGGGGGGGGGGTGGGGGGGGGGGGGGGTGGGGGGGGGGGGGGGTGGGGGGGGGGGGGGGTGGGGGGGGGGGGGGGTGGGGGGGGGGGGGGGTGGGGGGGGGGGGGGGTGGGGGGGGGGGGGGGTGGGGGGGGGGGGGGGTGGGGGGGGGGGGGGGTGGGGGGGGGGGGGGGTGGGGGGGGGGGGGGGTGGGGGGGGGGGGGGGTGGGGGGGGGGGGGGGTGGGGGGGGGGGGGGGTGGGGGGGGGGGGGGGTGGGGGGGGGGGGGGGTGGGGGGGGGGGGGGGTGGGGGGGGGGGGGGGTGGGGGGGGGGGGGGGTGGGGGGGGGGGGGGGTGGGGGGGGGGGGGGGTGGGGGGGGGGGGGGGTGGGGGGGGGGGGGGGTGGGGGGGGGGGGGGGTGGGGGGGGGGGGGGGTGGGGGGGGGGGGGGGTGGGGGGGGGGGGGGGTGGGGGGGGGGGGGGGTGGGGGGGGGGGGGGGTGGGGGGGGGGGGGGGTGGGGGGGGGGGGGGGTGGGGGGGGGGGGGGGTGGGGGGGGGGGGGGGTGGGGGGGGGGGGGGGTGGGGGGGGGGGGGGGTGGGGGGGGGGGGGGGTGGGGGGGGGGGGGGGTGGGGGGGGGGGGGGGTGGGGGGGGGGGGGGGTGGGGGGGGGGGGGGGTGGGGGGGGGGGGGGGTGGGGGGGGGGGGGGGTGGGGGGGGGGGGGGGTGGGGGGGGGGGGGGGTGGGGGGGGGGGGGGGTGGGGGGGGGGGGGGGTGGGGGGGGGGGGGGGTGGGGGGGGGGGGGGGTGGGGGGGGGGGGGGGTGGGGGGGGGGGGGGGTGGGGGGGGGGGGGGGTGGGGGGGGGGGGGGGTGGGGGGGGGGGGGGGTGGGGGGGGGGGGGGGTGGGGGGGGGGGGGGGTGGGGGGGGGGGGGGGTGGGGGGGGGGGGGGGTGGGGGGGGGGGGGGGTGGGGGGGGGGGGGGGTGGGGGGGGGGGGGGGTGGGGGGGGGGGGGGGTGGGGGGGGGGGGGGGTGGGGGGGGGGGGGGGTGGGGGGGGGGGGGGGTGGGGGGGGGGGGGGGTGGGGGGGGGGGGGGGTGGGGGGGGGGGGGGGTGGGGGGGGGGGGGGGTGGGGGGGGGGGGGGGTGGGGGGGGGGGGGGGTGGGGGGGGGGGGGGGTGGGGGGGGGGGGGGGTGGGGGGGGGGGGGGGTGGGGGGGGGGGGGGGTGGGGGGGGGGGGGGGTGGGGGGGGGGGGGGGTGGGGGGGGGGGGGGGTGGGGGGGGGGGGGGGTGGGGGGGGGGGGGGGTGGGGGGGGGGGGGGGTGGGGGGGGGGGGGGGTGGGGGGGGGGGGGGGTGGGGGGGGGGGGGGGTGGGGGGGGGGGGGGGTGGGGGGGGGGGGGGGTGGGGGGGGGGGGGGGTGGGGGGGGGGGGGGGTGGGGGGGGGGGGGGGTGGGGGGGGGGGGGGGTGGGGGGGGGGGGGGGTGGGGGGGGGGGGGGGTGGGGGGGGGGGGGGGTGGGGGGGGGGGGGGGTGGGGGGGGGGGGGGGTGGGGGGGGGGGGGGGTGGGGGGGGGGGGGGGTGGGGGGGGGGGGGGGTGGGGGGGGGGGGGGGTGGGGGGGGGGGGGGGTGGGGGGGGGGGGGGGTGGGGGGGGGGGGGGGTGGGGGGGGGGGGGGGTGGGGGGGGGGGGGGGTGGGGGGGGGGGGGGGTGGGGGGGGGGGGGGGTGGGGGGGGGGGGGGGTGGGGGGGGGGGGGGGTGGGGGGGGGGGGGGGTGGGGGGGGGGGGGGGTGGGGGGGGGGGGGGGTGGGGGGGGGGGGGGGTGGGGGGGGGGGGGGGTGGGGGGGGGGGGGGGTGGGGGGGGGGGGGGGTGGGGGGGGGGGGGGGTGGGGGGGGGGGGGGGTGGGGGGGGGGGGGGGTGGGGGGGGGGGGGGGTGGGGGGGGGGGGGGGTGGGGGGGGGGGGGGGTGGGGGGGGGGGGGGGTGGGGGGGGGGGGGGGTGGGGGGGGGGGGGGGTGGGGGGGGGGGGGGGTGGGGGGGGGGGGGGGTGGGGGGGGGGGGGGGTGGGGGGGGGGGGGGGTGGGGGGGGGGGGGGGTGGGGGGGGGGGGGGGTGGGGGGGGGGGGGGGTGGGGGGGGGGGGGGGTGGGGGGGGGGGGGGGTGGGGGGGGGGGGGGGTGGGGGGGGGGGGGGGTGGGGGGGGGGGGGGGTGGGGGGGGGGGGGGGTGGGGGGGGGGGGGGGTGGGGGGGGGGGGGGGTGGGGGGGGGGGGGGGTGGGGGGGGGGGGGGGTGGGGGGGGGGGGGGGTGGGGGGGGGGGGGGGTGGGGGGGGGGGGGGGTGGGGGGGGGGGGGGGTGGGGGGGGGGGGGGGTGGGGGGGGGGGGGGGTGGGGGGGGGGGGGGGTGGGGGGGGGGGGGGGTGGGGGGGGGGGGGGGTGGGGGGGGGGGGGGGTGGGGGGGGGGGGGGGTGGGGGGGGGGGGGGGTGGGGGGGGGGGGGGGTGGGGGGGGGGGGGGGTGGGGGGGGGGGGGGGTGGGGGGGGGGGGGGGTGGGGGGGGGGGGGGGTGGGGGGGGGGGGGGGTGGGGGGGGGGGGGGGTGGGGGGGGGGGGGGGTGGGGGGGGGGGGGGGTGGGGGGGGGGGGGGGTGGGGGGGGGGGGGGGTGGGGGGGGGGGGGGGTGGGGGGGGGGGGGGGTGGGGGGGGGGGGGGGTGGGGGGGGGGGGGGGTGGGGGGGGGGGGGGGTGGGGGGGGGGGGGGGTGGGGGGGGGGGGGGGTGGGGGGGGGGGGGGGTGGGGGGGGGGGGGGGTGGGGGGGGGGGGGGGTGGGGGGGGGGGGGGGTGGGGGGGGGGGGGGGTGGGGGGGGGGGGGGGTGGGGGGGGGGGGGGGTGGGGGGGGGGGGGGGTGGGGGGGGGGGGGGGTGGGGGGGGGGGGGGGTGGGGGGGGGGGGGGGTGGGGGGGGGGGGGGGTGGGGGGGGGGGGGGGTGGGGGGGGGGGGGGGTGGGGGGGGGGGGGGGTGGGGGGGGGGGGGGGTGGGGGGGGGGGGGGGTGGGGGGGGGGGGGGGTGGGGGGGGGGGGGGGTGGGGGGGGGGGGGGGTGGGGGGGGGGGGGGGTGGGGGGGGGGGGGGGTGGGGGGGGGGGGGGGTGGGGGGGGGGGGGGGTGGGGGGGGGGGGGGGTGGGGGGGGGGGGGGGTGGGGGGGGGGGGGGGTGGGGGGGGGGGGGGGTGGGGGGGGGGGGGGGTGGGGGGGGGGGGGGGTGGGGGGGGGGGGGGGTGGGGGGGGGGGGGGGTGGGGGGGGGGGGGGGTGGGGGGGGGGGGGGGTGGGGGGGGGGGGGGGTGGGGGGGGGGGGGGGTGGGGGGGGGGGGGGGTGGGGGGGGGGGGGGGTGGGGGGGGGGGGGGGTGGGGGGGGGGGGGGGTGGGGGGGGGGGGGGGTGGGGGGGGGGGGGGGTGGGGGGGGGGGGGGGTGGGGGGGGGGGGGGGTGGGGGGGGGGGGGGGTGGGGGGGGGGGGGGGTGGGGGGGGGGGGGGGTGGGGGGGGGGGGGGGTGGGGGGGGGGGGGGGTGGGGGGGGGGGGGGGTGGGGGGGGGGGGGGGTGGGGGGGGGGGGGGGTGGGGGGGGGGGGGGGTGGGGGGGGGGGGGGGTGGGGGGGGGGGGGGGTGGGGGGGGGGGGGGGTGGGGGGGGGGGGGGGTGGGGGGGGGGGGGGGTGGGGGGGGGGGGGGGTGGGGGGGGGGGGGGGTGGGGGGGGGGGGGGGTGGGGGGGGGGGGGGGTGGGGGGGGGGGGGGGTGGGGGGGGGGGGGGGTGGGGGGGGGGGGGGGTGGGGGGGGGGGGGGGTGGGGGGGGGGGGGGGTGGGGGGGGGGGGGGGTGGGGGGGGGGGGGGGTGGGGGGGGGGGGGGGTGGGGGGGGGGGGGGGTGGGGGGGGGGGGGGGTGGGGGGGGGGGGGGGTGGGGGGGGGGGGGGGTGGGGGGGGGGGGGGGTGGGGGGGGGGGGGGGTGGGGGGGGGGGGGGGTGGGGGGGGGGGGGGGTGGGGGGGGGGGGGGGTGGGGGGGGGGGGGGGTGGGGGGGGGGGGGGGTGGGGGGGGGGGGGGGTGGGGGGGGGGGGGGGTGGGGGGGGGGGGGGGTGGGGGGGGGGGGGGGTGGGGGGGGGGGGGGGTGGGGGGGGGGGGGGGTGGGGGGGGGGGGGGGTGGGGGGGGGGGGGGGTGGGGGGGGGGGGGGGTGGGGGGGGGGGGGGGTGGGGGGGGGGGGGGGTGGGGGGGGGGGGGGGTGGGGGGGGGGGGGGGTGGGGGGGGGGGGGGGTGGGGGGGGGGGGGGGTGGGGGGGGGGGGGGGTGGGGGGGGGGGGGGGTGGGGGGGGGGGGGGGTGGGGGGGGGGGGGGGTGGGGGGGGGGGGGGGTGGGGGGGGGGGGGGGTGGGGGGGGGGGGGGGTGGGGGGGGGGGGGGGTGGGGGGGGGGGGGGGTGGGGGGGGGGGGGGGTGGGGGGGGGGGGGGGTGGGGGGGGGGGGGGGTGGGGGGGGGGGGGGGTGGGGGGGGGGGGGGGTGGGGGGGGGGGGGGGTGGGGGGGGGGGGGGGTGGGGGGGGGGGGGGGTGGGGGGGGGGGGGGGTGGGGGGGGGGGGGGGTGGGGGGGGGGGGGGGTGGGGGGGGGGGGGGGTGGGGGGGGGGGGGGGTGGGGGGGGGGGGGGGTGGGGGGGGGGGGGGGTGGGGGGGGGGGGGGGTGGGGGGGGGGGGGGGTGGGGGGGGGGGGGGGTGGGGGGGGGGGGGGGTGGGGGGGGGGGGGGGTGGGGGGGGGGGGGGGTGGGGGGGGGGGGGGGTGGGGGGGGGGGGGGGTGGGGGGGGGGGGGGGTGGGGGGGGGGCGGGGTGGGGGGGGGGGAGCCTGAGTGCGCACCGGGGGCACTCTGGCCCAGCTATGCCTCTGGCTAAATGAATTCTTTGCACCTGTCTTCACCTAAGAGGAAGTGAAAAAAATTCCTGCACCTGAACCAAGCTTCTTAGGAGGTGAATCCGAGGAACTAGCGAAGATAGTGGTAGACAAGGAAAAAGTTCTGGCAGCCATTGATAAACTAAATGCTACCAAATCCCCTGGCCCAGATTGCATTCATGAAATTGCTGATCTACTCACTTTAATATGCAACTTATCCCTGAAATCAGCCTCCATCCTTGAAGACTGGAAGATGGCCAATGCCATACCAATCTTTAAAAAAGGACAGGTAGGAGAGAGGATGGGAGGAAGTCTTGCTTTCCTGATAGAAATTCCTTGTGTTTGTAGAACTTTTTTGCTGGATCCAGCCATTGTAAACTTCCGCAGGCCTTTCCTCCATAACCCAGTGCAGATGAGTCCAAGGCTGGTGCATGTGCCAGCGTACTCAAGGAGAAGAAAAAGAAGAGTTGGATTTATATCCCCCTTTCTCTCCTGGAAGCAGTGGCGTAGGAGGTTAAGAGCTCGTGTATCTAATCTGGAGGAACCGAGTTTGATTCCCAGCTCTGCCGCCTGAGCTGTGGAGGCTTATCTGGGGAATTCAGATTAGCCTGTACACTCCCACACATGCCAGCTGGGTGACCTTGGGCTAGTCACAGCTTCTCGGAGCTCTCTCAGCCCCACCTACCTCACAGGGTGTTTGTTGTGAGGGGGGAAGGGCAAGGAGATTGTAAGCCCCTTAGAGTCTCCTGCAGGAGAGAAAGGGGGGATATAAATCCAAACTCTTCTTCTTCTTCCTGCAAGGAGACTCAAAGAGGCTTACAATCTCCTTTCCCTTCCCCCCACACAACAAATACCCTGTGAGGTAGGTGGGGCTGAGAGAGCTCAGAAGAACTGTAACTAGCCCAAGGTCATCCAGCTGGCATGCGTTGGAGTGTACAGGCTAATCTGAATTCCCCATATAAGCCTCCAAAGCTCAGGTGGCAGGGCGGTGAATCAAATCCGGTTCCTCCAGATTAGAGTACACCTGCTCTGAACCACTACACCACTGCTGCTCCTGGGAAGACTGGGAAGTGTGTTGTTGGGAACCAGAAATAATCTAAGTCACACTATGTGGATTAAAATCAGAAATTAAGCAGAAAATAACTCGAGGAGAAATAATACCCATTGAACTATTGTCAGGTTGTAGTGTAGATGTGCTTTCAGTCTCTAGCAATGACCACAGTGAGCAATCTAGATCTCTGGAATGAACCTCTGTGAGTGAATTACAGGAGGCAGGGGGTCACCACACAATCTGTAGCAGAGTTATATCCGTTTAGATGTTTGGACCTCAGTGGACTTATGGCCAAACCAGAAGTTATGTATTTTCATCACGTTGTACTTGGGCTCTTTTGATCCAACTCACTTTACCTGGTTCTGCTGGGTTTTCTGGGCTATGTGGCCGTGGTCTGGTGGATCTTGTTCCTAACATTTCGCCTGAATCTGTGGCTGGCATCTTCAGTGGTGTATCACAGAGGTAAGTCTGTTGCACACTGTTACACACTGGACACAGTGTGTAACATACTTTCCTCTGTGATACACTTCTGAAGATACCAGCCACAGATGCAGGCGAAATGCTAGGAACAAGATCCACCAGACCACGGCCACAAAGCCCAGAAAACCCATCAGAACCAGTTGAATCTAGCTGTGAAAGCCTTCAACAATACATCACTTTACCTGCTTCCCCTGCTTCTGCCTCCTCCTCCACACCCTCTTTCAGAAGCCAAAAAGGCCCTGGCAGGTAGCTATTTACATTATTTATTTATTTATTTATTGGTTATATTTCGATGCTTCCCTCCCCCGAAGGGCTCAGTGAACGTTGGAATGTTGGAAAAGGTGGAGGACAGGAGTCCCTCATCCCCTCCCATCAAAGTCCCAAGTCCCATCAAATTCCCAAAGTCCCTGACCTTTTAGACACTGTCCAAGTAGGAAAAGTAAGTTGGATGGAATGAACCCACACCCAGCTCACCCAGGGAATAGCTTTAGGATGGCCCTGTTTATCTCTCCTTTCCAGCCTAATAAACACTGGGCCGTTCTTTCAATTTGGAAAGCAAATTGGGTCAAACTTGACACTTCGCTTCTCCTCTAAAAAAACTGACACGGTCTTGTCAGAGACCTCCCCTTTTCATTGACGGCAGCTTGTAAGCCGTTTCTCTCTGCTGCCGGTGTAAACTCCCCTGTTCTTTTAAAAACACCACGCTTCCCCTCCTCCCTTGCTAAATGTCATGCCTCTCTGAAAGGCTTTCAGGAAAGGAGGTGTACGACCATTTCACTTTGCTCAGCGGGAGGCCTCCCCAAATTATTGCAGGCAGCCTGATTTCGGAGGATTGAATCAGACTGCTGGGAAAGGGCTGTTTGGCCCTCCCCCCACAACCCGGCATCAAAGCAGGAGTCGATAGTGAGTTCACCCTTTCAGAGACCATCTCCACCGACAAAGATAGATCCAGTGTGGGATGCATTCTCTGAGCCAGTGCCAAAAAAGAGGGGAGCAAATGTTTCCTTAATTGAGTTTGCAGCCGCTTCGGCAGCTGAGATTTCTCTCTGCCGTGAGAAATGTCTGCCTCCCTCCTGTGCCATAGCCCCTGGGCAATGGTAGAGCATAAGGAAAGGCCCCTTGTAATAATTCCTCCGGAGGAGTCAATTTTCTAGGCACGCGAACAATCAAACTGTTTTATAAGTTTATGCTAAATCTATATTTTGGGGAAAGATGATGTTCTCAGGGACAAGTTGCCCTAGCGGATTTCAGTGGGGGCCCCGTCTCAGATATATATGCAAATTTTGTTTTGTTTTAAAATGTAGGGTGGCCGTTTAGCAGGGGTGGATTTTCAATGCAGCTGAGATCTTTTTTAATAATAATAATTAAATAAATGGTGTTATGGATGTTTCTGTATTGAAACCTAACTCATTATAGCCAAGGGCAAGTGTTTTTTAAAGAAATGTTACATAAAGTGCCATTTCTGTGATTTGTTGATTCGTTTATAGCCTGCTGTTCTGCCCGTGGGGACCCAAAGTGGCTACGATTGCTCTCCTCCTCCTCGTTTTATCCTGACAACAAGTTTATGAGGTAGGCTAGGCGAAAAGCATAGAACTGACACCCAGGACCTTCCAGGGCACCGTACAGAGTTGAACCTGGGTTTCTCAGATCCTAATCCAGTGCTTTCACCACTAAACCATGCTATCAGAGCACCATCGGTATGCGTGGTAGTCTACAGCGCTTCATAGTAAAAAAAGGAACCAGGTCTTGCTAGAAAGGTGCTTATCTAGGCAGTGGCATAGGAGGTTAAGAGCTCGTGTATCTAATCTGAAAGAACCAGGTTTGATTCCCCGCTCTGCCACTTGAGTTGTGGAGGCTTATCTGGGGAATTCAGATTAGCCTGTACACTCCCACACACGCCAGCTGGGTGACCTCAGGCTAGTCACAGCTTCTCGGAGCTCTCTCAGCCCCACCTACCTCACAGGGTGTTTGTTGTGAGGGGGTAAGGGCAAGGAGATTGTAAGGCCCTTTGAGTCTCTTGCAGGAGAGAAAGGGGGGATATACATCCAAACTCTTCTTCAAACTCTTCTATCTTCTAAAACAGGCAAAAAAGAGTCAACAGAGAGAGAAAAGGGAGAGGTGGTTAATGTGTGAAGAAAGATACTGTGAAGTCTGCTGACCCCATAGGGTTTTCAAGGCAAGAGGCATTCAGAGGTGGTTTGCCATTGCCTGCCTCCATGTGGGCTGAGAGTGTTCTGAGAGAATTGTGACTGGCCCAAGGTCACTCAGTAGGCTTCATGTGCAGGAGGAGTGGGGAATTCAACCTGGTTCTCCAGATAAGAGTCGGACACTCTTAACCACTGCACTGTGCCGACTCTCCAGTACATCCAGTTAAAAAATAAACAGACACTGCAGCACTTGTTGACAATTTCAATGGTCCTATTTTAAAAGTACAGCATTTCCATTCTTCCAATAAGTTCAACTCTGGTCTTCAGGGATTCGATAAGGAAGGAGCATGAAAAGGTCAAGCCAAAGACTTCATATCAAAAGCAGGTCTGAGAGTTCTGAGAAGGTGAATCTCATACCAGTTCAAATGGAATAGAAGAAGGGAGAATGAATGAATTCATGAGTACTAAAAGTGGCAGAATTGGAGGGGGGCTAATAGGCATCAATATATCAAGCAACCTATCAAGGCTGTGATTTTTCAAGCTTGTGATAAAAGTTTGCTAAAGCTGTGGGGGAATTCGTTCATTGAAATGTAGCACTCAACATCTCAGAGGAGAAGGAGATATGACATTAAATAGGAAGCAGCCATTCAGAAGGATGTCCACATTTTAAATTCAGCTTCTCTCTTGGAAAACCTTACCCATGTCTTTCACATCATGCTTCTCTGCCCCTCCCCCACGCCACATAATTGACTGACACAGAGGGAGGTATCAGGGTAAGCCTTCCTAGATGTTATGGCATGGACAAGAGAACCAAATGGCTGGGTGCCATGTGTTCAGTAAAGTTTTTAGTTCTACTTTCATTTACATGGCTTCTTCCTTCCTTCCTTCCTTCCTTCCTTCCTTCCTTCCTTCCTTCCTTCCTTCCTTCCTTCCTTCCTTCCTTCCTTCCTTCCTTCCTTCCTTCCTTCCTTCCTTCCTTCCTTCCTTCCTTCCTTCCGTCCGGCCGGCCGTCCGTCCGTCCGTCCGTCCGTCCGTCCGTCCGTCCGTCCGTCCGTCCGTCCGTCCGTCCGTCCGTCCGTCCGTTATTTGAGGATTACATCATCACAGAATAATTCCAGAATGAGCCTATGAGCTCCTTAGAGATACTGGATACAAAATAATAGGGTCAGGCTAGAGGACTGTCATATATTTTCATCACATGTAGATGTAGCCATCTCAGGTTAATTTTTGATGATTGCCATGCTATGGCCTCAATCCAACCAGGCCTAATCATGACTAAAACATTTCAGTCCTAAATAGAGATATGCCCCATCTAAGCCTCCCAATTTAGGAGCCGATAACTTTGTTTAGGTTTGCACTGCATGTTTCATTGAAACCAGTGGAACAAATTAGTTATGACTAGCTGGACTGGAGTATATTTATTTATTTATTTATTAAATTTATAGGCCGCCTCATCCTCGAAGGGCTCGAGGCGGCTCCCCACACGGCTGTTTCCAACAGCAAATAATACAACATAAAAGTTAAACCATTAAAACTCAGCAGCAATTAATAAATAAATTAAAACAACCAGATTGTGTATAACACATATATACACATATATACACAGGCGCCCGATCTAAGGCCAAAGAAGGAAGAAAAGGAAGAAAACGGAGGGGGAGGAGATAGGCAGGGCCCAAGGTGGAATTAGGGCCCAACCAGATGGTCCAGGCTGGCAGCTTTGATTTAATGGGGGGCAGTGGAACCCCGGCCAGCCCCTCCAAAAGCCCGGTGGAATAGCTCTGTCTTACAGGCCCTGCGGAACTCACCAAGGTCCCGCAGGGCCCAGACAGCTGGAGGTAGAGCATTCCACCAGGCAGGGGCCAGAGCCGTAAAGGCCCTGGCCCGGGTCGAGGCCAGCCACATCCCCACAGGGCCTGGGATCACCAGCAGTTCTGCCGCCTATATTAATGGATGTCTCCTTGACACTTGTTCTATCTGTCATTGGTCTGCTCTGCACAGCATAAATAAGACATCTGGGGGACACCTTAAAAAGAAGCAAGTTCTGAATGTCACTCGGCACGCTCAAAATAGGATGTCCTGAGAAATCTTTGAAAAAGCCTCCTCTCATTTGTTTTCCAGAGAGCACAGATGTCAGAGGATGGGAGAGGTTTTCTCCTGTGAGACAGAAAAGCTCTCCGGCCAGAATGGTTTGAGGGGCATTTTCCACTTCCACTTCCACTTCCTGTGCTCTCACTTACATGCATGGTCCACCAAGTATGAGAAAAGATGTCAGTGCCCATATGCACTTATCCTTGTCATGGGGAAAATCATGGTAAGACACTACTCGGGGGTGTGTGTGTGTGTGTGGCAGCACTGGCAGTCTGGAACAAGCTAAGCCAAGCCTTAGCAGCTTGGCCAATTATGAAGGACCACGTAAGCCTTCTGACAGTTCCAAAGAGTTGCTCAGATGTGGCCTTCTCTTTGGAAACAACGGACGACACCCCTTGTTGGCATCTCTACTGAGTCTGAGCTTAGGTTGCCCTAGGAAGGGCTACTTCATGGTGCTGCAAGGCCCACTCAGTCTGTCTTGCTCCTGGAAGTGATGGGAAGTGCTGTCAAGTCACAAATGACTTATGGTGGTGTAGTTCTCTACCCTAGTCATAGCAGCCAAGAAAATGTGCTCCCCCTTGAATTTTTCTCTCCCATTTGAACGGGGCCACTTGGCACACTACCTGTATTGCTTAATAAACCCTGCTCAAAGGACAGCCATAATGGGCGCTGTGTGGTTTCCGGGCTGTATGGCCGTGTTCTAGCAGCATTCTCTCCTGACGTTTCGCCTGCATCTGTGGCTGGCATCTTCAGAGGATTCCTCTGAAGATGCCAGCCACAGATGCAGGCGAAACGTCAGGAGAGAATGCTGCTAGAACACGGCCATACAGCCCGGAAACCACACAGCGCCCAAGTGATTCTGGCCATGAAAGCCTTCGACAATACAGAGAGCCATAATGCTCGTCAGGTTTAATGTTATGCCTTCTGCCTTGTTACATGGTAGATTTAATAAGTAAGAAAAGGCTAAAAGATTGTGCCCATGTAACGATGGCTCAGTTGAATCTCTGGCCCACCAATTACTACACTGTCTCAGATTCAAGGAAATCAGATCCAAGTATGTGAATCTTACTCCTTTACATTTACCCCATCTCCCCGATTTAATTAGATTACACTACTTGTTGGACAACCCTGATCCTTCTCTCTGTATGATAGTGGCAGACTTTCTCCTGGAAATTACTAAACGGCAGTAGATTTCCTTCAACCTGTATTGTATATGCTTTTTAATCCATTTTTTATTATTGTTGTACTGTTGTCTATGCCAATAAAGGCTTGCTATGACTTATGGTGGTGACCATGTTGGGTTTTCAAGGCAAGATACTTTTAGAGGTTGTTTGCCATTGTCTGCCACCACATAGGCTAAGAGAGTTCTGAGAGAACGGACTGGTCCAAGGTCACCCGGGAGGCTTCATGCGGAGGAGTGGGGAATCGAACCCAGTTCTCCAGATTAAAGTCTGCTGTTCCTGTGGAGGAGTCACAGTTCTCTCCAAATTCTCTCAGCCCCACTTATTTCCTAAGGTGTTTGTTGTGGAGAAAGGATGGGAAGGAGTCTTTAAGCTGCTTTGTTACTCCTTGCAGGAGAGGAAGGGGGGTATAAAGCCAAACTCTTTTCCTAAAATATTTGCACAAGTTATTTACTGATAGCTGCCTTCACCTTTGTGTCAGCCCTGACCACTTAAACGCTACTTTAAAAATTTCATGTTGTTCCATCCTTTCAAAAAGAAACAAAGCGAATACAGTTTAAATGGCACAGTTTGGAAATGACACGGTCGATAATTAACACAGAAAAAAAATAAATATTCCCCCCCAAAGTCTTTGATTGTTGTCAGTTGTGAACTGTGAATGAGACGAACACTTTGCCTTTGGCTCAGTAAGCATCTCTGAAAAACTGCCTTTGGAAAGATGAAAGCATTTCCAATTTAGCACAATTTTCCCCCTCCCAAATCCTGATTAGGAGCCAATTAATGCAATTAAATGAGAACTCGTTTTGATGCGAAAGAGCTGGGCATTGATCAATGACAGTGAATGTCGGAGTTTTCACTCGACTTTTCAGAACCTTTGTAGAAGGTTAGTTGGATCCGCTCATGTGACAGTGGCAGGGAAGTTTTGCTTAGCACAGTCCTGTTTGTGCCAGAAGTGCTGCAAGATTGAGGGATGGTTGTCATTTCTGAGCAGTGTACAATAATCAAAGGTTTCTTGATGAAGTAATTACAGACCCATTTGAAGGTGTGATATGATTTTTATCTCAGAAAATCATTGGAGGAAGCTGAAATATACCCTGTGCTGTCTTGTACAGACAGAAATGCAAGATGTGCTACAGTCAAGTTGATGATGAAGATGAAGAGTTTGAATTTATACCTGCCTTTCTGTCCTGTAAAAAGGCTCAAGGTGGCTTACAAACTCTGTTCCGTTGCCCTCCTCCCGCACCTTGTGAGGTAGGTGGGATTGAGAGGGTTCCAAAGATCTGTGACTAGCCCTAGGTCACTCAGATGGCTTCATGTGTAGGAGCAGGGAAACAAATACAGTTCACCGGATAATAGTCTGCCCCTCATGTGGAGGAATAGGGAATCAAATTTAGTTCTCCAGATTAGAATCCACCATTCTTAAGATCTACACCGCAGATGTCAAACTCGTGGCCCTCCAGATGTTATGGACTACAGTTCCCATCATCCCCTACCAGCATGCTGCTGGCAGGGGATGATGGGAACTGTAGTCCATAACATCTGGAGCGCCGCGAGTTTGACACCTGTGATCTACACCATGCAGTGCAAGGCATATGATCTTGTCTTTCTTGTGCTTCCGGATGCATACAAGTTCATGCACAAGAAGCAACATTCAATGGGATACCATTTATAGTGGCAATTACATTACTGTAGTGGGCACTCCCCTCCCCTCAAAAGACCGAAACACAAAATGGCTTTTTCAGAGGGTTTTGTGAGGCAACTTTCGGTGTTCAAAGATAGTTTGGTGTGCATATCTGCTATTCAAGAAATCCACATCTGTAAATCTTCTGCTGAGGTCCTTGTGCCTGCCTCAGACCAACAGACAATACATAAGTCTTACAAAGTGTAAAATAAACTATTTGGCTAAAAACAGTAGACATAGATAAAAACTACCTACCTAAAACAAGTTAGATGAAGATGTCATTGGGCTTAATTTACATTTAATCACTAACGTTACCTATATGTTGGTCCTTTAGCCCACAGTGCCCTTTAAACAGCACAGCACAAAATTCAGCAACTTGCCTCGAAATTGTAGGGGTTTTATATATCAGCAGTTTTTTCATGACATAATCTATCAGGGAGTGCTAGAAATATTCCGACTAATGGAGTAATTATCTTGGTCCACAACTCATTATAAAAGGACTACTGAGGGTAGAGCTGCAACTCTGGCTCTTCTAAGCATGCTACTATTTATTTTGTGCAATCAATCCCCATTTGGTTTATCATGGATCAGATGTGAAGAAGCAAAGCACAGAAAACAATAGTGCCACTCGGTTCAACCCCAACATAGTCACAATTAGGGCATAAGAACATAAGAACATAAGAACATAAGAACAAGCCAGCTGGATCAGACCACAGTCCATCTAGTCTAGCACTCTGCTACTCGCAGTGGCCCACCAGGTGCCTTTGGGAGCTCACGTGCAGGATGTGAAAGCAATGGCCTTCTGCTGCTGCTGCTGCTGCTCCTGAGCACCTGGTCTGCTAAGGCATTTGCAATCTGAGATCAAGGAGGATCAAGATTGGTAACCATAGATCGACTTCTCCTCCATAAATCTGTCCAAGCCCTTTTTAAAGCTATCCAGGTTAGTGGCCATCCCCACCTCCTGTGGCAGCATATTCCAAACATCAATCACACGTTGCGTAAAGAAGTGTTTCCTTTTATTAGTCCTAATTCTTCCCCCCAGCATTTTCAATGAATGCCCCCTGGTTCTAGTATTGTGAGAAAGAGAGAAAAAAATCTCTCTGTCAACATTTTCTACCCCAGGCATAATTTTGTAGACTTCAATCATATCCCCCCTCAGCCATCTCCTCTCCAAACTAAAGAGTCCCAAATGCTGCAGCCTCTCCTCATAAGGAAGGTGCTCCAATCCTTCAATCATCCTCGTTGCCCTTCTCTGCACTTTTTCTATCTCTTCGATAGCCTTTTTGAGATGTGGCGACCAGAACTGAAAGGGCAATAAGAAGAGAAAATTTTGAAAGCTAAAGGAAGCACTACAATGGCTGACCTGCAGTACTTCTGCCAGAAATCAGTGTCCTGATCAGAAACTACTATCTTGCACATTGCTGTTCGCTGCTGGGAAATTATATCTGGGTAGGTGTGGGGGTGGAGTCAAGGATGAAGCTTTGCACTACCTACCCTACCTCGGCAATATGTTCAAAAACTATAAGACTCAAAGCAGAGGTAGTCCTGGAAGCCCCAGGGTGGCGTTCAAGGGTGTCATGGCTTCTACTGATACGTTTCCTCTTCCTCTTCTTCCTCCTAGTGTTGTCCCACTAATGCAGGGTCCGCTGCTCGGATTTTTAAGCACCACTTATCTCGATCAAGCGCAATGTCTGGTTGCAGGCCTGTAACTTTCAGATCTGCATTGATGGCATCTTGCCATTGTTGCTTTGGCCGTCCATGTGGCCGCCAACCAGCAACCTCAGTGTGATAGGCGACCAGTGTGATAGGCGACCAGCGTGATAGGCGACCACTGATGCTTGCATCAGTGTCCGGGGCTGCTCGTCGGACATGGCCAAATCAGCGCAGGTGCCTCTCTCTCATTTTTGCCTTGATGGATGTGATGCCAAATTGTTTTCAGACCATGTCATTGGTGATGTGGTCGAGGAGGGATACACCCAGTGTCCAGTGAGTCATGTCCGTTTCCATGACATTGAGTCATCTCTCAGCCACTTTCGTTGCGGGCCAGCACTCTGACCCATCGAGTGCTATAGGGCGGACCAAGGTCTTCTAGATTCATGACTTTAGGGGTATAGGCATTTTCTTATTGCAAAGAATATCAGTGACTCCCTTCCACCTCAGCCGTGTCGCATTGACTCTTTCCACTTGCTTATTAAGTCTTCCAAAAGGAGCTTAAATAGAACTGAAGGGAAATCCAGAGTTTCAAATATTTGTTTTACTAGCTGATATTGTACACAAATAGGAAAAAAGGGGGTTATGCAACCAAAGTATCAACAATCCACAATTTGCACAAAAAATGGCTTGTAGTCCAAAAACTGAGTAATTTAGCAGTTTTCTAGTTAGTAATGTGAACCAGGTCTACCATGGGGCTATGGTACAAATCATGCCCCTGCACCATACATTGAATAGATGCATCACACATCATCTCTGAACTAATCTGGAAACCCCTAACAAGTCCAGAAAACCCCTAATAAGTCCAGTATTACTCTGGCTGTGATAAGTCTTTGATGGCTCTTGTATTCATGGTATTTTCACTATTCCTCAGTAATGTTCCAAATGATTTTCATTCATACAGTTCAAATTGGACCCCGTTTATCTCTGCACTGTTTATCTCCAGCTGTGAAATGTACTTACCAAATGATAGACTAGTAAAGTGCTGGGCTTATGCCAAGGATCCATGTCACAGTCATGTCTTTCAGCTTTATCTCCGATATAGACTTCCTTATGTCTCTGAGGCTGGCACAGGGAGGCCTTTCTTTGAAAAGTGAAACCAAAGAGAAAAGGAAACAGCTAATGCTACTCCCAATGGCAGATACTTCGTATCTGGCCATGTCCCTTCTGGACTGGGAATTCCTTGGAGATTTAGGGGTGGAGTCTGAGGAAAGCAGGTTTTGGAGAGGAGAGAGATCTCAGTGCAGTATAATGCAATATGGTCCACATTCCAAAGCAGCCATTTTCTCCAGCGGAACTGGTATCTGTAGTCTGGAAATCAGTTGTAATTCTGGGAGATTTCTGGGCCGCACATGGAGGTTGGCAGATAGATAGATATTTTATTACGGCCTTTTGGCCAGCCAATAGTTTAAAATCAGAGTACATGTGAATACGTAGCACTCCACTTATACAAAAATATAATATAAATTGTAAAATCCATTATAAAATCTATTGATAAATAACATTAGCTTCAGGCATTATTACAGTCCTCATCACACAGTGCAGCTCTTTGTCTTAATAAGGAACTTCGCTTGTTGTGTACCAATATACAAAATTTAGCTACCTTCTGTGAAATGGCGGAAACACGATTTTCTAATAACATTCTCACAGAATTCGTATCTGAGTTATCTATGAATACATGACGAGTTAACAGTGGTTGGATTAACTGCTCCCTTTCACCTTCATGTAACTTGCAATGCAGTAAGACATGTGACACTGAGTCTACTTCCCCTGAGTCGCACACACAGGTTCTCCTGTGCCCACTGTGCTCCTATTGGCTAGAAGGCATTTGCGTCACCCTCTTTTGCAGGAAATTTGAACCAAGATTAGACCCCCCAATCCTCCCCTTGGAACTGGATCGAAGACATGTTTTTTTTGAAAAAGTAGTACTTTCAAGCAAGGGGAGAATGAGTGCCAGAACCAGGATGAATCCTTGTTCATTGATCAGACAGTGGGGAGTTCTTCCTGAATCCTTGATATTTTGCGTGAGTATCACATGATTAATTCACTGTGGGGAATCAGCCTCAGTGAGTCCACCTGACTCTTCCACTTTCCCCTTGAAACTCAAAGCAGCTAGAAAGGCAGTATTTGCCAGGCCCAGCCTCATTTGCACTTATAGAATTGCCAGCCCCGAATCTGGAAATATCTGGAGATTTGAGGATGGACACTAGGAGAGTGGAGTTTAACAAGACTAGGGTCTTCATAGGCTAAAATGTAGCAAAGTCCAACTTCCTAAGCAGCCATTTTCTCAAACAGAAGTGGGATACAAGTTTTAAACCAACAAGTCAGTAATTTATGCAGTCTGCAGATTGGTTGCAGTGCCAGGAGATCTCCAGTTTCTCCCTGGAGGTTGGCAACCTTACCTTCATTGCCCTTCACCTCTGCTGTGAGTGAATCGGCTCGGCCACTTTCCCTGCATGTGCAGTGAATCTCTGGTGGTTTCCACACAGTCCAAATATAACAGGCTGAGGAAGCGATTTATCCTATTTTGGGGAATAACTTTGCACGGGGTTCTTTCCCAGAAACGGGCTCACCCCGTTATATTTCCCTCAACCCAGATTTCACAAAAATCACTGAATTTTCTTTTTGAAGAAGCGAACAGAACCACAGCAACCTGGAATGTTTGCAATCACTTCCTGGAGGGGAGAAATTTCCAGTGCGATGGCAAACGAGGGAAATTGGGTTCATTAATAGTGTGTTACACAAGTTATTAGTGTGCTGTGCAGAAAGCACCAATGTTCACATCAACCTCCTACAATCCCACTCAGTAGATATATATACCAAAGTAGAAGCACCCCCCCCTGCAAAAGTTGAAAACAAAAGGAAAAAATGTTCCAGTAAATCCAATGCCAGTTCTAGTTTGCTGTCTTTCCTGTTCTGCTTTGATAGCTTTAGCTTTTCACCCAAAGCTAAAAAGAGGGTTTCTAATAGCAACCACTCTTAAGGAAAAGCTGATTAGTTATAGATTTAGATTTAAGTAACCATTATTTTTCCTCATAGTCTGTAAAGTAATTCTAAACCTGTCAATAAGAAAAATAACCAGGGGGAGACTTTGCTTTTTAAATGTGTCCATTCCCTCCATCTCATTGTTCTTCAATCGGAAGACTACAGACCCTCTGAAAGGAAGGGGAACGCGGAGGAAGTCTTTCTTATACTTCTTGAGGAAGAGGTTAAATATACAAGAACAGGTGTAAGGAGATAAATTCTGGACAAGACCAAAAGAAGAAGAAGAAGAAGAGTTTGGATTTATATCCCCCCTTTCTCTCCTGCAGGAGACTCAAAGGGGCTGACAATCTCCTTGCCCTTCCCCCCTCACAACAAGCACCCTGTGAGGTAGGTGGGGCTGAGAGAGCTCAGAAGAGCTGTGACTAGCCCAAGGTCACCCAGCTGGCGTGTGTGGGAGTGCCCAGGCTAATCTGAATTCCCCAGATAAGCCTCCACAGCTCAGGCGGCAGAGCTGGGAATCAAACCCGGTTCCTCCAGATTAGATACATGAGCTCTTAACCTCCTACGCCACTGCTGCTCCATCACACCCAGAATTTTCTCTCTGATAATGGTTGATAATGATAATGATAATATCTAAGGTCATTTCCCGTGGCACTCCCCACTACAGGGGCAGCGACAACATAGCTGCCCTGATGCTGCCGCTCTCGGGCCCCCTCAGCGCACGTCATTCCTGGCGCTCCTCAAAACGATGCCTTTTGATGACCCCATGCAGAGCGCAGGGTCGTGGGGAAACCTGGGAGTGCGCCAGAAATTATGTGCACTGAGAGTAGCACGCAGCAAAGGGTGGTCGAGGTAAGTGGGGAAATGACCTTAGACTTCCCATTCAAGAAAGAAGAATTTGAATTTGTACCCCACCTTTCTTTCCTGTTAGGAGACTTAAGGTGGCTTACAAACTCCTTTCTCTTCCTCTCCCCACAACAGATATTGAAAGGATTCCGCATACAAACATGGGTAAGGAAATGGTGTGAAAACAGTATAAACCCTTTCACACTGTTTTAAACCCTTTTACACCATTTTCACACCATTTTCACACTGCTGTTTTTGGCCCATGCAGAATCAGCCATTGGCTGATTCCGCATGGGCCAAAAAACAGCGGTGTGAAAATGGTGTGAAAACAGTATAAACCCTTTCACACTGTTTTAAACCCTTTTACACCATTTTCACACCATTTTCACACTGCTCTTTTTGGCCCATGCAGAATCAGCCATTGTGAGGTAGGAGGGGCTGGGAGAGTTCAGAGAGAACTGTGATTAGCCCAAGGTCATCCATCAGGCTTCATGTATGGGAGCAGGGAAACAAATCCAGTTCACCAGATTAGAGTCTGTTGCGCATGTGGAGGAATGAGGGATCCAACCCAGTTCTCCAGGTTAGAGTCTACCTGCTCTTCCACTACCCCACACTCGCTTTCAATGTTCCTGCCCCTCGATGCTCTATTTTAAACCTTCTCTAGTTCTCTGGTTTCTTTTTTTGAAGTACAGTAACTAGAACAGTATACAGTATACCAAATATATGTGTGTAAAGATATGTGTGTGCCTCTATAAAGTGCTATCAAGTTGCAACCAATTTATGCCAACCCAGTAAGGTTTCAAGGCAAGAGACTAACAGAAAGGGTTTACCATTGCCTGCCCTTTCTGGCAACCTTGGTATTCCTTTGCAGCCTCCCAGCACTAACTGGGACTGACCCTCCTTAGCTTCTGAGATCTAATGAGATCAGGCTAGCCTGGGCCATCCAGGTCAGGGTAGACCGAAGGTATGCATATGATGATATTTCCATTTTATTTGCCTAGCACAAATACTTTCTTGACATTTGGGGTACATTTTCCTTCCATCCATCCATCCATCCATCCATCCATCCATCCATCCATCCATCCATCCATCCATCCATCCATCCATCCATCCATCCATCCATCCATCCATCCATCCATCCATCCATCCATCCATCCATCCATCCATCCATCCATCCATCCATCCATCCATCCATCCATCCATCCATCCATCCATCCATCCATCCATCCATCCATCCATCTGTCAGGACCATGCCTGTCAGTATCTTGATGTCTTGCTGTGTGTGATTTGCAATTGTTTTCCTGTTTCCCTCTTCCCTTCTTAGCAATCTCCTGGCGCCAGCCCATCTTCAGAGGTGTGAAAGGTTCCCAGGTTCTTTGTAGCTTTGTAGTAGAAACTGAAGTGGACATTTGGTGTGGGGTGAAATGGGAGGGGATTAACGAATATAAGTCCTGGATCTGAGCTCTCTAGCTCAGATCTGCTTTACATTATTACTCTTTGTATCACCTGGAATAAACTGCTTTTGGACTTTCCTACGGTCTGTTATTTCCACGTTCGAGAGTCTGACACCATCCATCCATCCATCCATCCATCCATCCATCCATCCATCCATCCATCCATCCATCCATCCATCCATCCATCTCCATCCATCCATCCCCATCTCCATCCATCTCCATCCATCCATCCATCCATCCATCCATCCATCCATCCATCCATCCATCCATCCATCCATCCATCCATCCATCCATCCATCCATCCATCCATCCATCCATCCATCCACCATCCATCCATCCATCCATCCATCCATCCATCCATCCATCCATCCATCCATCCAAACCTTTTCTGGCATTAAAAAAAGGATACAATAATTGTATTGCAATAGAATTAATTAATTGATCAACATCACACTTATCCTGAAAAAAACTCTTTTTGAAACACAATTGCTAAAAAAAATCTGCTACTTTTGCAGTAACCTCAGAATTATTATCAGCTAAAAGAAACTGTAATCCTTTGGGCTTGCAGAAGGGGATAAACCAACTGAGAATGCAGCTGAGCATGTGATGGACAGTGCAAGAGGCTATGTACAATAGTTTCAGGGTGTTTTTTTAAGTTGACAACAGCAAAGTCTTTCTTCATGAGGAATATTCAAATATCTGTCAGTCACCATTGTAGACAGGAAGATATTCAGTCTGGACTACATGAAGGCTCAATGCCAAGAGGGGATTGTTAAACTTGCAAAACAAAAAATCTGGGCTGTAATCCTCTGTGAGAAAGATAGACCATAAGAGCACAGAGAACAAATCTTATTTGCTCCGGCATCTAATATCTGTTTTTCAGTGACCTTCTCTGCACAGGCAACACAAACAGGTTAAATGAACTCATGATGCCTGTCTTTCCATTTGCATGGTGGGTGCAGGGACCATCCGGTATCGCTGGGAGCCCAGCAAAAGGATGCAGGATGTTTCCCTGCAAAACATGCATCTGAGAATCCCCCCACTTGAGACTCCCCCCACCTGAAAATTTTGCGCTCAAGAATCCCCCACACACAAACAAACTGGCACAAAATTGCAGCTGCCTAGAGAATCCACTCTAATGGTGGCTGCCTAGAGAATCCACCAAAATGGTGGATGGAAGTGAGGGAAACAGAATGCTTCCAGCTTGTCGTAGTTCGCACAGGCAAGAAGGAAGTGTGTGACACCTGGTTCAGCAAAATAAAAAAGTGTCAGAAGCATTTAAGTAATGAGAACCTCTCCCCCGTAATACTTTTTTTTACATAAGAACATAAGAACAAGCCTGCTGGATCAGACCAGAGTCCATCTAGTCCAGCACTCTGCTACTCGCAGTGGCCCACCAGATGCCTTTGGGAGCTCACATGCAGGATGTGAAAGCAATGGCCTTCTAGTCGGCTGTTGCTCCTCTGAATGCTGTTAAGGCCTTGCAATCTCAGACTTCAGGAGGGATCAAGAGATTGGGAGCCGTAAGTTGACTTCATCCTCCATAAATCTGTCCAAGCCCCTTTAAAGCTTCATCCCAGGTTAGTGGCCATCACCACCTCCTGTGGCAGCATATTCCAAACACCAATCACACGTTGCGTGAAGAAGTGTTTCCTTTTATTAGTCCTAATTCTTCCCCCCAGCATTTTCAATGTATGCCCCCTGGTTCTAGTATTGTGAGAAAGAGAGAAAAATTTCTCTCTGTTAGCATTTTCCACCCCATGCATAATTTTATAGAGTTCAATCATATCCCCCCTCAGCCGTCTCCTCTCCAAACTAAAGAGTCCCAAATGCCCCTTAACTCTTTATATTTGGCCTGTGCGGAATCACTTGTTTTCTTCTTTTAATCATATGGAATATTCTAGATTTGACAAGTGCTTCCAAGTTAATGCAAAGGGTGCTATTTTAAGTTTTTCCATCATAATCCCAAGTATGATTCCTAGATTTTTAAAGGCACCTGTGCTTTAACCCTCTGGCAGCAGAAAAATCTATTTCTGCTCTTCCTACAGTGCCCAGTTTTACTGCTTATTTTAGCGGATCACATTTATTTTAAAATGTGTGTCCTTCTCTTTCTCCCTAAAATGGGATGTGTATTGTTAATGAAGACACAGGGACATTTTATGTGTGGTCAGTTGACAATGCTAATCTTTTGTGAGTATTCCAGTCATCAGTCTATAATGGAATGTATGCAAGATTTTTGTTTAGTTTTGGTTCCAATGTGCATTACATTTGGCTGAGCTACATCTCTAAGACTGGCTAAAACCAAACATCATGTTATTGTTTCTTCCCTTGCTGATATAACAGCCACACTAGTATTGCTAATGAGAAACAAGAAGAAAAACACACAACCAATCTCATTCAAAGGCATTGCTTCTCCAAAACATTAGCACTACAGTTGAACACACTAAAATATTTCCACTTGCATTGGAGTGCAAATCCTAAAAAACTGTCGAGAAATTTCAATTACTTCTAGTGTTAATCTTGGATGCAAAAAAAACGTACACTGCTTTCAAGACTTAACTACAAGGTTGGCTGGTAATTGTAACATTGCAGCTTTTTTGTTCTTAACTAACTTCTAACCTTTTGGTAAATGTTCAATTAAATGTTATCAGGTAAAGAATAATGGCAACTATTGTGCTGCAATGTTCTGCTAGTGCTATATGAGCTATCACGATTGACTTTGAAACCATTGGTCATCATTGCAACAGCAACAAAGGTTTTTGGTGTAAAACAGAAAAAAAATGTGTTGATTTGTGGATTTGAGGAACAGAAGATTAAAGGGAAAAGTTATAACAGAAAAAAGTGTGAAACATCAGTAATAATTAAGAATTAATTTTATAAAAGCAATAAGAGAACAAGTAGTAAGGCGCCCCCGTTTGTTAAATGGATTATTTCTGTGTGTTTTTCTTCTTTTGTGCTTGCAAGCTTTTCTGTTTTAATAATCAAACATTTAAACACACAAACAATCTAAAATTGTTTCATGTTTTCAACACTTTGGATACCTTAAATTTGTGGGTTTGGATGTTGTGATTCCTGTCCCCTAAGCGAACAAAGACTACCTCTACCAAAGCAAGGCCTTTCCCAAGACTGAGGCCAATGATCTACAGCCCTGGGGACAGCAAAAACATGCCATCCTCAGGGAGCGTTAAGCACATGGGCGGGTAGCTTGCCAAAATGCAGCAGCAGCCGAGCCTGGCTCCTCCCCTCTCCCCCAGGGTAGCCTCAGGGTCGCCTCCAAAAACCTCCCTCCTGGAGGGAGGTTTTTTTGGAAATACAACACATTCATGGTGAGTGTGGTGTGAATGGCATGCACGAGACAAAAGAATGCGCTGTTGTCCCGTCCTTCCCCACTCATCTGCATTCGCCCGTCATCAGCCCGTCATAGCTTTCCTGTTGGCCTCTCTAAGGCCCTCCCTGGCTGTTCTCCGACCCCTGGAAGGCCAGGAGGGCAGCGTGGAGTGGAGTATCCACTGAGGAGGCCAGGTGCAGGGTGACTGCAGCTGAAATGGTGAGTGGGGAAGGACGGGGAGGCTTTGAGTCAGCGAGGCGACTTGGCACTCCTGTGGCAGCTGTTGTCATCCCAGTGTCGATCAGGTCGGGCGTTCATTACGTTGGACCCAAGCCCTTCGCCTCCGTAAAGTGAAGGGGCCCAAGTTTCCACTGTCAGAGCGAGGCTCTTTCTTTCTGGCCAAAGATTGGATTCAGTGATCAGTGAATGCAGGGATTTGAGATCTCTCTCCCCTCCCCACCCAGTAGTCCTTGGAAAGCTGATTCCTTGCATAACAAGTGACGTTTTCAGGCCACCAGCAGGGGGATAAGCGGTATAGTTGCTAGATGCGGGTTGAGAAACTCCAGGAGATTTGGGATGGAGGCTGGGGAGCACAGGGACCACAGTGGGGTAGAATGTCACAGAGTCCACACTCCAAAATAGTCATTGTCTTTAGGGGAATTGATCTCTGAAGTCTGGAGAATGAGCTGTAATTCCAGAAAATTCCCAAGTCCCACCTGGAAGCCTGCAGCTCTCCCCTTGCCAGCACCTCAAGACATTGCTGTCCTGAAGCAGCAGGAACATTTTGAGCCCAATGAGTCTGGCCTGAACTGATGAGGCTGTCCCCAAGGAACATCTGGTACTAAAAAGAACTGAGCACATGTACACTTGGAGACTGGGAGAACTTGGAAAGAATTGAGTAAAAGACACAGGAGGGACCGTGATCAGTCCTACAAAGGAAGGGGCAAAGTGTTGGATGTAGCAATGTCTGGTGTGCAAAGGAACTGAGAAGAAGACCCAACAGGGGGTGGGCAAGTGGTCAGCTAGGTAAAATTCCAAGGTTAGTGACCCCTCCATCTTTTTGTGTCACCTCTTGTCTGTCCTTAGACTGACATTCTCAAGCATAATATCCTGCTTCTTCTTTGAAGTTAGTTGCAGAGACTCTTCCTAGCTAGCATGCTATTTCCCCCTTTTTCCTATCCTAAATGTAGTTCCTAAAAACATTTATCCTTCCCCCTTTTAATCAGTGTGTTAGATTGGTTGTGGTGGGTTTTCCAGGCTGTGTGACCATGGTCTGGTGGATCTTGTTCCTAATATTTCGCCTGCATCTGTGGCTGGCATCTTCAGAGGTGTATCACAGAGGGAAGTCTGTTACACACTGTGTCCAGTGAGAAGGGGATGTTTAGTGGGGTATATCAGCAGAGTAGACAAGGAGGTCTAGTAGTCCAACTTCATACATTCAGCAGCCTCCTACCTTCTTAGGAATAAGACACTTCACAAGAGATGTTCTTTCCACAGGACGGCTTTACTTGATAGTTGCAGCATAGCACTATATACAGTTCCAAAGCGACACAGGATTAAGCACTAAGATAAGTAAGAAGCCTAAAGAAACATACAGAGAAACATAAAGAAACATACACTGCCTTTATAATGTTCAAGCTAGCACTTAGTACAGCAACAGTCTTCCATAGGAACAGTGTCACAGTCTCTTGCACCAATCACAGTAAAGGTCGACTATCATAAGTTGCTCCAGACTTTCTCGCTCCTTCCTTGTTGCTGACTCAGCTATCTGTGACCTAGGAGATGAACCCTCTTTTTTCACATACCATAACACCCCTTCTCATAAACTAGGTAGCAAATAATATGTACAATTCACTCAGTTATATTCACAATTCCCAACAATGCCCTTAGAATGTTCGCTCAGATGTCCAGAGATGAGCAGTGAAAACAGTAAATAGGTAATACTGTTAGGTAATACGAGTGGAAGTGAAACACATACACACTTTGCTGTGTGAGATGTCAGGTGGGGTTCCCCTCCCTCACACACTGGTAACTTTCACTCTCTGTGCCTCACCCACTGCTACCACACAACACACATACTCTCATACACATCCAGCTCATCCTCACACACCTCACTCTGCCCTCCCTCACATCCAACCACCACTTACCCACTTCCTCACCCATATTCGCCACAGCTCTCTTTTACTAAAAGTGAGCTGGAGTTTGCCATTTTCTTCTAAGAAAATCCTCAGGGTGGGGGCAAACCAACACTACTCGCTCTGCTTCTTTGCTTGCGTGGCCCTTTAAGAACCGACAGGGATCTGGCCTCCCGATCCTGAGGCACCACTCACCACCCTGCCTCTGCTGCCTGACTCGGGATAGCCTGCTTGCCTCAGTTCTGCCTTACCCGAGGCCAGGGACTGTGCGTGTCAACCAGCCTCATGGAATAAAGCCCGGGATTTCAGTTCCGTTGTGGAATGGGAAGGGTTACCTTATACTAAAAAAACAAGACAGCACCATATAACGATGTGCATTGAAAAGGGAAAGAGGGATTCCATTTGACCACCCCAAAAGGCTATGCTGGGGATCATTGGACCTGCATGGACATCTGTGTGGGTTGCGGACTGTGATGAGAAGGACAATTGCCACAGCAACGTGTGGCCGGGCCTGCTAGTATAGTGTAAAACAACATCTGATTAGCCTTCAACAATACATTGAACACCTGATTAATTCCTGTTGGTTAATGTCAACCATAATGCCGTTTATGCCTTTAAAAAATTGAACAATTGCATATATTCTTTATTATTATTTTTTAATGTAGGAAGTGTTTAACATTAGCCACATGTTTGGGTGGACAAGTGCCCTAGAAATGTTTTAAACAATTAAGAATAAATAGTAAAGGCCCACATGAAGATTCCGAGCAGGATGAGTGCCGAATTTTCACTCTCTCCCAAAGTTAAATGTAGCTTGATTGCTACTAAACTGAATCCTCGACAGTCTCTGGCAATTTGCCATTTTGCATTAGGCAAAGGATGTACAGGTACACATCAGTCCAACACAATGTAGTGTTTATGTCAAACTGGCATGCCACTCTAGTTTAGAACTGCACGGTTGCTGAAGTGACAAGTTATGTCTAGGCACCAGAATGCACTTGTGTTATTTCTCAAGAACACATGTCACCCTGGTATAAATTAGCTGTGCTTTTCCCGAGCTGAAAATCAGTCAAAATCATTTCACATTTTCTGTGGAACTTGAACTATCTCTGCCTGTGGTGCACAGCATATAGGGAACACGTACACAGAATAGGCTGCTTTATATATAACGCTTGTCAGTCTTGTTTTCCACAGAACAAGTGACACAATGAAACAACAGAAAGACAGGTGCTAGGGAAAAGTTTAGTCTAGAAGGAAGTTTAGTCTAGAAGGAAGTTGGGGTGCCACTGGCTCAGAATGAACAATTAAAAAAAAATCCCTGGCCAAGCAAATATTTCAAACAAACGGATGTTTTCTCAAAATATCACTTGAGTACTTAAAAGAAATAATAACACTAGGGTGATATTGCAGAAAGAACTTGATTATGAAGTTATGGCCTAGTGGTAGGAGGTTAAGAGCTCGTGTATCTAATCTGGAGGAACCAGGTTTGATTCCCCACTCTGCCGCCTGAGCTGTGGAGGCTTATCTGGGAAATTCAGATTAGCCTGTACACTCCCACACACGCCCGCTGGGTGACCTTGGGCTAGTCACAGCTTCTCGGAGCTCTCTCAGCCCCACCTACCTCAGCATGGTCAATTGGATGTGCTGGCAGGGGCTGATGGGAATTGTAGTCCATAACAGTCTCCTGCAGGAGCTCAGCCAAAGGGGGGATACTAAATCCAAACTGGCTTCAGTGGTATTCTTTTTCTTCATCACTGCCACATCCGCTCTGTCAACCAGCAGGGTGAGACTTAATGGCAGCACAAGAAAGCTAGCCCGGTGTGACAGCAATATGATCAACAACATACCTATGCCACTTCCAGCACACACCGGAAATGAAATTGACAGAGATGCAGGATACACTGGTGTAGGGTGAAACTCTGTGATAGAAGCTATTTTTATCATAAAGGTTTGTCCAAAGACCAGAGCATCTACAAGTCTCAAGCAATGTGATGGTGTCACTTCCACTGAGCACTAAAAGTGACAATGTTACATCGCTGGTGTAACCTCTATCTGTGGGTTCTGTGGGGCAGAACCTGGAATGAGTTTGCAATAACAATTTTTAAAAACAAAATGGTTTACTTTCTTAACACATAACATATAACACCAACATTTAACATCACACTTCAAGGTCCTGTTCAGGTTGCATTTTCAAGTCCTTATATTTACAGTCTACTGATACTGCCAAGTCCAATTCTTCTTTGCAAGTGGGTTGGCTCCTGAAGACTTCAAGGGCTTGGTGAACAGGATTCAACATGATGAAGGTTTCCAGGAGAACTCTCACCCATTACAACCACAAAAAGAAACCCTGAAACAATAAACTCCAACATTTACAACATAGCAAAAATAAACAATTACCTTCCCAGTAGTTCCCAACAATATTGCAGTTTACCTTAACAAGGTGTTAAGGGCTTATACAAACCAAGGTCTGAGTCTGGTAGCCTTGTCTCCTCCAACTACATGAGGTCTGCTGCAGCCTCGTGCTGCTTTGAGCCTCCACCCCTTACTGGGTCAACCCATTCTGAGCATGGGGGTTACACTGGCAGCATCACTTGACACATTGGACTACTAGACCTCCCCCCCAACTGCTAGTAAGGCCCCTCACTGGCCAGCTGATGGGCAGTGGGGAGGTGGCAGGGGATTGAGGATCCACCCCCCTGGAGGAAGCTTGATGACCGTAATGTTTTAATATAACATTTGCCTCGATCTTTACGAGCGTTGTCTTTTCCAAGATGTATTGAAGATACAGAACTACGCCAGCAGAATTGCTGTTGAAGCAATGAAAGATTGCATATTCACATAAATTATCTGGCTGAAACGAAGCTTTGATTAAAAAGCCACATGTATCTCTGTTCCCAAAGTCTTAATCCTACCCTGAAATCTGAGCTGATTAAAGTTCTAAGGTGCTGATGTGCGGATAATGGGAACTGGATGTTTAACAGATGTACATTTGAGACCTTTCAAAAACATCGTGCAGATATATTACAACATACTGGGACCATTTAGGACAGGTGAAACACGGAATATCTTCCCTGTTGGCTTCACTCTTTGTTTTGTCAGTTTGGGATGGAGGTGCACATCCTCTGAAGAAACAAACTCGCAACTTTGCTTTGCTGTCTGATTCAGAAGTAACATGTGCAAATTTTATCTGTTATGCAAAGAAGCATTCAGTTATCAATGTACTGATTAATTTCATGGTTAAACTACAGTAAGGTGTTTGTGCGGGATTGCATTTGCGGATTGTTTGGAAGCTTAAATTGGGCACCGAATGAGCCTGCAAGTTTATTGCTGGCAAAACTTCACTGGCTGCTTATTCACTCTCAAACTAAATTCAAGATTCTGGTTATTGAACTCTCCACAAGGCTTTTCCAGAAGTTTAAAGAACTTGTTTCAGATGTTTAAAGAATACAGGAGCAGGAGTTCCTTTAGGTAAAGAGGATTCAACTCGTCAGTTAACATAAACACTTTGAATTGGGCCTGGAAGCAAATTGGGAGCCGGTGCACTTCCTTGAGGATCATGTGCCTTTTAATACGAGGGAATGACTTGCAGGATTGTCAGAATGCATGTGTTTGAGCATTCCTTCAAAATCCAGAATGTGCACCAGGACACTCCATGGGTGCCGTACTTTGTAGAGCAAAACCATACTGACAGAGATCTTAAGTTTTGTGTCCTCTGTAAATAATAAGCCATATACCGGGATTAACATTTAAAAACATACAAATAGAGGCAAAAGGGATTTGGAGACTGCAGCGTTGTTCTGCCTGGGGTCTTAATATGGAACTGGATTTACCAAGCCTCTTGTAATTAACATCTCTTATGTCAGTTTCACATTTCAAACTGTAAAAAATGTCATTGACTAAGCTGTTTAAGTGTTTCTGGTCTTTCTTGTACCTAGAAATGAACATAAATATGAATTAGTCGTTATGTAGATGTTTAACAGTTTACTTACTATTAAGAATTCTCACCAGTGACACTGCGGCTGTTTCTCATTAGCCCAGCTTTAAAAGTGTCTTTACAAATCGTGCTTTACGGGCGCACGGAATGATATGTGCATCTAAGCTGCGTAGGGGAATATACGATGGTTGTTTACATCTAAATGTAAGTTTTTAAGGTTTGTATCGATTTTGTTTTATTTATTCTATTTAATGTATTTAATACTTCATGCTTTATATATCAGTCTAAATAGCACACATTAAATTATATTTAAATGAATAGACCTCCAGAAAATATGGCAAGATTAAATGGGTAATATGCTGATGAAGATGTTTTGAAAACATGATTATACTGCAGAGCATGTTCGAGACTTTGAACTATAATTATATTGGACTTTTATGCTATCTGACCCTCAGTTCCTAGCAGTTGGATTCTAGTGTTTGAGATTCGTTGTTGTAATTATAGCGCAGTGTTGTTGATTATTCATTGTTATTACTCTTAGGCACTTTTCTGCTTCATTACATCACTTTGCACTCTGCTACATAATTTAACTGAGTGTGGCAGCCCATGTACAGTGTAAGTTTGTTTTGTGATATGGGTTAATACAGCGAGCGGGGTGTAGTGATTAAAAACAGTGGACTCTAATCTGGAGAACAAGGTTTGAGTCCCCTCTTCTCTACATGAGTGGTGAACTCTTATCTGGTGAACTGGATTTGTGTCCCCACTCTTCCACATGAAGCCTGCTGGGTGACCTTGGGCCAGTCACAGCTCTCTCTGAACTCTCTCAGCTTCATTGACCTCACAAGGTATCTGTTGTGGAGAGAGGAAAGGAAAACAGTTTGGAAGACTCCTTTGAGGGAGGGAAAGAAGGAGCAGCAGTGGCGTAGGAGGTTAAGAGCTCATGTATCTAATCTGGAGGAACCGGGTTTGATTCCCCGCTCTGCCGCCTGAGCTGTGGAGGCTTATCTGGGGAATTCAGATTAGCCTGTGCACTCCCACACACGCCAGCTGGGTGACCTTGGGCTAGTTACAGCTTCTCGGAGCTCTCTCAGCCCCAACTACCTCACAGGGTATTTGTTGTGAGGGGGGTAGGGCAAGGAGATTGTAAGCCCCTTTGAGTCTCCTACAGGAGAGAAAGGGGGGGTATAAATCCAAACTCTTCTTCTTCTTCTTCTTCTTCTTCTTCTTCTTCTTCTTCTTCTTCAAGGTAGGGAAAAGTGGGGTGTAAATCAAAATTATTATTCTTCAAACTTAAATACAAAATGCCACTGAAAAAGTGGAACTGAGCTCCTGTGTTCTATGATTGCGTCATCATTCCAAGTGCTGCTTTGCACCTGTTGTCTGTCCCTTGTAGCATCAACACCATATTTCCATTGTTGAAAAAAAAGTGATACATATGCTGTATTACTAAGGAAGTCTTTTAAATCTCACGGGAAGAAACATATAGCTGAGTATCATCTGCTGTTTGTGATTCTGAATCCCATATATGCCTATAACTTTCATAAAGATTTCTATGTGCTAAATCGTTTGTTTGATAGAATGGTACTTTGAAAGATGCTACCCTTTAAGATTCTATGGGAAGAAGACGAAGAAGAAGAAGAGTTTGGATTTATATCCCCCTTTCTCTCCTGCAGGAGACTCAAAGGGGCTTACAATCTCCTTGCCCTTCCCCCGTCTGAAGCACCCCTGTGAGGTTGGGTGGGGGGGCTGAGAGAGCTCTGAGGGAAAAGCTGTGACTAGCCCAAGGTCACCCAGCTGGTAAGTGTGTGGGAGTGCCCAGAGCTAATCTGGAATTCCCCCAGATAAGAAGCCTCCACAGCTCTGAAGGCTGTACAGAGCTGGGAATCAAACCCAGTTCCTCTAGATTAGATACACGAGCTCTTAACCTCCTACGCCACTGCTTCTCCCAAATTATCTATCAACACTATCTCAATGGTAATGGGAGCTCACCAGAAAGGTGAGGTCATTACACAGAACTAAGAAGCATTTAAATGGTTGAATCTAGCTAGAAAACAAGAAATTGGCTGCCATAAAATATACAGTTTCATCCTACTGATAGCTACTGCTTGCCCAAAATGAAAAAAAAATGGCCATCACACATCAGTAACCCAGAATGCTATGTGATAAGTGTAATTACCATGTTAATTACATTGTATAAATCTGTTTTGAAACCAAATCTTTGCAGATTTGGAATACGTGGAAGCTTATGTTGAAGTCAGGCATCTGCTGCTTTGCAGCAAACAAATTGTGCGCAAGTTTCAATCATTCGAAATTTGCCAGCTCTGTGCCTGCTGTAAGAATATAGAGAGATACAAGGTTTGGATTAAGTTTTGGGATTTATGAGAATGAATCTCCCGACGACAACCCAGAATGCAGAGAGAACATCTGGAAGGAATTTATTCCTTCTGTGTCATACGGAAGGATTGCCGGTGCTAGCTCTTCTTTCTGAGATGGATCTGTCATTGCAAAATGAACATGTTTCTTGATCTGACTGATGATTGGTGCAGGATACAGCAGTCATATATTCTCCGCACTGTGTCTTTGCTTTTAAAGTAATGTTTTAATCCATTCTCTGACCTAAATGCTGGCATGACAAATGGAGCCAGCAGGAAAAGGCATTATGCAACCATGTCTAGAATTTGGTTTTCGCATCTTGTCAGCACACCCCGCACTTTGGTTCGAGGCGCTGCATTTGTCATTGTACAATATTGATGTAATCAATTATTGAAGAAGCCAACAACAACAACAACCCCAAAAATGGATGACCTGAAAGTATCAGAGCTCTGTAGCGAACAAGGCTTCCGGGCACGGCAATGTCTAATGTCAATGAATCTAACAAGATAGCTCTTTCAAGAAGGCAGAGACTGAATAATTCCACAGTCAAGCCTTCTCTTTGCTAAGCAGACTTTGTACCACCATTAAGCAAAGAGATCAATTATCTGCTCTTTAAAGTAGATGTTGGAGTCAATCATCGCAGTAGAACCTGCATGGAAAGCAGAAGACGTCTGAAGGAGATTGGCCCCAGCTCACCTGCTCTGAGCTGGGGTGGTGTAGTGATTAAGAAGGATGATATCTAATATGGAGAACTGGGTTCGATTCCCCACTCTCCCTCATGAGTGATGGACTCTAATTTGGAAAGCAAAGTTTGATTCCCCACTTCCGCAGATGAGTGGCAGAGAAGGGCAACGAGGATGATTGAGGGACTGGAACACCTTCCTTATGAGGAGAGGCTGCAGCGTTTGGGACTCTTTAGTTTGGAGAGGAGACGTCTGAGGGGGGATATGATTGAATTCTATAAAATTATGCCTGGGGTAGAAAATGTTGACAGAGAGAAATTTTTCTCTCTTCCTCACAATACTAGAACCAGGGGGCATTCATTGAAAATGCTGGGGGGAAGAATTAGGACTAATCAAAGGAAACACTTCTTCACGCAACGTGTGATTGGTGTTTGGAATATGCTGCCACAGGAGGTGGTGATGGCCACTAACGTGGATAGCTTTAAAAAGGACTTGGACAGATTTATGGAGGAGAAGTCGATCTATGGCTCCCAATCTTGATCCTCCTTGATCTCAGATTGCAAATGCCTTAGCAGACCAGGTGCTTAGGAGCAGCAGCAGCAGCAGAAGGCCATTGCTTTCACATCCTGCACGTGAGCTCCCAAAGGCACCTGGTGGGCCACTGCGAGTAGCAGAGTGCTATCTTTATGCTCTGTTGTTCACGAGGGCGGTATATAAGTATAATAAACAAACAAACAAACAAACAAATAAATAAATAAATAAATAAATAAATAAATGAATGAATGAATGAATGAATGAATGAATGAATGAATGAATGAATGAATGAATGAATGAATAAATAAATGAATGAATGAATGAATGAATGAATGAATGAATGAATGAATGAATGAATGAATGAATGAATGAATATCACGACGTTTACTAAACAGACTGTATTTATGGGATGGTTTGCAACTGCTTTTTCTAGTCATCTACATTTTACCTCCAGCAAGCCCAGTCCTCATTTTACTGACTTCGAAAGGATGGAAAACTGAGTCAATCTTGAGCCAATTTCCATTGGGATCGAACTCACGTTGTGAGCAGGGCTTTGACTGCAGTACTACAGCGTACCACTCTGTGCCACAGGGCTCAGCAGGTAAAAGCAGGTCTTCAATTCCACCATTGGGGAACTAAGAACCAACCCCCCCCCCTTTCCTGTCCTTGCTTCCTTGCTTTGTTGAAGAGTTGATAACTTATAACCTTCACAGGTTAAGTTGACTCAGAGGTAGCTGAATTGGTCGATAATGGGGAGTTCCAAAATATCTCTCATTATGGTGTTTTCCTTTCCCCCAGTGGTCTGCTACAGTTTTAGCCGAGCATCCTTTATGTTTGCTTCCTGTTGAATCCTGGCCAATGTATTGGCTATTTGGAACTGAGCCAAGGCATCCTCCTGAAGGATTGTCTGTAAATTGGTTAGCATGAATACTTTATATAGTACAGTATATAGGAACTAATGGCTATGACAGGCATGGACAGCGGAAAGTAAAAATAAAATCTGATTGTGAGAAGCTTTATTGTGAGACTAGAGTTTTTAAAAGTAAGAAAAAGTGTTCTGTTTTTGGGATACCTTTGAGTACAGGAAGGCATAAAACTGTGATTAGCTGGTAGTGCCTTTGTGGATTACACGGTGGACGTCTTTCATGAAAATAAAAACTTGTTAATTTTTTTTTTAAGTCTGGTGAAACATACTTTTCTGCCATAAATATCTGCAGAACACAGCTCTAAAGTTACTTTGGGGGGCAACTTATTTAAAGGTATTTCTTCAGTGTTATTACGTGTTACCTGCCAGTTGTTGTTTTTGGTAAAGCAATTGATTTTTGGATTCATTCTTCAGTTTCTGTTAATTAAAAAAAGAAGTCTGCTGGCACCTCTGAGGGCCTTTCCCCACTTACCTTAAGCCCCCCGCAAGTAGCTCGGGGTCCCCCGGCACTCCCCACGAGAGGGGCGGTGACAGCGCAGCAGCCCCGACGCTGTCGTGCCCCCTCTGCGCGCGGCATTCCTGGCGCTCTTGCAAAGGGTGCCTTTTGATGATGACTTTTGATGACCCCACACAGAGCTGAGAGCAGCGCGCGGCATAGGGGGGATCATGCTGAGTGGGGAAACGCCCTGAGGCTCACTCACATGGTTGTGACATAGAGTAGGGTTGTCAGGTCATTCTTGGCCACTATCAGGAGGAGGGGATGTAGGGTTGCCAGCTTCAGGTTGGGGAATGCCTGGAGATTTTTCAAGGCGATCTCGAGAGGGCAAGGGGATGACATGGACCATGGCAGCAACCACTCGGCCTGGGAGAGTTTGGAGCCGTGTGTGTGTATTAAGTCATCTCTGGCTTTAAGCGACCCTATGGATTAATGTAATCCAAAACGTCCTCTCATTAACAGCCTTGTTGAGGTCTTGTAAATTGAGGGCAGTGACTTCCTTTATAAAGTCAGCCTATCTCATGGTAGTTTTTCCAGCTACTTTCAACTTTTCCTAGCATTATTGTCTTTTCCAGTGAGAGGGTATTTCAGAAGCAAACTTGTTTGAAGATCTAACATAACAGAGTTTTATCACAGATTTGCCATGAAGGCTGAGTGAGGAGAGGGGTGGGAGTAGGGGTAAGGTTTGATGGGGTTTTGTTACTCAAAGTGATGGGAAGTCTCTCCCCTTTAGAGTGGGGAATCAGCAACAGCAGACTCTTGACACAGAAAAAAAGGTTGGGCAAGCTTGGGTCTTAATTGCCTATATTTTAGGGAAGTCAGCTTTTGCAAGAAATTCTGCAGGAAAGTGAATAAAGTTTAACAATTTTATTAAGGGATATTGGGGATACAGAAGTACATAAAGTGGCAGAACACACACACAGTACTAGGATACGAGCAGTTGTGAAGGGATAGATCTGGAATAGACAAGGGATTTGGTGTCAGGACCATGCCTGTCAGTATCTTGATGTCTTGCTGTGTGTGATTTGCAATTGTTTTCCTGTTTCCCTCTTCACTTCCTAGCAATCTCCCTGGCTACAGCCCAGTAACTTCAAAGAGGTGTGAAAGGTTCCTAGGTTCTTGTAGGCTTTGTAGTAGAAACTGTGAAGTAACCATTTGGTGTAATAAACGGGGCTTGAGGGGGGGGTGATTAAAGGATATAAGTCCTGGATCTGAGCTCTCTAGATCCTGCTTTACAATGTTACTCTTCATGTCACCTGGAATAAACTGCTTTTGGACTTTCCTATGGTCTCTGTTATTTCCACGTCTGAGAGTTTGACATTTGGGGAGTAAGGGTTATAGTCACCTGATCTTGGAGTGGAATGATCTGATAAACAGAACTTAGTAACCCATGCTTAGCTCTGGAAGAACACTGCATTGTGGAGCAATATCACAGACAGAGAGGTGTCCAGAGATGTTGAACACTGAGGGGACTTCTTATAGGAAAAAATGGACTCTCAGGGTTATGCAGAGTGATCCTTAATTTCCCAGGACAAAGAGAAGTCCTGTCTTTCTATGGAAAGACAAGTGACAGACATCAACCTTAATGGCTGGGTCATTGTTCTAACAGGTTGAGTCATCAGCTTGATGTTCCAAGTTGGGAAGTGCCTCCTACAGGGAAGCTAGCTGATGAAATTACAGCTGTAAACAAATGGCAAAGCAAATGAGGTGGTTGTTAAAGGTATTAGTCAGAGGAAGAAGCATTGGGCTAGTACAACACTGGGCAGGCAAACACATTAACACATCCATTGTCTTCACCTGGGTGTATGGTCCAAGGCTGGAGATGGGAACTCTTTCCAGGGTGAGGTTTTTGTGTTCACATAATCCTGTCAGGAATGGTGCGAAAGAGGCATTGCATAGGGCTGATCTGGAGGGAGACAAGTCCAAACATAGTTCTTTCTCCTTGTGGGTACACTGAGCCAATGTCAAGAACTGGGTCCCCATTTTTGCACTGCTAGGCATCTCAAGGGTTAGCTGAGATGTGTAGAGACACCATTGTCCTCCCAACAAGATTCTCTTAACCCAGCATAGATTGGTTCGGCAACAATTTATTCATGCACTTTGATGTTTACCCCAACCACCTTAGAAGATTATGACCAGTATAAAACCAGTGTACTATTTCTAACATCTGAAGAATCTCTCAAAGCTGCTACTCTCTCTCAATATGGAGAAGATGATAACATTGTACAGGTGTCTCTATTTTTCCACCACTGGGTCTAATACAGGATGCTATATTGTGAGGATTTTAATTAGAGTCTTACACCTTTTCTGCAGCATGACAGCTAAATGCTCCAGTGCTGGAGGTTACTGAGAAACTAAGGCTGCTGGAATAGATGGCTTTGGGCTTTTGGTGTTGATCAGACTGAGGGAAACAAAGATGGAGCTGAGATCTGTCAAAGGCTAAAATCCCCAGAGAGACTGGAGTTGGCATCTCGTTAGCAGAAATGAAAACACCCATTGCACTCTCTCTCTCTCTCCCTCCCTCCCTCCCTCTTTCTTTCTCTCTCTCTCTCTCTCTCTCTCTCTCTCTCTCTCTCACACACACACACACACACACACAAACATACATACATACATACATACATACATACATACATACATACATACATACATACATACATACATACATATAAACTAATTGTAACAGACAAGTTCTGAGTTTGAGAGCAGAGAAATTCTCACATTGAAATTGTTTCTCCACTTTCTCAACTTTTCCTATATCCCTGCTTCCTTCCCCATCCTGATAGTTAACTATTAGGTATAAGGGATTTTCATCTCTGATACTTGAGCAGTCACCGTCTTTTTGTTTTTATGGTGTTTCATTATATTTAGCTAGCTAATGTTCTAAGTTATAATATACTAGCGGGCCTGGCCATGCGTTGCTGTGGTAATTGTCCTTCTCATCACAGTCGGCAACCCACACAGATGTCCATGCAGGTCCAATGATCCCCAGCATAGCCTTTTGGGGTGGTCAAATGGAATCCCTCTTTCCCTTTTCAATGCACAGCAGCAGAAGGCCATTGCTTTCACCTCCTGCATGTGAGCTCCCAAAGGCACCTGGTGGGCCACTGCGAGTAGCAGAGTGTTGGACTAGATGGACTCTGGTCTGATCCAGCAGGCTAGTTCTTATGTTCTTATGTTCTTATATCTATAAGATTCATGGGCAGGAAGCCTGTAAGCATTACTTCCCCATCTGTGGCATTCTGGGAAATGAAACTAAAATAGGGCATGATTTAAGATGCCGTAACTTTCCTGTGAAGAAGCACAGGCAATAATATATGCCTATTTACCAAAAACCTATGCAGAATCAGTTTCGTTGGTCAGTAGATCAAAGACTTCACTCTCCATAAGAAAAAATGCATGCTATCTAGGATCTTGTGTAGGTGGCTACACAAAGCACTGAATGTTTTAATTGTTGATTCCCTTGATATGGACTCCTGTATTAATGGAACTTTAAAACTAGTTGTTTTATTTTATTTTTGTCCCCGTGACTGAGAGCAACAGAGAACCTCTTTGATAATCGTGGCCAGGAGGAATGGAATTCTTTGGCATGCTCTCTTTTCATGACCCTTCAATTATACCCCCCAAACCTTGCTTGGGAGCTTTGAAATTTCGTATCAAAGGGAAATGCAACTTCTTATGAAGCTTCAATTAAAAACAGACTTGGTTAACGTTGGAATTATATCTACAATCAGAGATAAAAGAGTTGGAAATCAAACAGTGGTGTTGCAAGAGCACTGTAGTCCACTGGGATGGTATTTTTTTTCTAAAAAGTTCATATTTAGGAAGAAAAAAACCTTGCACAGAGGTATCCTATATAAAGATGGGTGCCCCACATCTTTGTTGTTCGGATTTGAAATGTACAGTTTTTGAACTAACTTATCATCTCGGTTTCCAGTTTTTTTGTGCCAGCCGCGCCACAAATAAATCTTAAAAGCTACGACAACACAGTAGAATAAAAATGAGCAAGGGGCCCTTTCATCCCTCAGTCATAATTCCTTACTTCAAATATACTTACAGTGAGTTAATACTACTTAAATAATTAAGTACATAATTACATACTTTAGGAACAGGTAATGCAAGGATTTATTTTGACTGTAAATTCAATTTTGCTTCCCTTCCATGAATATTGCAGCCCCTTTTTAATATGTACATTTTTCCCCCTAGCTTTTCTTATCAAAAGAAAAAGAAAAGAAGAAAAGTAGATGCATAAGAAATGAAAGATCTGCACACTCACAGAACTGAGAACTATTTAAGAGGAGCCGATAGAACATTTATTCATCTGTTTATCGTTTAATTTGTTAGATTTTGATCCTGGCTTTTCATGGGCCTGTTCGGAATGGCTAACAAAATCACTGCTGCAGAAAACACATCAGTACAGTACAAAATTGCAGTAGGATGTGGGGGTTAAGAGCTTGAAGAACCCCTCCTCCTAGATGATGCACCAGCTGTGTCGTTTTCCTTGCCTAGAAGATACTTTGCCACAAGACATGTTAGTCAACTGAAGAAGAAGAAGAAGAAGAAGAAGAAGAAGAAGAAGAAGAAGAAGAAGAAGAAGAGGAGGAGGAGGAGGAGGAGGAGGAGGAGGAGTTTGGATTTATATCCCCCTTTCTCTCCTGTAGGAGACTCAAAGGGGCTTACAATCTCCTTGCCCTTCCCTGGCTCACAACAAACACCCTGTGAGGTGGGTGGGGCTGAGAGAGCTCTGAGAAGCTGTGACTAGCCCAAGGTCACCCAGCTGGCATGTGGGGGAGTGCACAGGCTAATCTGAATTCCCCAGATAAGCCTCCACAGCCTGCAGTGGGTGAGTGGGGAATCAAACCCTCTGTCTCCACGGTAGAAGGCAACCCCAACCTCCCACGCCACTGCTGACAATGTACACTAACTCTCCTGAATAAAATGGACCCCAACGGGAGCAAGTGTTTAGCCTCTGATGGCTCTGGCTGGGGTGTCAGAAACGCAAGCCCCTTGAAACCCTGGATGGCTTTTGACCCACCAGTGAGTGCTTTGGGAAGTGAGGGACTTCAAGCTTTATTAAGGGCGCTGGGAAGAGTGACATCACTCCATTGACACTCTGCATGTCCCAGCTCCCAGAAGCCATGGAGTTTATCTCCAAAGCTGACTTGTGGGACAAGTGGCAACCACCAGTGCAATCCCAGAGGTCCACCAAATTGTACCTCGTTGAACCATGCCCGCTAGCAAGGAAATAAGATGATTGGGCAGTGAATATGCCATCTCTGTAGTGAAGTCCTTCTGGATATCCCCATGCCACAAACGAGAGCAAACCATACAAAGCTCCCAAGGGAGTTTCCCGATGTGAATTAACTGGTCCTGTAATGCCACCCCACAAGCCAGCCTGCCTACTATCTATCAACATACAAACATGCTTCCCAGTGTTTATGCTTTGAACTATATGGTGGAATTAGCAGCTGATGCTCTAGAAAAGTCCCAAGGGGAGAAGTTGTTACTCCCAGGAACTCCCATAGCTCAGTTTCCATCAAGGAACACAAACAGATGAAGAAAAGCATGCTATGTTGCCCCTTGCATTCATCCAAATATCAAGGACTGCGGAGATGATGCCAGGCACCCTCCCCCTCCCTTGCATGCCACCCCTCCCTCCCCCTCTGCTAGGGTGGGTGGTCCATGTCCAGATGCTGTCCCCCTCCCTTGCATGCCACCCCTCCCTCCCCTTGCATGCCACCCCTCCCTCCCCCTCTGCTAGGGTGGGTGGTCCATGTCCAGATGCCGTCCCCCTCCCTTGTGTGCCACCCCTCACTCCCTTTCCCATCCCCTTCTACTATATATATAGTAGAAACAGAAATGTAAATGACAGTTGTGGCAGATTTACACTTCAAGTTTGTATAGGTTTCTACAAAAGTCTCTTCTTGTCTAATAAGTAGCATGATTAGCTTATTGAGTTACTTGGTCCAGTATAGTTAGAGATACCAGCCTCTAGGTTGGTTTGGGATATCCTCTGGATTCACCTCATTTCCAGAGTACATTGTGTTTTTCCCCTGGAGAAAATGGCCGCTTTGGATGGTGGAGTTCTCTCCAGGCTCCATCCCAGATCTCCAGAAGTTGCCCACCTAGATCTGGTATCCCTTTCCCCCCATCCTCTGCTCATGGCTTGGTCAACCTGGCAACCTTAGTTGCCCCCAGCATGAAGGATCGTAAAGGTGAGAACCTGGTGACATCACACAAGCTTCTTGTGGTCCATGGCTGTCACTAGACAACTGCCACTAGACACAATATATGACTTTAATGGTGAAACACCGTTCCCCAAATTACTCTCCCTGTTAATTTCTGACTGTTGTGTTTATATGCTTCAGTCTAGTTTTCTAGATGTTTTGTCTGGCTGGGGATATGAATTGCTAATTTTAATAGATAAATAACTAATGGAACCGAGGAAGTGATTCAATCATGTAGGTATTCGGAATTTTTATTAAGGTGCCAAATACAATGAACTGTGGCTCTGCATTCTTTGATCTGTCTCGGAAGGAGGGGAGGGGAAGAAAACACACACACGGCTGTCATCATTTCTGTTTTATCTGTCCAAACATCAAGGAAAATCAGGCTCCCGAATAAAAGCCTACAACTCCCATCCAGCAGAATAATATGCTTCTGCCACGTTTGATTAACACGACAAAGTTTAAATCATAATTTGCATGTTTGCTCTTGTGTCTTATTTATGCAGAATTGTCCTATTTGCCTCATGGTTGCTGGGAAGGAAATGCCAGGGAGGAATCTGACACCATTTTGGGTTGCCAAGTCTCTAAGGAAAAGTTCAGATAGGATCTGTTCCCCAAAAAAGTATTCTCGTTCAGCTCAGAACTTATGAGCAGAAGCGGCGTAGGAGGTTAACAGCTCGTGTATCTAATCTGGAGGAACCGGGTTTGATTCCCCGCTCTGCCGCTTGAGCTGTGGAGGCTTATCTGGGGAATTCAGGTTAGCCTGTGCACTCCCACACATGCCAGCTGGGTGGACTCATTAGTTGCCACAGCTTCTCGGAAGCTCTTCTCAGCTCCCACCCACCTCACAGGGTGCTCGTTGTGAGTAGAGAAGGGCAAGGCGATTGTCAGCTCCTTTGAGTCCCCTGCAGGAGAGAAAGGGGGGATATAAATCCAAAACTCTTTCTTTCTTCTTCTTCCCTTCTCTTCTTCTTCTTCTTCTTCTTCTTCTTCTTCTTCTTCTTCTTCTTCTTCTTCTACTTCTTCTTCTTCTTCTTCTTCTTCTTCTTCTTCTTCTTCTCCTTCTCCTTCTCCTTCTCCTTCTCCTTCTCCTTCTCCTCCTCCTCCTCCTCCTCCTCCTCCTTCTCCTTCTTCTCCTTCTCCTCCTCCTCCTCCTCCTCCTCCTCCTGGTGGTGGCATTTGGGATTACTAGTCTATGGCTCAGCACCATGCCATTCTGGCAAACTACAGTAGTAGAAATCCATGCTACCATTACCATGGTTCCTTCCTATACCAGAGGAAGCCGCTTTTGAGACTCTTTACAGTTGAGAAAAGTGGGGTCAAATCTAAACTCCTCTTCTTCTACATCCGCCACTCTGATGAGATCTGTTGTCAAACCCTATAGGTTTTTCAAGGCAAGAGACATTCAGGGGTGATTTGCCATTGGCTGCCTCTGCAGGGACAGAGTTCTGAGAGAACTGAGACTGGCCCAAGTTCACTCAGCAGGCTTCATGTGGAAGCAGTGGGGAATCAAATCCAGTTCTCTGGATGAGAGTCTGCTACTATCAACCACCACACCATGATAGCTCTCATATCCACCATTATGCCCACATAACACAACAGTGTTACTCTGGGCTTTTCCATATTCTCATTTTCCTTGCCTGCAAGGTCCTGTTTCTTCATGGGTAGGTAAGAGGGGAATCTGTTCTGCCTCAGGCAAGCCCCTGTTCGGCCATTTTGCCCTGGGGGTAATTTTCCCCCGCTGTGCGTCTGCTTCACAAGGTATCTGTTGTGGAAAAGGGAAGGTGATTGTAAGTTGCTTTGAGACTCCTTAAAGATAGAGAAAAGCATGGTATGAAAACCTACTCTTCTTCTCAAAATTTTAAAGTGCTTGGGTTTTTCTCTTCATTTTTTCTCCCTTTATCTGTCTCAGTTTTTATACTTACGCTGAGAAAACAAGTATCTCTTCCAGAAGTCTCATTGTTAAATGTATTTGCATATATTTTCCTTTGGTACATTGCTGAAATAGAAAAAAACCCACCTTTGTTGTTCTAGCATTAATAATGGTAACTTAGACTGTCTAGATAAGTGTATGAATCTGGATGCTGCTTTTAAATTGTTTTAATATTTATTGTCTTATCATTGTTGTAAACCGCCCTGAGCCCTTCGGGGGAGGGCGGTATAAAAGTAGAATAATAAATAAATAAATAAATAAATAAATAAATAAATAAATAAATAAATAAATAAATAAATGAATGAATGAATGAATGAATGAATGAATGAATGAATGAATGAATGAATGAATGAATAAATACATAAATAAATCTGTCCTGATAGCAGCTTGCTGAAGGTCAACTCATTTGGTAGGTTATGGAGGCTTGCTGGCTGGGTTGTGAGTCCATCTACATTCAGATTTATTTTGCTTCTTTAATGAAATACTTGCCACTGCTGTGTGATCTCACATCTCATTATCAGGAGAATCTGTTGTGTAGCTATTTGTGTGTGTGTGTGTTGTTTGTTTGTGTCTGTGTTTGTATGCAGCATATGCCATCAAGTCACAACTGTCTTATGGTGATTTGGGGGGGGGGGGGTTTCAAGGCAAGGGACATTTGGAGGTGGTTTGTCATTGCCTGCCTCCACATGGGCTGAGAGGGTCCTGAGGATTCCATTTGTGCAGGGAAACCCAGCCTACTATATTGCAGCGCTTACCAACCCTATATATAGGAGAGCCTACATGCTGGCTAGGTTTAATATTATGCCATCCCCGCTCCATAGAGGAAGACTCAAGGGTCTACCAAACGATAAGAGGCTTTGCCCCTGCAGCCCAGGGCAGTTGGATTCCATTGCATACATTCTCCTCCACTGCCCACTTTACCAGAATCCAAGATCCAGCTTATTATTACAAATCATTGACTCTATGAAAACCCTGACAGAGCTTGATAAAGTAAATATGCTCTTAAACTGTAATGATCTTGACTGTTGTCTCACAGTGGCAAAGTTTCTGGCTGAGGTTTGCGAACTTATGATCCAGTGTGAAGTTTTATCTTGTAATTTTAACTGTATTTATATTGTATGTTCTGTATGCCAATAAAGGTTTATTGAAAGAGGGTCCTGAGGGGAAAAAAACCTGACTGATCCAATGTCCCCTGGCAGGCTTCATGTGGAGGAGAAGGGCATGGAATCTGGAACCTTAACCAATACATCATGCTGACTCTAGTGCGTATGGATAGGGACCAAGGTCGCCATGCTTTGTGCTTCTCTTCATATGCTTGCTGAGAGGAGGAGTGGGTCAGGGAGGCTGTTCACCTATGGAAAAGGCACTTTCAAACTCAGCCAGGTTTAGAGGTCCTTCTCCTCACAGAATCTTCCACACGCCTGGCATAGATCAGCCACCCCATACTCCAAAGTTGGTCTTCCGATGCCTTTCTAATGTGATTGTCGCACGTGGTTTTCATACAGTCACAAGGATATCCTTTCCACATCACAGGCAAGGAACACTGGAAGACTGATGAATGTGGCTGAGCCAGATAGGGAAAGAGTGAAAAGGCAAGCAAGAGGCTTAGGCCGTTTCTGCACGGCCCTTTTACGACGTCTGGCTAAAAAGGCGCCCCCCCCAGGTCGCCGTCAAGCATTGCGGCTTACCTGATCTTCCTTCCCCCAGGGCGGCGCTGCCGCTTCTAAACAACAACCCTTTAAAGGGTTGTTGTTGGGAGGGATCATCTTCCCGCGGTGCGCTAACCGCTGCCGGAAGACATCGTTCTTCTCGCTTCTTGATGCCCTTTACGGTAAGTTCAGTAGCGTCAGAAGTCTCGCTTCACACTGTCCCTCCACCCTCCAGGGTCGGAGGGTAGAAGCGTGGGCTGGGCTGGCGCATCAAGCAGGTGACGCAGGAGGACACCGTAAGTGGGCGGGAGGGAAGAGAGGCGTCTGCGGTGGAGTCAGCCGTCGCCTGCCGCCTGCTGCTGGTTTCGTTGCCTGCTCGCACGCTATGCGAAGTAGGCTTCCCGCCCTCACACCGACAGAACTCCCGCCAGCTGCATACGAGGGGCCGTGCAGAAACGGCCTTAGTGTGCAGGTGGGTTAGTGGTTTGCAAATCTGTTGTGCTAATTTTGTCCTCAGTACAGTACTGGAGCTGCTTGGCTAATATTCCCTGTTCTCGGCAATCTTGGTTCTCTGCTGATTAACATGGTACTGATCCTGTTGAGGTTAGAAGAGGTTAGAACCCTGTGACTGCCTTTTCCTCTCATGTTACTCTGATGTGGCATGGGTATGATATCAGATGGCCATGTCATAGAATCATACAGTTGGAAGGGGCCATACAGGCCATCTAGATCAAACCCTGCTCCACGTAGGAGGAAGAGGAAGAGGATGAAGAAGAAAACTTGGATCTATACCCTGCCTTTATTTCCTGAGCCCTTCGGGGGTAGGGCGGTTTATCAAATCGAATAAATAATAATTAATAATAATTAATAATAATTAATAATAATCAACAAACAACGACGACGACGACGACGACGATGATGATAATAATAATAATAGAGTCTCAAAGCAGCTTACAAAATCCTTCCCTTCTTTTTCCCCACAATAGGTGGGAAGGGGCTGAGAGAATCAGGTGAGCCTGAGAGAGTTCTCAGATAACTTTGATTGGCTGAAGATCACCCAGCAGGCTTCATGTGTAGGAGTGGGGAATCAAACCCTATTCTCCAGATTAGAGTCCACCACTCATATGTAGCAGTTCAAAATCAAACCTGGTTCTCCAGATTAGAGTCTGCTGCTCTTAACCACTACACCACACCAGCTCTAAGCCTAAAGCATCCCTGGCAAGTGTTCATCCAGCCACTGCTTGAAGACTGCCAATGAGGAAGAGTCATCACGCCCCACCCCCGGCAGCTGATTCATACTGCTGTGATGTGATTTAAAGCCACATAGTTACAACTCATTTCATTTCATGCTAACACCTGATAACCAAAGAAGAAGCAGTGGCATAGTGGCTAAGAGCAGGTGTACTCTAATCTGGTGTAACTGGGTTTGATTCCCTGCTCTGCTGCCTGAGCTGTGGAGGCTTATTTGGGGGATTAGCCTGTACACTCCAACACATGCCAGTTGGGTGACCTTGGACTAGTCACAGCTCTATGGAGCTCTCTCAGCCCCACCTACCTCACAGGGTGCTTGTTGTGAGGGGGGAAGGGAAAGGAATTTGTAAGCCCCTTTGAGTTTGTTGTAAGGGGGGAAGGGAAAGGAGTTTGTAAGCCCCTCTCCTACAGGAGAGAAAGGGAGGATATAAATCCAACTCTTCTTCTTCAAAGGTAAAACCTTTGTCTGGGACATTTGAAGGCCACTGACCTAGGGAGTTCACAGATCTTCTTAAAACTTTCTGAATCACAGATCACATGCTTCGTATGTTATTGCAGTTCTTAAAGATCTCTGACACTTTCCTTCCCAAAAACCCTTCTTTATACTTTCATCTACTAGCACACAAGTGTTCTGCCAGTGGAAATGAGGGATTTTTCAGATATTGCAGGTGGGTAACAACACTGAAAAGTACACATTTTTTATCAAGACTGTTCAAGTGTGCTGTTGTACCAATGTACTGTCGAGGCCTTGGGATGTATGTGAGCATAAACGATGCCATTGATGTAAAGGAATATAAGAAAAGCAGCACAGTCCGAGCATTATAAAATATTTAGCAGACTCTGAATTCTGTTGAGACATGGGAGATCCTTTGTTGAAATGCTGATATTTGCATACCCAAAGCTTGAGAGAAACAAGTATGAACTGACAACTTGTCAGGTCAAAGGGTGATTTCAATATATTTCAATAATGTAAATCACCTTCACGGATTTCCAATGAACATTTTGAATATCTGCAGGAAGATCACATGAGGAAATGTAACTATGCAATGCACTTTGGAATTTTAAAGGTTGAATACAAGTTGTTTATCATATGTGTATGATTGTAATATACAACTAAATTATGTGAATTTTATTTTATGTTTGTTTCTAAGTTTGATTAATGGTACATATACGTTTTATGGTGGAGGAGGCTTTGGGCTAGGCTAACCCGAGACAGGAATTCAGGAACTAGGGATGCAGTCAAGAGTCAGCCTACAGGTTCACACCTGCAGGTCAGAAGCCAGGGGATGCGCTGAGAGCCAAAGCAGTAGAGATGACTGGAGGTCAGAAGCTGAGACTTGAAGGCACATGTCAGAGCTGGAGACATTGCTAAATTATATGCCAAGACTTGAGGTTACTATAAAAGGGGAGCTAATATAAAGGGGAGCACCTAGAGAATTTTCAGCAATTGTAAGCAATCTGATGTCACTTCTGGAAAGAATGTCAACGTCGGCCGTTGTTTGCAGTTGGTAAATTCCCCACTGCTGTCAAACTTTGGCAAGAAAAAAATTCTGGAAAACACTTTGATTGTGCTATTGTGTGCCAAATCTGCTTGGGCACAAGGAAGCTAGCCGAGGAAACATGATTAACATACTTTAATTGGGTTAAAGTGAGCCAGAGCTTCACAGACACAAATATTTGGGTGAGGCAACATAACTTTTGAAACAGGATGGTTTTACCCAAGCGGTGGGAGTCTTTTTCCCTTTTAGAGTGGGGGAATTAGCAAAAACAGACTCACACTAAGCAAAAGGTTGGGCAAGCTTGGAATCTTGACTGCCTATGTTTTACAGAAGTCAGCTTTTGCAAGACATTCTGCAGGGGAGCAAATAAAGTTTAACAATTTTCTTAAGGGACAATGGGCGTACAGAAGCACACAATAATCAAAGCAGTTGAATATACACACAATCCTAAACAATAAACGGTTGTGAGGGGATAGATCTGGAATCGATGTGGAAATTGGAGAGTAAGGGCTATTGTCACCTGAGCTAGGAGTAAAATGGTCCAATAAACAGAACTGAGTGACCTGCACTTAGACCTGGAAGAACAATGTGTTGTGGAGCAATATCACCGACAGAGAGGTGTCTAGAGATACTAAACAAGGGCTACTGGGAGAGGGGGCTTCTTACAGGGAAAAAGGGACCTTCAGGGTTACCCTTAATCTCCCAGGACAAAGAAGAGTCCTGCCTTTCTGGGGAAGATGTAATGGATTGAGGCATTGGCTTGAGATTCCAAGGGGGCAGGTAGCTGATGAAATTACAGCTAAATAACAATGACAATGCAAACAAGGTCATTAAAGGTATTGTTCAGAGGAAGACACCACTGTCCTCCAAAAGGGCTCCCTTAGACCACCATAGGTTGATCTGGAAACAAAAAAAGGGCAAATATGTGTCAGGTCAGGACCTGACATCAAACAGGATGGATCTGAGGAATGCCAGTGACAGGTTATGGTGATGGATGATCCCTTTCAAGTTTGCATGGAGTAGTGAACTAGAAGTGCCCAGGCCCAGGTGACACCTTAACTCCCCTTTCCCAGCCCTGTGTTTGTCTTGCATTTCTTTTTGAATTGCTTTGGTTAGTTTGGGGTGGAAGTGGGAAAAACAGTAGGGGGGAGGAGGAAGGGAGATTGCTATATCTGGGATGCTCTACCTAGTTGCTCTTCAGAACTGGCTTCTTTCCTTTTGCCAGCCAATGTATCTCAATAAAGAAGAAGAGAAGAACAGTTTTGGATTCATATCCCCCCTTTTTCTCCTGTAGGGGACTCAAAAGGGCTTACAATCTCCTTGCCCTTCCCCCCTCACAACAAACACCCTGTGAGGTGGGTGGGGCTGAGAGAGCTCCAAAAAGCTGTGACTAGCCCAAGGTCACCCAGCTGGCATGTGTGGGAGTGTACAGGCTAATCTGAATTCCCCAGATAAGCCTCCACAACTCAAGCGGCAGAGCAGGGAATCAAACCTGGTTCCTCCAGATCCAAGTGCACCTGCTCTTAGCCACTGCTCTCTACAGTTAGAAAGTTAGCATTGGTTTATAGATCTGGGACGTGACAGTATGTTTGTTTCAGGTGGGATGCCTCCTGATACATACACCCCAATTCAGAAGGGGCCAGCATAAAAAAATATAATTTACTTTCCAAATAAATTTAAAATACATTCACTTCCCCGCAAAACCACCTTCTGAATTTCAGACTCTGTATCACTTCCAATAATTTCACTGGAAGCTGAAAAGTAATTTGTCCCTCTTCATGATACTTCCCCATACATTGGGTTGGCAGACCACTGTCAGTAGTGGGGGATTCCTTGCTATGGAGTCACTTCCATTGCTGCTGTTAAGTCAGCTGACAGGCAAACTTACCAGGACCAAACTTACCCCTAGTTCTCTGCAGTCAGAAATGTTGTGACTGGACATGACATCATCATGACACTAACAATGTGGGGACCATCTAATCTTTGGGCAAAACTATGCAATAAAAATGGCTTCTGCCATACAGTTTTTGCCTAAACTACAGAGCGTCCCCATATGATGTTACTTCAGTGCACGCCAAAGGTGATACTGCCACATTGTTGACAACAGAGGACTAGGCCTCAGTTTGCTGCTGTTAAGTTCCCCAGTGACTCCACCCCCACAGTTGCTAGGGGTACTTTACAACCTTATTCATACACTGCTTTGTTCTTTTTCTAAAATTTACCTGGAAGCAGCAGATCAAGGTAGGGAGGTCTCCCATTACAGTTGTTTGACCATGGAGGTCTGGGTGCAATGATGTCACTGCTGATTTTGTTCCAGAAATGATATGGTATGCCATGGAACCTGTCCCCACCCCCTCTTGGTTTCTTTTGATAGGTTGCCAGGAATCAGGGGTGTTGCTGCCCAAAATGGCACCCAGAGCAAGCACAATGGATGCCACTTGAGCAGGTCACATGGGGGCATGTTGGGTGAGCCAGGGGAAATTATTTCTGAATTTGTCATTGGTACAGCAATGTGATTGGGTGCCTACATCCCTTGAAATGCACTGTTCACAAAGCTTGTGCTCTTAGAGTTGCCAACTCAAAGTTGGGAAATTCCTGGAGTAGGTGGAGTTTGGGGAAATGAAGGACCTTGGCTGGATATAGTGCCACCAATTAACTAATCCAAGGCTTTTATTGGCATCTATAGGCTATAAAATATTACATAATGTACAGAAAAAAATTAAAAAGCGGATTTAAAATAGATAAAAATACATCCTACAATACAACACTGCATGGAGTTAAAAAGTAAAGAATTAATATAGTCATTAAAAATACAAGAATAAAAAATAGCACCCTTTCTTTGGAAGACAGAGTTAATAGCTTCCTGCAGAAATTTAGCTACACTCTCACACATTTCTAAGATGGGGCTGTTTAGTAGGAAGGTCAGCTTGGAACTATCAGAAAACTCAGCCCTCTGTCTTAAAGTGGGGTTTATATACTCTGGATATAGGGCCATAGAATTTACCTTCAAAGCAGCCATGTTCTCTCTGGGAACTAATCTCTGTAGTGTGGAGAGCCACTTCAATTCCAGAAGAGCTTCATACCGAACATGGATGTCAGCAACCGAATACTGCAGCATATCTCTGCGAATTTCCCAACCTAGGAAATCCAGCGTGCAACTGTATGTGGTGGCAACATGAAAAAGGCCTTTTCAGTGACCAGCCCCTTGATTATTTATTTATTATTTATTTTACTAAACCTCCCATCCCTGAAGGGCTCTGGATTAAAAAGTCATAACTAGCAATTAAAACAGAATTAATTTAAAATAAAGACAGCAAGAAACCAGCAGAAAGCAGAAAACCTAGCATTAGATGGCAACCCGGAAAAATCTCTAACCCCCTGGGAGGGAACCAGGAATAGTAAATGATAGCCAGTTAGGATGGTATATATAGGGTGGTGGTGTGGGAGGCAATTAGTGACCCCTCCAAAAACGCTCAGTGGATCAACTCTGTTTTACGGGCCCTGCGGAACTGTCCAAGGTCCTGCAGGGCCCTGATGGCTGAAGGGAGAGTGTTCCACCAGGCAGGGACCAGGGCTGCAAAGGCCCTGGCCCGGGTAGAGTTCATCTGCATCATTGAGGGGCCGGGGACCACCAGCAAGTTTGCCTCTACAGATCGCAGAGGCCAAGTAGGGATACATTATTATTATACACATAACAACACAGCACAAGTGTCTGGAATTCATCTCTGAATATCAAGTCCTTCCCAAGGACCTAGGATATTAGAGGTATTTGTATAGTTGTTTTATTATTATTATCATCATCATCATCATCATCATCATCATCATCATCATCATCATCATCATCATCATCATCATCATCATCATCATCATCATTATTATTAATTTGACTTAATAAACTGCTTTCCCTCAAAGGGAGAGACAGTCCCTAAGGTATGATTATGAAACAGCCTTCCCAGGGAGATACACTTGGCCCACTCACTTTTGATTTTTAGGAGATTATTAACAACAGTTTCATTCAGGATGACATTTGATACCTTTAGTTTGGCTGTTGCAAATCATGACTTTAAATTGTGGGGTTTTATGTATTTTGTAAACCACCTTGAGTTACATAAGGTAGAAATACTATTTTTAAGTAAATTTTTAAAAAGTAAATAGCCAAATTTAACTATTTTTAAGTAAATAGCCGAATTGCTCATTTCCCCCCTTCACAATGACTTCCCCAAATCCGTTTGACTCAGATTTCACGGCCTTCCCGCTGCTTCTTCAGCGAGAGGTCAGAAACAAAGATGACTTAATCTTCCATGTCTGTCTGTTGCCTAAAGCTATCAATTAGACCAGAACATCCATTCAATGACATCCCAAAGCCTCTATCATACGTTATCTGATCTTCCCTGTTATCTTTCAGCCTTTTTTTTTTTTTGCATGTTTGTCTGAAATGTGCTAGTGGCTTTGTCTTCCCCCGGTATATTAAATAGAAAAATATTCAGTCAAAGATCAGAAGCAGACTGTAAGATGTCTGCTGACACCTGCGGGATATTTGATTACATAAATGCTGACAACAGGACTGAGTCTCTGATGTGAAAATTACCTCAAGGGTCATCTTGTCTGACTTCCTGCACACTACACTGAAGCTATCGGTGCCCGTGGATTAACCCATCTTCTGCTAAAACATCCCCCATTCGGGTTTTTTTTAGTCCATCTGTTAAAGAAAGGGAGAACAGATTTGCCAAGGAGAAAAGGTGAATGAGAAACATAAAAGACACCTGGCAAATACTGAATTTCCGATTTGCATTCTCGACACACGCAGGGTCTGAAATGTTAAACATTTGATTATTTTTACAAATTTGTGCAAAACCTTCTGGTTGTATCACGCTGTTTCTATTGCACTTCACATAGAGGCCCTAGGCTCTAAAGAGGAAATTCAACAGTCTGTAGGACTTCTGACTTAAAAGGATTTTGTACAGGACACTGACAATTGTTACATCACAATCTGCTTCAGAAAGTTAGCTGAGTTTCAGAATTTAGTTCTTAATTTACTGAAAGTATTCATGTCTCACCTTTCCCCTATAAGGACTTAGGGTGGTTTAGAAGAACAATATCAAACAGTATCCCCCCCCCAAAAAAAAACCCCCAGAAGCTGCAATGCTATAAAAAATTGCTTCTACTCCAAAACAAATCCACTTCACAAGATGAAATTTCAGGTTACTATTACTAAATATAAGTCATTGATGGATGCACTTAAACATAGTTGAAAACCCTATAATAAAATAGCTTTGTTCCTCTTACATAAAAATAGTCAGTGGGGGTCCTTTTTTGGTATGTTATTGGTGATGTACTGGTGGTCCCCTGGAAACTTTTATTCCTGTTTTGGATGAGTGTAGGGCCCACGGCCTCCTTAGACTTCCTTACCAACATCCATTGGATAGTGTAGAGAACAAGGAAGTGCTAGTTTGTCTGGAAAACTCAGATACTTTAGCATACCGTCTATTTGTTGACAGATGGTTGGTTTTAAATTATAAACTGGATTTTATATGTTCGTCTATTTTTTAATTATTGTTGCTAGCCACCTCAAGCCTTGCTTTGGTGGGTGGGAGGAATATATGTCGAAATTATAAATACATAAGTGTAAAGGGGAAACACACTGTTACTATAATAGCCAAAAGTATCCACCATACTTTTGTCCACTTTGGGAGTAATCTGAAATGGGATTCCTAGAGTTGGGGGGAGCTGTGTATGTCATCTAGTCCAAACCCCCTGCTCAATGCAGGAGCAGCCTAACGCATCCCTAACAAATGAGTGTGCAGTTGCCGGTTGAAGACTGCCAGGGAAGGGGAGCTCACTACCTCCCTGGGCAGCCAATTCCACTGCTAAACTACTCTTACTGCAAACATTTTTTCCTAATATGCAGCCAGTACCTTTCTGCTTGTAATAGATACCCATTATTGTGAGTCCTAGGGCTTTTTTGCACACACAGTTTGTTCTTGATTTAATATATGAGGTCGTCACGGTTTCTGCCTTTTTTTCGCACACACTTGAGCCGTAATGTGCCTCGCCCCCTAATCTGTCACTCATTTCAGCCTTTGTCTCACATTTTTCCTGTTGCTCGATAATTGTGCAACTTTCTTGGATAAAACGGATTCTCCCCACAATCTGGTGCCTAGGTGCAAAAGCAACTGGAACAAGCGACTGCGAGGGATCACGCCCACTGTGTGATGCGATTTCCTCCAACCAATCAGCATGCAGTAGAGCTTGCCAGTTGCATGCGCACATTTCACTGTTTCGTTTCCGTCTCACTCTCCCCCCACCCCTCCTTGCAGTCGCTCATACAGTGCATTGTTTCCAACGCCGCCCCAATATCTCGAGGTAGCGAGTTCTCAACACAGTGGTACGCTGAGATAGTGAAATCACACTGACTCGTTAGCTCGTTAGCTCGTGATGACGGGGGCCAAGCGTCACACGGAACACACCCTTGGACGGCACAACCGCCAATCGGAACTCTCATTTGTACTGCATTCCAGGGCAATGCAAAACCAAGGGGTTTCTGAAGCAACAAGAACATCCACAGCAACCTGGTGATGTGTGAATGATCTCGAGCGACCAAACAGCAACAAAAAGGTCAGGATGTTGATGCAGATTGCCTTAATTCAAGAACAAACCGTGTGTGTGAAAAAGCCCCTATCCTCTGATACCAACAGGAGCAGCTCCATGCCCTCCTCTAAGTGACAGCTTTTCAAACGTGTAGAGAGAACAATTATGCCCACCCAACCTGCTCTTCTCCAGATTAACCATTCCCAAGTTCTTGAGCCTTTTTTCGCAAGGCCTGGTCTTCAGGCCCCTGATCATCCTTATCACTCTTCTCTGCCCATTATTGAAAATGTTAAGGTTATCCTATGCGCAGACTGTTGTTCACATGTTCGGGCCAATAAGAAGAAATCCCGAGATCAAACCATACCGGTGGTTGGTGAGTCTGAGAGAGAGTGATAGGGTTCACGTTTCTATTATCCCAGTTCCGTTTTGAAAGCGGTCACAAGCTTTCAACTGTATTTACATGTTGTTATTTGTGAGTTGCACTTGTTGACATCAGAAAATCTGAACTTTTGAGTGTTGCTATTTGGAGGAATCGTCGCATTTGGAAATTTGTATTATGGAAATATAAATAAGTTGCTGTCTTGGATATACATTTAAAATAAGACACAGTCCAAGACAATTTGAGTGCAATTTCGCTTTATTATACTTCTAGATTGGTAGCTTTGGTGCAGAGTGTTACGCTACCAGGCTGAGCTGCCCCTTCAATCTGCTCTTTTTCCTGAGCTCGATCTAAGCTGTCCCAGCTTTCTCCCTGAGGTAGAACTCCACTCCCCTCATCTCCTGAGTCCGCTCCAATATTTCATGCCCCTTCTTGAAGGTGACTGGATGCCGCAGCAGTACTACTGTGAGCTAATTTTCCCTTCAAAGGCAGGATGGCCTACTGTCCATCACAGGTTCCATCACTGGAATAGCTGATATGCGAGTCATATCTAGTCCTTCCACTCTATCAGTGTAAAAAGGTTATCTGCATTTCTCGACCCAGTATCTTTTTCAGACATGCGTAATTATTTGAGTCACCGCCTCTTTCTGTAGACTCTTAGATGTAATAATAATGCTTGTCTTCAAAGGCTTTCAAAGCCAATCTCTTGGTCTTTCTTCACATTTTGTTTACTCCATGTCGCAAGCTATGCCACTGGCTTTCTTTTATCCCTTCAGCAAATTGCACTTTGGGGGATCACATCAAAACGTTGCAGAGAGCTGCGTCCCCCTGTTTATTGTCAAATGAGATAAATACCACACATGCCACCTCAGTACTATGTTCCACGAGTCTTTTATCTTTATGCAAAGAAAGGCAAGTAAAATAACCCAAGTCATCACACTCAGGAAGAAAAAAAATAACATGATCCTCAATATTTGAAAGTCAAGCAATTACAGGAAAGGCAACGATAATGAATTAGCAACTGAGCCTTTGCTAATAGTTTCTCCTGGAAACCCACCAGGAAGCAATGGCGTAAAAAAGGGGGGAAAGTTAAGATTTCAGCCAGGGTTGACAGATGTACCTAAGCTCTGTCTGACTTCCGGCCCCACTGAAGATTTGCCAGAACCCTCTGGGCTTTGGTTGATTGCAAAAAGAAGAGAGGAAAGCACAGATTACAGCCATCTCCTTCTTTATGCACAGCTGCGGCCAAGAAATATCGCCCATCCTGATATGCAACAAATTGAAGAAAGTTGGAACATTTTGTATTGGCATCGGTTTTGTACCCAGAATACAGGGACACAAAATTGAGCCAAGGCCAAAAGCTACATATCAGCGATCCATATTCGTAGTTGGCACAAGCTGTGCTTCTTTGGGTGACATTGCGTTGGTTGTGATGGAAAAAATAAAAGGACGGATTGCCTTGTTGGGATTTTAAGAAATTAGGATGCTTCTGAAGAACGGCAAGAGTGAACCATTGGTTTTCCATCTGTGTTCCAAGGAACTGTGGGAGTCCTTGGAAATTTATCAGGGGGTTTCTCAGTCACTGACAGAGTTGCCCATTTAAAATTGGAGACCAGCGGGTGACCTCCTTTGGGAGTGGCATCACTTCTGGTATGACCCAGACATCACTTGTGACATCACTTCTGGTATGACCCATTTGCGTGTAGGTACATGGGAGATGGGCAAATGCTAACGTTGCCCAACATTGTGGCTCAGTCACAATGTCATTTACCCAGAATTTTCCCTCACCCCCCAGCTGAGTGTTGGAGTTATTTTGGATCACCCCACTTTGTGTTGAGTGCACCAAAGAAAAAAATCTTACAAAGAGATCAATGAAAATATAAGACTTAATTCAAGTAGCTTCAGTTCACATTCTTTGGTCCAGGTGAAAGATAGATCGGAATCCTAATTTAAAGAAACATACTTCTCTATACAAGTGGGCACCGAATGTGTCATCTTGTGTGTGCGAGGTATGAATTGCTTCTGTAGGAAGCAGAGGGAGAGGAAGGAAGCTGTGGAACCTGGGAGAGGGGAACCAAGGAGGAAACTGAGGCAGAGGGAGAGGAAGAAAGAAGTTAGTGGGCAGTCCCCAGGCCCAGACAAAGAGAGAGCAATCCCCAAGAGATAACTGCTTAGAAACATAAAACATTCCCCCATGTCCAGACATGCAGAGTCGCTCATTCCAACACTGAGAAGTGCAGTGAGGGCCAATGGAGGGAGGTCTTCTACTCAAGCTGGAGACTTGGTCTCCTAGATCTAGGGGATCTTCAAACATGAGGTGCCCCTCCAGGATAGCCCATTCATGATGAGGCACTCCCATCAGCCCCTGCCAGCATGGCCAAGTGGCAGGGCTGATGGGAATTGTAGTTCATGAACATCTGAGCAGCCATAGTTTGAAGACCCCTAGCCTTAGATCCCATGGGAATCTAAGCTTCAGATACCATAGGAATGAGGCCATACTATCAGTTTTTCTGTCAGCATGGCCGATTGGCCATGCTGGTGGGGGCTGATGGGAATTGTAGTTCCTGAACATCTGGAGAGCCGCAGGTTCCCTACCCCTGCCCTAGACCAATGGTGAACAAACTTCCATAGGAGACAACTTGCCCACCACTCCTCACCTTCTTGCATTGTGGAACTGCAGGAAACATGCGTATGAGAGCCAGTATGGTTCACAGTGGCAGATTCTAATCTGGAGACCCAGGTTTGATTCCCTACTCCTCTACAAGGAGCCTGCTGGGTGACCTTGGGCTAGTCACAGTTCTCTTAGAACTCTCTCAGCTCCACTTACATCACAAGGTGCCTGTTGTAGGGGAAGGGAAGAGAAGGTAATTGAGATCCCTTAAAGGTAGAAAAAAGCAGGATATAAAAAACAACAACTCTTCTTCTATGGCCGAGAATCATGGGACCCAGTGTTTTCCTTAGATAAACTAGGGATTCCAGCCTCATCAGACTGTCTCTCCTGCATGGCCAATTGGCCATGCAGGAAGGGGCTGATGGGAATTGTAGTTCCTGAACATCTGGAGAGCCGCAGGTTCCCTACCCCTGTTCTAGATCATGCTCCATGTTCAAGCAGCATGGCAGTAAGGCCAAACAGGCTTAGTCAGTACCTTCAGTATCCCTTGTGGACTGTTTACCCTAGAATATGGCTCTGTGGAGAAATGGGCTTGTTTTTGTCTGACAAGCCCTATTCCGCTCTAATCTCTCCCAGGGGTTGCCAACTTTTCCTGGGGAGGGTGAGCTTTCTCTCTGGTTAAACCACTGCCACCACCTGATCATTTGAGGACTGCCCACTGGGGAAGATCAGGATTCCCCAGCTTCCTTTCCAACTGTGAGGCCTCTGCCTCAGTTTCCTCCTTGGTTCCCCTCTCCTGGGTTCCACAGGGTAGATTGGAGGTGCTCAGCCTTCCTCCCTCTCCTGTCTAAATAGCACATCCAAGACAGTGGGGCATTCATGGCACAGAGAACTGTCCTCCACATCTAAGGTTTAAAAGTATTTATTAAAAACAAAAAGGGTTACCAGTATATTTTATCACAGCACCAGATTGAGCAAGGGTTTCCAAACAAAAGGAGATATAAATGCAAATCCCCTGCCCCTATCTCTTAACATACCCTAGCTAGGAGTTGTTAGGGTGGGCATGTAAAGCTTGGAAGGTTGCAATTCTCAAATGGTTCACACTACCTGACTAAGCACATGGTCCAAAAATGGCTGCTGCTTTCACAGCCAAGGCAAGAGGTCTGCTCCCCAGCAGAAGGAAAAAGAGAAGAGACCTTGCCCCTCCACCCCCAGCAATTTATCAGATTCCAGACCCCATCCTCCTTTGACCTGGTCAGGCTGGATCAAGATATCTTTTCCCCCTAGGTCAGGTAGCATTTCCTGATGGTTCATCTGGAATCTCTAAAGTCCTCCAAATGTATGATACCTGATGGGAGGAGGTGAGGGGAAAAAAAGGGGGGGAGGAGCCATTTCTCCACAGGCTCCAAGACACTGCGGTCCTATGGTAATTCTGCAGGTGAGTCCAGCAGAGAAAATCCCCTAATGGTTTAAATAAACATTCCCAATTTCATTTGGGAGTTAGAAAGGAGTTGGAGGGTGTTTCTCGAATGCTCAATATCCCTTCTTTTGCCTGTACTCTTCATCTGCTTATTTCTACAATTTATTGTTGCTTAGGACAAAAGTAATTCCTTGGCTCCATCATCAACCAAAAGGGAATCTGCATCCAAGAGCTCAGAAGTAGACAGAGACTTGTAAGTGCAGCCATGAAGGAATTAGAAAAGATTCTTAAGTGTAAGGATACGTCACTGGAAACAAAGGTTAAATTAATTCATGTCATTGTTTTCCCTGTTACTATGAGTGGATGTGACAGCTGGACACTGAAGAAAGCTGACAGGAAAAAAGTAGACTCTTTTGAAGTGTTGGAAGAAAGTGTTACAGATACTGTGGGACCTCCAGCAAGCAAGCGAGCGAGCAAGCGAGCAAGCAAGCGAGCGAGCAAGCGAGCAAGCAAGCACGCGAGCAAGCGAGCAAGCACGCACGCATGCACGCATGCACGAACAACAACAACAACAACAACAACAACAACAACAACAACAACAACAACAACAACAACAACAACAGGTTCTAGACCAAATCAAGGCTAAATTCCCCCTAGAAGCTAAAATGACCAAATTGAGGATGTTAAACTTTGGTCACACTGACTGGGAAAGACAATAATGTTAGGAAAGATTGAAGGCAGCATAAAAAGAGAGAGACCCAACATGAGATGCAATCAAGGAAGCCAGGGGACTCAGTTGTTCAAGATTTAAGCAAGGCTGTTAACACTGGTACATTTTGGAAGACATTGGTTCATAGAGTCATCATTTTTGTCAGTTTTTTTTAATGTGGGGCTAATTAACTCATTTCCTTCCCTTCCCCACAACAGACACTATGTCAGGCAGGTGGAGCTGAGAGAGATCTGAAAGAGCTGTGACTAGCCCAAGGTAACTCAGCAGGCTTCATGTGTAAAAATGGGAAAACAAATCCAATTCACCAGATAAGAGTCTACAGCTCACGTGGAAGAGTAGGGAATCAAACACACTTCTCCAGATTAAGAGCAGTCGACTCTAATGGCACTCTTAACCACTACATCAGTGGTGTAGTGGCTAAGAGCCGATGCATTCTAATCTGGGGGAACCGGGTTTGATTCCCCACTCTGCCACTTGAGCTGTGGAGGGTTATCTGGGGAATTCAAATTAGCCTGTGTACTCCAACACATGCCAGCTAGGTGACCTTGGGCTAGTCACAGCTCTCTCAGTCTCAGGGGCGTAACGAGGCAAACTGTAGCCCTGGGCAAAACCTGAGTTGGATGCCCCCCCCATGGGTGGCCACTCCACCACGACCAATTTTTTTTTTTGCACCAGGACATTGGTGCCTGCAGGAGGTGCATTTTAGACATATCAGCACCACAATTTCACCGTATCATTAGAAGACTGTCCTTATGCTACCCCCCAAGTTTGGTGAGATTTGGTTCAAGGAGTCCAAAGTTATGGACTCCCAAAGCAGGTGCCCAATCCCCCATTGTTTCCAATGGGAGCTAATAGGAGATGGGGGCAACAGTTTTGAGAGTCCATAACTTTTGCCTCTCCTGAATCAAACTGCACCAAACCTGGGGGGTATCATCAGGGCAGTCTCCTGATGAGACCCTGAAAGTTTTGAGACTGTGCCTTCAGAAATGTGCCCCCCCAGCCTGCAAAACCCATTGACAGCAATACAGAAAACTCAATGCAGAAAAAAAGATTCTTGGGCAAATTTCTGGGATGTTCCTGCAGCCCCACCCACCTCACAGGGTGTTTGTTGTGAGGGGGGAAGGGAAAGGAAATTGTAAGCCCCTTTGAGTCTCCTACAGGAGAGAAAGCGGGACATAAATCCAAAGCGGGACATAAATCCAAACTCTTCTTTTTCTATACCATCCTGGTTTCACCTTCATGGAAATGACAGGAAGAATAGGGAAACTGCTGTTGGGGTAAAACACCTAAATCTGAGAGAAGCCGAAGAATTTTGACATAAGTAGCCAAATATTCCAGTGTGCATTTGCTCTGTTCCAAATTGCTACTGTGTTTCACCTCCAGCATAATTTCAAGGGAAAATGGGGAAGTTCCTGCCTGGGTGAAACATCTGAAGATTCTTTAGGGAAGCAAAAAAAAAATACTTTTGATAAGACTAGAAACGTTTCTCAGGGGGAGTTCTTCACATCCTGAAAGTAAATAGGAAAGGGCTCATCTACTATTAAAGAGACGGTTGCTACTCTAAGCTTGGTTTAAGCAAGCTCGCCCCCCCCCCCCCCGCAGAGCATTCTATCAAACTGAGCCATACATCACAAACAGTGACTACTCCTTATTAGCTATTCACTCGTTCAAAGCGGGTTCCTAATTAGCAACAGAGCCACCGTAAAAGGTTATGTTGCATACTGTTCTTTAACTAGCATCAAGTCTCATAGGGGCTGTAACTTTTTTTTTAATGTGAGATTTGAATCTTTGCCTTTCCCCCCTTTCTTATTTTTTTTTTGCCTACCTTTGATATTACAGGCATAGTGGAGCTGACATCAAAAACTATCCTCAAATATCCCCCGAGGCCCCGTCGAATTCCCTCTAAAAGAAGTATCTTGACTAGAAGGCAATGAACACAGCCAGTGATCTGCTCCCCGAGGAAGCCGTAAATATTCTTAATGACAAAATCTGACAACTAAATCAGCCAGTTATGTATTAGGCTCCCCCCGCCCCCACAGCCACAAGAAGTATACTGTTGGCAACTGCAATAATAAAAATGAGCCATGCGCCAAATCTGTATCTGTCTACAGACATTAGTGATAAGCCTTCTCTCTCCCAGCTGTTTGGAAAATAAATTGTTCACTCTTTTCTAGTTATTGCTTCTGAAGTCTTATTATAAGAAGGCCTTACTAGGCATTAATTTTTACAAAGTGTGGATCGCTGCAGTACAAGAATGCTGTAAAAATCTATTACAATATTGAAGCAAGGAAACCCAGGATTGTAAATTGATCTTCACAAAATAACTTTCTCTGTGTGAGTTGCAAGTGGGGGATGATTTGATGGGTGAGGACTTACAGGGTCTGGGTGTAATTGTTTACTGGAACTCGAGACCACTTTCCACATTATGCTTTTTTTTCAGATATAGCCACATTAAAAATAGAAATGTGCAAACAGGTGCTTGTAAACAGAATTTTTTTGCTATGCTCATTAGCAGGGCAAGATACATGTATCCTTTTCTTTTCTGTTTCCACAACGCTTTCTATTGTAAACACTTTAGGTTTGTCCATTTGGTTTGCTGAACAGTTTGTTTGCTGGTACTTTTGTTTTATACACTTTTGTATAAAATCTGATTGGATATTAACACCTCTGTGTTTATATATATAGAGAGATGCACACACACATACATATACACATACATACATACATATATATACACACACACACACACATACACATATACACATATACATATATATACATATACATACACACAAACATATACTATAATGTCACTCTCACTTTGCATTATTGTCCCTCCCACCACAATTGTCTCCCACAGTTCATTCTGTGAGTTGGTTATCCTATGGGAACAGAGCCGAGTGGAACACCCGGTGAATTCTGTTTACCTGCTGGTTGTTACGTAGAGTGTGTGTATGAAGGCATATCTGCTATTCAGTATTCATGCCCTTGGAAAATATATAACCCACCGAAATGCATCCATCAGTAGTGTGGCCTGCAGAAGGCTTGATAATTCTCCTGTTTTTTGACATATCACCAGCATACAGCAATAATAGATTTATGAATCCACTGCAGTTGTACATGATACTGCCCCAGTGCCTGATACTTGCTCATGGATTCTGCTCATGGATTCTGCCCATGGGGACATGTAGGAGCAAGTGTCCCTGGACAGTGACCATTTCATCATGTGGGGAATGGACAGTCACTCGCTAAACCCCTCCTCCTTCCCTGGTGTCCAGGGCTGGGAGGAACCACCCCACCCCTCACCCAGGTCCCCTGCAAGGCCACACAGGACTTAGCTGAGGCCAGGGGGGCCACAGCCAGAGGAGGAGAGGAGCCAGAGACATCTGCTTCCGAGAGGAGCAACCCAGCCCGTCGCGAACACCAGCACAACAGTTGCGGCAACCCTGAAACAGCCCCAGCGAGAACAGAGGGCCCAGGCAAGAGGAGGGAGAGTCCAGGAATGCCACAGCTCGATGCAACAGTTCTGTGGGAGTGGGTGGACTCCTCACAGGGCCCCTGACCTAAGCTGGAAAGAGATGGTGCCGAAGGGAGCCCAGCCGGCGTGGCAACAAATTGGGCAAAGGGAATCCCCCCCATTGGAGCCTGGGGCAAGACATGAGTTTTCTGCTGAGCAGGGCGGGGGTGCAGGGTAAACGCGGAAAACTCATTTCTTGCCTCCAGCTCCATTGGGTGGCGGAAAACTCATTTCTTGTCCCAGGCTCCATTTTTGGTCGATACCCGACTGGATGGGGGACTAAGAAAGTACAAGTTGTCCCAGGAATTAGTTCAAACTCTGTTCAGCATGGTATACTAGAAGAAGAAGAAGAATTTGGATTTATATCCCCCCTTTCTCTCCTGTAGGAGACTCAAAGGGGCTTACAATCTCCTTGCCCTTCCCCCCTCACAACAAACACCCTGTGAGGTAGGTGGAGCTGAGAGAGCTCCGAGGAGCTGTGACTAGCCCAAGGTCACCCAGCTGGCATGTGTGGGAGTATACAGGCTAATCTGAATTCCCCAGATAAGCCTCCACAGCTCAGGCGGCAGAGCTGGGAATCAAACCTGGTTCCTCCAGATTAGATACACAAGCTCTCAACCTCCTACGCCACTGCTGCTCCTGCCATTCTTTTTTTAAAAAACATAACCCTGTGAGGAGATAGTTCTTTGACATTTTGTGTGAATGTTCATCTTCTATGATGCTTTTGGCCCCCACATTGGCAGGCCCTTGTTCTCTTAATTCTAAACTGAGCTACCTGTTGAATAACCAGGATCGTGTGATATTGGAAATGGTGGCCAAGTTTCTGATTAAGACTCTGAATCAATCCCCTGGGTTGTAATGTTTTCCTGTTATATAATACTTTTGTGAATGCTGGGTATGTACATATTTTTTCCAGCTACTTTGTTTTGTTTGTCTCTACTCTGTTGATTTTGTCTTTTGATGCCTAATAAAGGTTTCTGATGTGAAGTACCAAAAGATGCGTTCCTAGTAAAGCAGTAGAATGTGGAGCTCTAAGTAGTAGAAGAAGAAGAGTTTGGATTTATATCCCCCCTTTCTCTCCTGCAGGAGACTCAGGGGCTTACAATCTCCTTGCCCTTCCCCCCTCACAACAAACACCCTGTGAGGTGGGTGGGGCTGAGAGAGCTCTGAGAAGCTGTGACTAGCCCAAGGTCACCCAGCTGGCATGTGTGGGAGTGTACAGGCTAATCTGAATTCCCCAGATAAGCCTCCACAGCTCAGGCGGCAGAGCTGGGAATCAAACCCGGTTCCTCCAGGTTAGATACACGAGCTCTTAACCTCTTACGCCACTGCTGGTCCTGTAAAACCTGTCCCATCTCTTCTTGAATTCCATGGTCTACCTCTCCCAGAAAGCAGCCTCCAGCAAAATAGACAGACAGACAGACAGACAGACAGACAGACAGACAGACAGACAGACAGACAGACAGACAGACAGACAGACAGACAGACAGACAGACAGACATTTCAACTGGACTGGACCATTCTGTTTGTTCCCACCCTCATTAGTTTCCAATATTGAACAGCAGTTGTTTTTTGTACTGCTACAAAAGGTTTGTATCCACAAAAGTTTTGAGAATGTGTTCTAATGAATGAGCATCAGTTGCTGCCCTTCCAGTGGAAGTTTTTCCTTAGTTCCGAACACAAATCATAAATAATTCCCCACTGGTTGTTGAGGGCTTTCCAGGCTGTGTGGTCATGGTCTGGTGGTTTTAGCTAACGTTTTGCCTGCATCTGTGGCTGCCATCTTTAGAGGCTTGTAACCGTAATATGTGTCTCTCACATGCCTCTGAAGATGCCAGCCACAGATGCAGGGAAAATGTTTGGAGCAAAAATGCTCAGATCACGGCCACACAGTCCAGGAAACCCACAACAATCAGTCAATTCTGGCTGGGAAAGACTTCAATCATCTGAATTCACCACAGTGTTGATGGTCATTCCTCTCTCCCCACCCCCCCACCCCCGGCAAACAAAGATGTGGAAAAACTTGGCAACCTACTGCCAGCAAGCTGATAATATGGAGGCTATGTGGAAGCCATCAGGGCAGACAAAGCTGACTGGAACATTTACAAAAGCAGTGGCGTGGGAGGTTAAGAGCTCGTGTATCTAATCTGGAGGAACCGGGTTTGATTCCCAGTTCTGCTGCCTGAGCTGTGGAGGCTTATCTGGGGAATTCAGATTAGCCTGTACACTCCCACACACGCCAGCTGGGTGACCTTGGGTTAGTCACAGCTTCTCGGAGCTCTCTCAGCCCCACCTACCTCACAGGTGTTTGTTGTGAGGGGGGAAGGGCAAGGAGATTGTAAGCCCCTTTGAGTCTCCTGCAGGAGAGAAAGGGGGGATATAAATCCAAACTCCACCTCCACCTCCACCTCCTCCTCCTCCTCCTCCTCCTCCTCCTCCTCTTCCTCTTCCTCTTCCTCTTCCTCTTCTTCCTCTTCCTCTTCCTCTTCCTCTTCCTCTTCCTCTTCTTCTTCTTCTTCTTCTTCTTCTTCTTCTTCTTCTTCTTCTTCTTCTTCTTCTTCTTCTTCTTCTTCTTCTTCTTCTTCTCCTCCTCCTCCTTCTTCTTCTTCTTCTTCTCCTCCTTCTCCTTCTCAGCCAGGCTATTGATCATCACAACTTATAATGTCAGAATTTGTCTCATTGCACTAGACCATGTGACTTGCCAGGACTGTGGAAATAATGGAAATAACGGAATCAGTAGCCTGCCCTCATCCTGTGATTGGGTCCCACAACGTCGTTCCTATTTGTTGTGATTTAAGGAGAAAATACATCGAGGGTTTGGCAGTGGACAGGAATGGCTCTTAATTCTGTCATAATGAATAACAGCCGCAACAGAGCAACATTTCCAGGCATGAGAAATGTTTGAGAGAAATGTTTTCCCCCTTCCATTGGTCTATGCTTTGAGTCCAAGTTATTATTTAGAAGGAAAAGAAAATAAGAAGCAGGGCTGTATTTTGTGGCGGGGGCGGGAAGGGAGAGGTGTTTGGAATTTTTCTCCTCATGCCTTTTCATGTGGGCGACATGGATCTTTTATTGTCTATTGTCCGAAAAGTACATAGTGATCTCTCTTGTCTCTTCATGTAGGCAAACAGCATTGGATGGATTTCATGAGAATGTGTTATGACAATGGGAAAAAAAATATACAGGTCTGCAGATGAGCAATTGCGCATTATATATAATCTTTCGTGAATAATTTATCATTAGCTAATATTTTTAGAGCCATTAGAATAGGAAGTAAGGCTCTTTCCCAAGTGAACATCTGTGCTAACAGACAAGCTTGGAGCGCTTTCCCAGCCGATGATATGTGTGACATTCTGTTTTTCTCTCTCCCCATTCCACTAAATCATCAGTCCTGAAATGCTGTTAACAGGGGCTCTGTTTAGGTAGAAGTTTCAAGTTTAATTGCACCGCCAGGCCTTTGTCTACCCCAGCCATTCCTTTCCTTTCTCAGTCAAGTCCCCAACAATGAATAGAGTTATTTCCCTTAAGAAACGTCCTTTCAATTTGGGGGAAAAGATCGGTCTACACTATTATCTACAGTGCTGGCACTTTGGCTATATTTCAAAAGTCTATTATTGCCTCTATCAACATATGAGCAGGTGGTCCAACTAGCTTCTGAGCATGAGCAGAGAGCAAATGAGATTTTGGTTTTCCAAGGCTATACATTCTGTGCAAATTACCTTCGGGAGAAGTGGCATTTCGCCACAGTAATCATTTATAGATCTATGATCATGAACAATTATGTTTTCCTCTGTGTGATCTTCTCAGAAGGCACATGGATCTCCATACTGTTATTTGGCCACCTAACTGACAACGGCTATTTGTTACGGCTTGGTTTTTATTCAGTAGTGACTAAGTTTTGCCCTTTACATAAATGTCTCAGGCTAATAACCCGGGAAACATCTCATTCTAAACAAACAGAACAAATAATGCAGAGAGAAATTTCTAACCCGGTGGCTCCTCTCTAATTTCCTCTACTGGCACTTAATTTGATTCTCCATTTAATTTGATCAGATCTAAGGAACTAAATAATTTGTACCAAAGGTAACCCAAGATGCTCTCCCCATAATCAATTTTAATGGTTTTAAGCTACAGGAGAAATCATGCTGATAAAAAAGCGGCAGCTCTTCATTTCATTATCCAGATATTATGGGGCCAGCATTTTTTTTTAAAAAGACAGACTCAAGAAGAATTATCTATTATTTGTATGTGACACAGTTGTCATGTACTGTTTCCACACACAATGCAGATGAAGCGTGATGATATCGAATGTCCACTTTCAGTTCTCCTGAAGAAATGTCAGCTGCTCATTATTCAGTAGTTGCCACTGCAAGCGAGCAAAAGGGAGTTTCCAGGGGGAAAGACATCCCTGTGAAGAAGCCGTGCAATGCCTCCTTCATCCCATCTGTGGTTGAGGCAGCAATGGTCCATTCTGCACAGCACACAAAAGTCACCTTCAAAAGTCATCTTCAAAAGAGGCAATTGCCTCTTGCCACTCTGCACAGACTCCAAAGGTTACATATACTTCAGAGGCGGAGTCAGCAGTGTAAAGCTATAACTGGCCAGGTTAAGCCTGCTGTTCAATGCTGGGCTCAGCCTAGCCAGTTCCATCTTTTAAACTGCAGGCTTAAGAGGCAGAACCGGCAGTTTAAAGCTAGACCCTGCCAGGCTTTACCCTGAACACTGAATGCCAGGTTGGCCCCAGCATTCAACACTATTCCTGCTCCAGACTCCCCAAGGATTTAAGAGGCAACGGGTGGCCCAGTTTCAGCTCTGTGCTGCCTTCTGCCTCAAAGGTGATTTCCACACAGCAGAAATAAAATATCTTGAGGACATTTTCAAAAGTGTTTTGGGGAAGAAGTTTGCACTTCAAAATGTCTTCACAACATTTTATTTCTCTCAACCCGAGTTTTTCAAAAACTACTAAACTTGCTATCTTTTCCCTCCAACCCAGACCGAAGATGTTTCCTGCCTACTGGGTGAACAAAAGCTGACAAGAAACTTTCTCCTGCCAAAACTTCTTGCTTTAATTTTTGCCACTCATGCCCGTCAATTACTGTGCTACAGCAGAGATTCTCTGAAGGTTGCCCATGGAGGTTTTCTCTGCTTGCAGCTCATCTGTGTGCAATTTCCATGTAAAAGTAGATGAATAAAGTTTGTTTTGCCTAGCAATCCCACAAACATCATCTTTCTGGAGCAGCAGTGGCGTAGGAGGTTAAGAGCTCATGTATCTAATCTGGAGGAACCGAGTTTGATTCCCAGCTCTGCCGCCTGAGCTGTGGAGGCTTATCTGGGGAATTCAGAATAGCCTATACACTCCCACACATGCCAGGTGGGTGACCTTGGGCTAGTCACAGCTTCTCGGAGCTCTCTCAGCCCCACCCACCTCACAGGGTGTTTGTTGTGAGGGGGGAAGGGCAAGGAGATTGTCAGCCCCTTTGAGACTCCTGCAGGAGAGAAAGGGGGGATATAAATCCAAACTCCTCCTCCTCCTCCTCCTCCTCCTCCTCCTCCTCCTCCTCCTCCTCCTCCTCTTCTTCTTCTTCTTATTCTTCTTCTTCTTCTTCTTCTCCTTCTTCTTCTTCTTCTTGTTTAGAGGGGGGTGTCTGCGAAGCTATGACGTCACGATTAGAGAAGCTGCAATATGCACATATTTGTGTTGTCATAGCTTCACAGACATCCCCCTCAAACAAAAAAAAAGGAAAAACAACATGTGTGCAGGGTCACTGGGCAAAAAAAACCCCCTGTGTTATTCATCTGTTTTTTTGCACACAGAAATCACACACGAATGAGCTGCAAGCAGAGGAAACCTTCATGGAAAACCTTCAGATAATCTCTGCTGTAGCACAAAAAATGATGAGCATGAGTGGCAAAAATTAAAGCAGGAAGTTTGGGCATGGTGGAGGCATGGAGAATCTCTGCAGCAGCACACAAAATGGCGGGCACAACTGACAAAAGCTCCATGCAGCAGATGGGAAGGAAGATTCTTTCTTGATTCCCTGCTCCTCTACCCAAGTGACACAGACATATGGTGAGCCAGATTTGTTTCCCCACTCCCATATCCTTGCTGGATGACCTTAGGCTAGTCACAGTTCTTCAAAACTTTCTCAGCCCCACCTACAAGGTGTCTATTGCGAGGAGAGGAAGGGAAATTCTGATTTGGACGTGACATTGTCATGCTCCCTTGCCCACAATGTGATCCCTGATTGGATGAAATCACTAGGCAACAAAATTCAGAATGGAAAAAGCAATAGGCGGGCTGATGGATAGAATTCTGGATAAGCCATAGCTTGAGGTGAATACCTACTACTTGATCATTTTAACTTTAGCCACTATTGACTGAATCTGGGACTTTAGCCACTGGGACTTTAGCCACTATTGACTGAATCTGGAACTTTAGCCACTATTGACTGAATCTGGCCTCTCCCAGCCAGAGTGGTTGTGACAATTAGGGAGGGAGTGAGGGGTGGCATGTAAGGGAGGGGAGGGGGCCCAGCATCTGGACATGGCCCACCCACCCTAGTGGAGGGAGAGGAAGGGAGAGGAGGGGTGGCATGTAAGGGAGGGGAGGGAAGGGGGTCCAGCATCTGGACATGGCCCACCCACCCTAGCGGAGGGGAGGGAAGGGAGGGGTGGCATGCAAGGGAGGGGAGGGAGTGAGGGACGGCATGCAAGGGAGGGAAGGGGAGGGGGTCTGGCATCTGGACATGGCCCACCCACTCTAGCGTAGGGAGGGGAAAAGAAGGGAGGGGTGGCATGCAAGGGAGGGGAGGGAGGGAGGGATGGCATGCAAGGGAGGGAAGGGGAGGGGAGGGGGCCCGGCATCTGGACATGGGAAGGGAAAGGAGTTTGTAAGCCCCTTTGAATCTCTTTGCAGGGGAGAAAGAGCAGGGAGTTATAAATCCAATTTTTTTCTTCTCCATAAATCTGTCCAATTCCCTTTTAAAGCAATCTATTTAAGTGCCAATGAATCTCACAATGCGTCACCTTGGGCCAAATAAAGTAGATGACACCAACCGACTATTGGTCCATTGTTTCATGGGGTCTGTTAGCAAGTTAAAATTAACAACAACAACTAAATAAATAGGCACTTTATATGTAATGAATCTTTGGATGGAGTTGGGTAATTGGGGAAGTACATATGAAATTCTTCTAGCAGCATTTGCAAAGTGTATGCATTTGTTAGCTTGCATTACAAATAAGTAATTTAACTTTTATTATTCTTCATTTACTTTGCCTGTCAAGGCTGTTCACTGGGGATCTCGTGTAACAATGAGAAAGAGATATCCTTATTAATTTATAAGAAAGAAACAGCTCTTTGGAGAAACCGACTCCACGTGATGATGGAAAAGATGGCAAAGAAATCCTTGAGTGCAGCTTAATGACGAAGCCCCAATCTAAGGCAGGCTGGGTGAATTTTCCAGACATGCAAAATGTATGTCAAAGATAATTCAATTATCCACATTACTTAGTTGAGTTATGCTCTGCGCATTGATCTTCCATCAGGAACCTTAAGGGGCCGGGAAAACTAACGGAGATGTAATTTTTACTTATATTGATGTAGAAGCATTTAAAAGGCTGTAAAAGCCATTTGGGTATTGTTTTAGGAGAACTAACATCTATGTTGGAAATGTATCCTAACAGTTAAAACAAGGATGCAGTGGTATCTCCAAGGACACCCACAAAACTGTCAATCACTCCCAAGCCCAGTACATAACCCAATTTATGTTCCCAGCATGGAAAAAAATGTTTCTAGATTATTGGATACAATTTAGCCTGAAAGTCAAACTCAAAGGGTTGGATCCTATCAGCTTTTCCACTGGGGATCATAGAGCTTGTGATGGTAAAAACAAAATGGAACCAGAGTTCTGGTAAAGAGGGGCATTGAGTGTAGAAGTCTGATGGAGTCTAGTTCGGATTGAATTGAAGAGTCCACCCTCCACATACACATCTGCAAGGATTTTGAGGGAACGTTATGTGTAGGTAGATTTCTTGACGGGGGAAAAAGTCGGGTGTGACATGAATTTCAGGGGTTGTTTTTGAATTTTGCCTAAGGTGAGGAGAGTCCTGGCAGGCAAAAGGAATTTCGTTGACAGTGAAAATATTCTTAATATCATTAGTGCGATATTTTGGGTGACTAGGCCTCTCTGGCATCAGCTCCTCCTGAGACCAAATTCAGATACAATTTGAAGGACTTTGATAAAACACCTGTAGCCATGGCAACTCTTGCTAGTGCACCTAATTTGTATAGCAAATGTATTCCCTAGAGTGTATTCCAGAAGTAGAAGTAGGCAATCTTACATAATCCCAGTGTGGTTTCATGGTTAAGAGTGATAGACTGTAGAGGACCAAATTTGATTCCCCACTCCTCCACATGAGCAGCAACTCTCCTCTGGAGAACCAGGTTCAATTCCCCACTCCTCCACAAGAAGTCTGCTGGGTGACCTTGGCCTAGTCACAGTTCTCTCCGAAATTTCTCAGATCCACCTGTTTCACAAGGTACCTGTTTGGGGTTGGAGAGGGAAGGCGATTCTAAGCCTGTTTGAGCCTCCTTACAGCAGGGGAAAGTGGGGTATAAAAACAACAACTCTTTCTTCAATTATTTTATCAACTCAGAGTAATAAGGGAGGATGTTGCTTCGTTCTGTGATCTGACATTTATAAGATACTGCAGGGCTTGTAAGTTGTTTTTTCAGATAAAGCATGTTTTCAGATCTTCTCCTTGATGACTTAATTAAATATTCAGGCATTAGTACCCTTATTACACTATCCAGTCTATGTATTCATTGTCCTCGTACTGGTGATTGGTGATGGCAGATTTCAGGTGGGATTTGGGGTTACCCATAATAGCAGAGTCAGAAGTGATTTTATTCCATTTCTGATCTTGTTTTTAAATAAAGATGGAACTGTGTTTTATTTCTGTATAAGTTAAGCAGGAACAAACTGTATTAGATAGAAAGTAGGAATTATAGCTATCTTTTGTATTTGCATCTGCATGGAACCTCCCTGGCTCAAGGCAGGAATCCACCCCTGCTCCACCTGGGCATGTCCCTTTCATTTGCTAAAACCATGAATAAAAGGGACCCCGGAAGAAGCGCCTCAATTTGCCTAATCCCACCAGCAGGCAGATAAGGGTGCCATCGTTGTCAAGTTTCGTTGCCTGACCCCAAGCACCCAAAGGACTCTTTTGTGTTTTTCCCGCCAGTGCCTACGCCATCGTCTTGCCCTGCCTCTGCCGCGAAATTCAAGAAGGGGCTGCCCACCGGACTCTAATTGGTTCCCATGTATTGTAGATGTATGATTGGTTACTATGTATTTTGTGAATGAATGGTTGTATGCTGTCCTGTATTCCCCTGGACTCCCGGGCGGGAGAAAGTGCATATAAGCTGTTGTAAAGCTGCTAGGCAGCGCAGTTGCTGTGGTGTGGAGGTGCTGACACGTAGGTCAGCATCTCAATAAAACCTTTTATTATTTCACTATACTCGCTGTGTTGGGTCCTGTTTCTGTTCCTCTGCGCTGCTGTGAGCTGGCAGATCTGGGGAAATAAAGTTATTCAGGCAGTGCGGTAACACCCAGAATTATAGCTTATCTCCAGACTACACAGATCGGTTCTCCTGGAGAAAATTGCTTCTTTGGAAGGTGGATTCCATGGCATTGCAACCTGCCAAGGTGTCTGTCTTCCGTAGCTTCCAGCCCAAGTTACTAGGAGTTTCCCAACCTGGATCTGCCAACCCTACCCCCAGATCCCTCACCAGTAGCTGGGTGAGGGGGACCTGGCAATCTTACTGGTGACTAGGAAAGTGTGGGTAGATCAGGCTATTTAAATAACTGTAAGGTCTTCGTTTAGGGGTTCCGTGTAGTTGCCAACAGTCTTAGCTTCCCCATGGAACCATCTTTATTCTTTACTTCTTCTTTCAGTATGAGTCTGGCAAAGTTAAATCTGCCTAACCCCTCAGAGTTTTCCCAAACTATCCCTAACCTTGAAGTGGAATATACATTTTTCAGTTAGTGCTTATTATGGAACAAGCAGATACTTGTACCCTTCAAAGCTTGACATCTGATGAGCTATAAAAATACAGCTTTTTAACAAAGGTTTTGAGCCCAGTTTAAGTGGATTCTTCTTTCCCGATACTAGAAGACTGTACAATTTAGCGTAATGTTATTTGGGTTGTTGTTTTGGCCTTCTCTTCTCTCTGCTATTGTGATTTCTGATTGTAAAGTGGGATGTACTGTCAGGCCCCGACATTCTGGGCCTGCCAACGCGCCTGAGACATGCCTGGGCATGCCCTTCGGTGGCTGGTCTTGTGTCAGCCCAGCCCCAGGCCAGAGGTCCAGCTTTCCTGTTTTGCAGCAAGGTAGTGAATAGAGTTTATCGGTTCCTCCTAATCTCTCCTCTTCCGGGAATGGCCAGGTCATTCCCAAAACAATGTATCTGCTGCAGCTGTCTTCAACTGTCCTTTCTAATGCTGATATGGGGAACACAAGGGTGGGAGCCAGGGACCTCAGTCTCAGCTACCTGGCTATATGGGTCAGACACTGGTTATTTTCCCACTTACCGTCTGCTGCACGCTACTGTCATCAAGTAGTGTGGGGTCCCCCGGCACTCCCCACTACAGGGGCGGTGACAACGCAGCCGCCCCAATGCTGCTGCTGTTGTGCCCCCTCAGTGCATGTCATTCCTGGCACTCCTCAAAACTGCGCCTTTTGATGACCCCGCACAGATCGCGGGGTCGTGGGGAAGCTCAGGAGCGCACCAGAAATGATGCGCGCTGAGAGAAGCGTGCAGCAAAGGGGGGTCGAGGTAAGTGGAGAAACGACCACTGTTTCAATAAAGCTCTTGAAGCCATTCTTGAGTCTTGTTATTGACTGGGGTACGAGGCCCTTACATGTACATTTTTAAAATAAAACCCAGTGAAGCAAAAAAGAACAAGCAAGCACTGGATCGTTACCAATCCATGAGATGACATCACATCACAATGATTTCTAGGCAGACTGTTTTTGCAGGCTGGCTTGCCATTGCCTCCCCCAGTTGTCAACACTTCACACCCAGTAAGCTGGGCACTGATATTACTGACCTTGTAAGGATGGGAGTCTAAGGCCCCTTCTGCACAGTCCAATAAACCCAGGCTACGGATGGTTAAAAAAAACCCTTGTTTCGTGGGGGAGGAGGGGGAAGGCGATTCGGGGATAGGGCGGTATATTAAATCAAATCAACACCAACAACAACAACAATTCAACAAATAAATAATCTCAACAACAATTCAACAACACTCAACAAATAACAACAAATAAATAAATAACAACAGCAACAACAAAACAAATAACAACAACAACAACAACAAAAAAAACAACAACAACAAAAACAATAATAATAATAATAATAATAATAATAATAATAATAATAATAATAATAATAATAATAATAATAATAATAATAATAATAATTCCTCTGGGTGCAGTGCCTAAAGATCTTGAACGGCACTTAAAACATAATTGGCGCTTCGACCAAAATCACCATATGTCAGCTGCAAAAAAGGCCACTCCTACTGCTCTGCACGCATTATTCGGCTTCTGCATAAGCATCACACAGTCCTAGATGCTTGGGAAGTGTCCGACGTGTGATGTAATACAAAATCCAGCATATTGATCTTGTTTGCTGTGTATAACTGTTTTGTATAATAATAATAATAATAATAATAATAATAATAATAATAATAATAATAATAATAATAATAATAATAATAATAATGTCAACCGAACTGGGTTTTTAAAGATTTACTCTATCTGAGATTCTTTTTGTAAAACCTGGGTTGCAAGCCGCTCATGAGCAAACGGCTCACCAGGGGGCACTTTAATCGGCCACGCTTTCCTTGTGTTTTTATTTCCTGCCTCACAGCTGCATAGCTGTGCAGAGTCAAAGGGATGTGTTGCGGCATCGCAAGAAATCAGCATGGTTGTGGGGGGTCCATCCATGCCTGCCCGCATAGCTACCCAGAGGAAGGAGGTAAACAAAAAAAAGGGAAGTGCCTCCTTGCAAAGGAACGACAGCAACCCACATCATTTCCTCAGGCTCTGGTCGCGGCCCGCACGGAGGCAAATGAACTCAAAAACTGTGCACACAATACCACAGGGTTCATGCCTTTATGGAGAATAAGCAGAGGTGGGATCCAGCAGGTTCTCACCAGTTTCCACGAGTGGGTTACTAATTATTTGTGTGGGCCAAGAGGGGGTTACTAATTGGGTCTGCTTCTCCATTAGAAATTCCATTAGGTCCAAAATCACAAAGTCCCATGTTGTTTCCTATGTGGCTGAGTTAGCAAAGGTAGAAAACGGGATCATTCTCTCCTGTTGGGCTGTTTTAAAAACATGTTTTAGAAATATGGTAAAGTTCCTTGTTTAAGGAAAGTATCCTTCTTTTGATTTCTAGAAACAACATTTAGTATTAGAAAGTATTAAGTATTTGACAGGCAGTCAATTAGAGGAGAAGTAGTTATTTCTGTTGGCAGTAGACGATAGGACTTGCTAGAATGAGTTTAAATTATGGACAGAAAGACACCACCTGGAAATTAGGAACTTTGTTTTTACAGTAACAGAGAAATTATTAATGCCCCGCCCCCAGAATGGCCGGCCACGCCCCCGTCATGCCCCGCCCATCCCCATAGGCGCTACACCACTGTTTGAATCCCACCACCATGGGAACCTGTTACTAAAATATTTGGATCCCACCACTGAGAATAACCAGTTCCATATCTGCTCAGATCTTGACGTGTATAGTAGAAGACTCAAAGTAGAGCTTCCTCCAGTGATTTCTGTGGATGGTCCCCCAGAGAGATTTATTGTTCCTACATGGATCACAAACACATGAAGCCGTCTTATACTGAATCTATTTATTGTCTACTCAGACTATCTTTCATATCACCTACTACTGGATCATTTTAGCAGGGGATTGATGCTCTACTGCTGAGCCAGAATTTCTCCTTGGTCATTATTTAGTACACAGTCATTTGTATTCACACTGTTACTGCCACAAATAGTTCTAGCCATTTTAGGGTCTGTGCAGAGGTCACTTCATTAGCAGGAATAATGGGTGACAGAATCAATCACATGTCTGTCCTCTGTCCAACAAGCTCAAAATTCACTGACAATCAGATCTGAAATTCATTTTGGTTTGGGTCATGCGTCAGCCTGTTGGCCATTATTTAAACTGAATTCATGGGGAGGGCAGAGAGAAATGATCCATTCTTGAGCTTTTCCTTAATAAAAGAGAATCTGAGTGTACCCTTACAGATAAGTCAATAGGAGTTTTATAGGAAACAGCTGAGCTCTTCATATTTATGAACTTTAAAGCACTTAAATACACTGAAAAATAGATACAGAGTCAATATCAGGGGTGACCAGACTTGTGAGCTGGTGACTTGTGAGGTGCATGTGGCCCTTGACCACATAATGTATGACTCGTGGTTGGGGAGGCTGGTAAGTGGAACAGGTCTCCCTTGCTCGTGGTCTGTTTCCCCCAGAGTGCATCCTTTCTCCTGGCTGTGCTGTTCTGCTTTGTTATGGTGTGGGAGGAGGGTAGAAGGGGCAGCAAGAGCCTGGGCATGGGGGTCAGAGACAGAAGTGCCCAAGGCCTCATAGCCCCTATAATTCGTAGCACTTTCACAACATAGCCAGCGTGGTGTAGTGGTTAAGAGCAGGTGGATTCTAATCTGGAGAACCAGGTTTGATTCCCCACTTCTCCACCTGAATGGCAGAGGCTTATCTGGTGAACCAGATGTGTTTCCCCACTCCTACATTCCTGCTGGGTGACCTTGGGCTAGTCAAAGTTCTTTGGAACTTTCTCAGCCCCACCTTCCTCACAAGGTGTTTGTTGTGCAGAGAGGAAGGGAAAGGAACTTGTTAGCCACCTTGAGTCTCCTTACAGGAGAGAAAGATGGAATATAAAAAGTGGCAATCTCATTTAATATTAATAAAAGTTAATAAAATTACATACATGAATTATTTGTTAGGTGTATTTCTTTGTGTGTGTGTGTGTGTGTGTGTGTGTGTGTGTGTGTGTGTGTGTGTGTGTGTGTGTGTATATATATATATATAAAAAGTAAAACAGGTTTATAATAAAGTGTGCATGGAACAAGAAAAAAAGCATGTATGTGATATTTGTTCATGGCTTTTGGATCTCAAACATTTGAAGTTTATTCCACACAGTACACACACACTTACACAATGTTTCCAATGGGAGCTAATAGGAGATGGGGGCTACACATTTGAGGGTCCATAACTTTGGACCTCCTGAACCAAATTTCACCAAACCTTGGTGGTATCATCAGGAGAGTCTCCTAAAGATACCCTGAAAGTTTGGTGCTGCTAGCTTAACAATTGCACCCATGACAGCAGGCACACCCCTAAATTTTCCCAGATTCTCCTTTTAAATCCACCCCCTTCGGCATGGATTTAAACGGAGAATTTGGCATCCCCAGTTTAAACATTGAAAGTGATGCTGTTTCAGGGTGGGGGAGAATCCACCCCCAAACAACATCACTCTCAATGTTGTTTTAACTGGGGACCCCAGATTCTCTCTTTAAGGTGGATTTAAAAGGAGAATCTGGGCTCCCTAGTTTAAACACCATTGAGAGTGATGCTGTTTGGGGGTGGATTCCAGCATCACAGTGGCCGCCCATGGGGGTGGAGGTGCAAAATTCAGATTTTGCACTGGGCTCCATTTTCCCTAGCTAAGCCTCTGCCTGGAGGGTAGGGCAGAAGGGACTGCTGGCTGCCCACTGGGAGTCTATCCAGTGGGGGGGGCAGGGCAGGGCAGGGCAGGGGAGTGTGCTGTCCCTGGCCTTGGAGAGCTGCTTTTATCAGCACTGAGGTCAGGGGCGGGGCTTGGGGAGGCATGGTCATGCCCCCAGCGGCAGGTGGGAGCGTGGCCCTGCCCCTGAACCCACCCCATAAAAAATTTATACCTATGTCCCTGATGGTGAGACAGCCCTCGAATCAGTCCCAACCACATGAACTTTTGCCTCTCTTTGCTGTGGTACAGCAATATCCATAAATTCTCATCTGCTCCTTCCACGTGGCAATATTTGACTTGTGCAGACTTCCTACTTGACATTTCCACTTTGCTATTAGAGCGAGGGTGCATTGTTGTTTAGGTACTGAAGGGCTTAAAAATAAACCCTGTTTCTATTCTAGCCAGTATTCAAGCATTTTGATTTTCTGCAACTACCCAAAACTGAAAAATGCTCATTTTATTGTGGCAAACTCTAGAGCTGTTTCTCAGAAACAGCTTAACGCTGCTTGTGGGGTTTTTCCCCCAACACTTGAAATGAGCCTTTAAAAAAATCAGCTCAATTTAATTTGAACCTAGGTCTGCTTAAGGGCTGCAGAGAAACAGAAAAAAAGGTAAAAGAGTGGTGGTGTTCACAACTTTTATTCTGCAAGAGCATTGTATGACAATAGATACTTAACAGTCAAAACGCTTCTTCAGAATATTGTGGTCTATCTAGTTCTGTGTTGCCTTAAAATCAGGAATGCTCAGAGCATGAATATTTCCTTTCTCATCTCAGTTCATCCAGCGCGAATCCTGCACAAGAGAAACGAAAATGGCAGTGCCAATCTACGTGAAGTCATATTTGTCCAGTATTATATGCGTCTGTCAATGGAAATTGCACTCTGTCGCCGCGGCATTGTTCGGAGAGTCTGGTATTGACTTCTTATATCCTGGCTCCAATCCCATCTCCATTATGGCTTGTCTTGTTGAGACAAGCAAAATACTAGTTTCTGGCATGAACTCAAACATCTCATTAGGTTCGCGAAGTTGTATCCTGCTCCTAATGAAATCTATATTTTGCTCTGTAGAAATCGTGATGTCCGATGATCTATGCCTCTTTCAGACTTCATCCCGATGCTCAGGTTCCCGTAAATGTTTGCTACATGATATCGGTTCTGTCAGTAAAAACGATCTGCTGATGCATCAATATTATTTTACTTGTGTTTCCAGCCTCGACTCCCTCGCTGGTCTGCTGTTCGTTGATCTAATAAATTTATGTGACATTCAACAGCCCTGCAGGAGATGAGACCCACTTCAAACGCCAATAGCTGTATCCAAAAAAGTCAATATGATCTTCTTTACCCATTAAAGACTGTTCCTTTTTAAATATGCCAACAGAAACAAATAAGACAATTGTAATACAATATGCCCTTACAAAGAGGCTCTTTACTCAACATACGGGGGAATCTGTTTTTTTTCAAAAATAATCTATTTTTCAGGATAATATTGGATGAATCCTGCACTATTGTTTATTACATTTTATTTCCACACTTTCCCAAGGAGCTTGAGGTGGCATCGCTGGTCTTTCACTTCCTTTCGTTTTCTCCCAATAACCCAGTAAAGTAGGGAAAGATGGATCAGAGCCATAGCAAGGAGGAACTGAGCCCAGGGCACATGCAGAGGTGGGATCCAGCAGGTTCTCACCAGTTCCCAAGAGTGGGTTACTAATTATTTGTGTGTGCCAAGAGGGGGTTACTAATTGGGTCTGCTTTTCCGTTCAAAATTCCATTAGGTCCAAAAATCATAAAGTCCTGTTGTTTCCTATGTGGCTGGTTAGCGAAGGTAGAAAACGGGATAATTCTCCCTGTTGGGCTGTTTTAAAAACATGCTTTAGAAATAAGGTAAAGTTCCTTGTTTAAGGAAAGTATCCTTCTTTTGATTTCTAGAAACAAAATGAAGTATTTGAAAGTATTAAGTATTTGACAGGCAGTCAATTAGAGGAGAAGTAGTTGTTTCTGTTGGCAGTAGACGATAGGACTTGCTATAATGAGTTTAAATTATGGACAGAAAGACACCAGCTGGAAATTAGGAACTTTTTTTTACAGTAAGAGTTTTTTACAGTAACAGAGAAATTATTAATGCCCTGCCCCCAGAATGCCCGCCCCCGCCCCCATCGTGCCCCGCCCAGCCCCATTGGCACTACGCCACTGTTTGAATTCCACCACCATGGGAACCTGTTACTAAAATTTTTGGATCCCACCACTGGGCACATGTGTACCCTGCGACCCTGCCTCACCCCTGCCCTGCCTCGGAACACCACTGGAACACCCCAGAACGCCCACCCCACTTCTGCGAAGCCCCCACCATGCCCCTGCACTGGCGCATGCCCGGAGCAAGACACGCCCCCTGTTCCCTGGGCATTATGCCACTGGAATGGATAGCATATTGCCCAATATCACCTAGTGAGCTTCATGGTATTTCTGGAATTCGACCAAGTTCTCTTCTGAATTAACTACTACATCACATTGGTTCTCAATGTATCAACTTCACTGAAGATACACAACAGTGATGCAGCTACCCAGTTCAGTAATCTGAACTGTGTGTAGATCAGTTGGATTTCAAAATATTGCTTATCAGATGTAAGGTGGTTTTCATGCTTTCCTACTCTCTCCACCATGAAGAATGGTGGAGAGAAGATGAAGAATTTGGATTCATACCCCCACCTTTTCTCTTCTGTAAAGAGACTCAAAGGGGGTTACAAATTCCTTTCCCTTCCTCTCCCCACAACAGACACCTTCTGAGGTAGGTGGGGCTGAGAGAGTTCCAAGGGAGCACATTTTAAATCTTTAACAATATCCTCAAAACCAAGCTCAGTAGCTCATTGGATAGACAATCTGCTTTTTGCCACACCACAAATCTAGGATTCATTAAAACCTTGATCACTAAAAAAATTGGACCAGATATAAGAGCTATCTGCAAAATTATACTGGATTGTCCTGTTACTCCTAAAAAGATTGTTTGGATAATGAACTGCCTCTACTTATAGCTTGATCAGATTTATTATCTTTTATATCTTTTATATTTTGAATGATTGTATTTCATGGTATGTGCACTTTACAATTTAGACCGCTAAGGAAGGCCTATTGGGTTTTGTAATTTGTAATTATTATTTTTTTCTATTTGTAATGATTTATGAATTATTTTGCATTTGTAATGATTTAAAATGTGTTAATGTTTTATCTATTATTTTTATATGTATCCTATTGTCATTCAGTCCATTGTTAGGTTTTTCACTGAATGTCCAGGTCTTCAAGTCTCATAGAGACCTCAAACATACTTATTCCAATCAGTAAGTGCCCTGAAGCCAGATCCACACGACAGCCTTGCTTTTTTGATGATGATATGGATTTTGATGTCGACAGTTCTCTGAAAATAAAGAGCTTTCATTTTATACAGGATGATAGGATAAAATCAGAATATATGATATCTCTGACTCTAGTATGATGGACTACGATTAATATATGAGCTTAGTATCTCTTCAAAGATGAGAATGAATATAAGAAAAGGTAATATTTAAGAACTCAGAGCCTCTGATCAATGATTTAGGAATGATATTCCCATTAATGAAAAATATCTGTGATTGACTTTCTGCGTGGAATCCCCTTCCCCCGTCTTTTTGTGTGAATACTCAAAATCAGCCAGTCAAACAATGCATTCATTTTTAAGAGAAAGATGAATATGCAGTATCAGTTTCATTTGCATGCTCAAAGAAAAATAATGCAGAGGTATGACTGATCATTCATTTTCCACAGATGCGCGAGGAATGGCCTGTGTTATGATACAGCCGGCCTTAAATCTTGGGATTTAGGGATTTTGTTGATTAAACCAGCCATTACAGATGTTTGATTTCATTTCTTGTTTGCTTTTCATTCTGTCAGTTCTTGTGAATGTTTGGATTTATGACGGTGTAAAATAACATTAAGTGGACAAGCATGTTTGCTTGAAGAAGAATGGGGCTAATGGGTAAATACATACATATTGTTTCCATCACCACCACCTCCTACAAAACTTTGGGATGGATTAAAGGGATCCATTAAGCATCCCTTGCTCAGTGAAATGTCTCCTGAGTCAAGATATTCTTCCACCAACCATGGAGGCTCTTGTGTCAATAGAAGATTCCTTGAGTGAGAGGAAAGCATTATCCTTACTGGAATAGATCTGCAAGATTTAATCCTTAACCGTTACTACTTTGTGTTATGAAGAACAACATGAAGTTTGTTACCAGCTTGTAACTAGACTTCAAATTTCTGTTGCTATGACTTGCCATCCCCATTTATATCTTACTCCTTCCTTGAGAATTCTTATTTTTATCTAATTTCCTCTGTCCACACAATACGTGTCCACTGTAGAAATATTGATTTAATTAATTTATACCCATTTGTTCTCCAATTTATACCCATTTGTTCTCCAATGGGAACCCATTACATTGATGTCAGACCAACCCATGGTGTGTGTGTGGGGAGTCTGTTTTAAGACAGTGATATCTCTATCCATTCTGCCAAATGTAGGGGTGCCTAGCAGTGCAGTGCCTAAATGGGGAGCACATTCTCTGCATTGGCTTAGTGTACCCACAAGGACACAATAAAAAACTTGTCTGGACTTGATTTGCCCACATTTGCCATGTAAAGCTACTATGTCACATTCTTCCTGAAGGGATTAAGAGAGCCCAATGACCTTGTCCTGGAGAGTGTTCCCATCTCCAACCCTGAACTATACACCCCTGAAGAGACAAAGGACTTGGTAATCTGTTTGCACCGAGTGTTCCTGCCCAGTTTTGTATTAACCCAATGCTTCTTTCTCTGACTAAGCTCTGACTAATGATTATCTCCTTTGCATTGTCATTGTTCTATAGCTGCAATTCCATCAGCTACTGTCCCCCTTTCAAGCACTCCCAAGCTTGGACCATCAAACTGATGCCTAAACCCATTAGATTAACGACTCAACCATTAAGGCTGATATCTGTCTCTTGTCTTCTCCGGAAAGGCAGGACTCCTCTGTAACCCTGGCCTTCATCCCCTGCCTTATGAAATATTGGATTTCATATTGTTTCTTATGCTATATGCTGCAAAATGCCAGTTTCCTTGTTTGAATGGGTGGATAGCAGAGTGTCCAAACTGAGAGCAATAAGGCAAAACAGTCTGATTAGATTTGTGAGTTACTCCAGGCAATTATCTGGAAGCCTCATTAACTATGGACATGATCTTGATTACCACACCTCACTGAACTACTTTGACACAATAGACACTGAAAACCTCCTTGGTAAATGGCTCTGCAACAAATGGTTGCTTCCTTGCATTTCCCCAACCTCTAGATATGATCTCCCTAACAACAAGATCCCATCCTGAATCAATCAAGCCTCATCCAAATCTGAATACTGAAGGCAGAGACTGTAAGAAGTATCTCTGCATAAACCATTCATGGTATCACTGATATAATCTAAGAGCAATTGACTCCCATTGTCCCGGGGTTTAGAACAATAGAAGAGCTTTAGATAGAGCTCAAGCCAGCAAGTCCAGCATGGGAAGTTCCAGAGAATTTAGGAAAAAAACTTAAAACTCACTTGCTCCCGCCCCTACCTGGGCAAAAGGGTATAAAAGTTTAGTTCACCTGCAACACCTTGCTCAATACTAGCCTGTACCTCTCTTGGTCTGGTTGGGTTGAGACACGATATCGTCCTTCGCCTGGATTCAGATGCTGGTCATTTGAATCCTAGCCTTCTACAAGATCTTCTTCAGCTGAATTTAGGTAACGTATAGTCCCTGCTTCCCCAACTCCCTGTGCTATTATCCCACCTATCTTTCCTCCCTATCTATATACTAGGAACTGTGTGTATGTGCCTTGACTTCTCACTGTGTGATTGTTTGCAACCAAAATTTATATAAAAATATTTAAACTGCAATTTGGTCTTTTGTGAATTCTCTGCAGATACGTTTCAAGCCATTTCTGGTATACATAGTCTAAAAAAAATCCCTACCCAGCCTGCCTCTGCATTGCCAAAGCCGAGTTATTTTCCCCATTGCTACTTAAAATAGTTGTGTGCTGTTACACTCTTAGCAGCTGGTGGAGATTCCTTAAAAAATAAGTTCACAACCTGTGAAAGCTGGGTAACACCTCTTTTTCCTGGAAAATTAAAGGTCACTCTGCATAACCATGAGGGTCCCTTTTTCCCTATAAGGAGACCCCCTCCCCCAGTGGTCCTTGTTCAATATCTTTGAACACCTCTCTGTGTATGATATTGTTTCACAACACATTGTTCTTCTACCACAATTAAGTGTGGGGTTGCTCAGCTCTGCTCATCAGAAAATTCCACTCCAAAATCAGGTGACTATAACCTGTGCTCCCCAATTCCCTCATCTATTCCAAAATTATCTCCTCAAAACTATTTATATCCTAGGTCTCTGTGTTTGTTCTGTTGTTGGTGTGTTTGTGTGCCCCCATTATCCCTAAATGAAATTGTTTAACTTTATTCACTTTCCTGCAGAATTTCTTGCAAAACTCCCAAGATCTTGAGCTTGCCCAACCTTTTGCCAAGCCAAGAGTCTTCTCACACTAATTCCCCGCTCTAAAAAGGAGAGTCCCACCACTTTGGGTAACAACATCATTCTCCTCTCCATCTTATGCTCACAACAACCCTGTGAGATAGGTTAGGCTGAGATAATATGACTGGTCCAAGGCCATAGTTATATGGCATGAGTGGGAATTCAGACCCAGGTCTTCCAATTACTAGCCCATCACTCTTAACTGCTACACTACACATACAGACTGGGCTGGGCCAGGCCCGGCCATGATGCCCAAGGCAAAAGCCAGGAGCAGCTCCCAGGTCATAGGTGTCAAACTTGTGACCCTCCAGATGTTAAAGACTACAGTTCCCATCATCCCCTGCCAGCATCATGGTGGCAGGGGGTGATGGGAACTGTAGTCCATAACATCTGGAGGGCCACGAGTTTGACACCTGTGTCCCAGGTTGTACCGCTACCACAGCAGATGCCTTGGGGTGCTCCAGGGATTGCCACCACCACAGAGGATACCTGGGGCTGCTTCAGGCTTTAAGACAGTTGGGGGAAGCATGGGATTTTTAATATGCCATGAACAGGAGATAAGATTCCTCACCCCATGAGGGGAAGGTGGGGTTCCTCCCTTGCCCAAGGGTTTTTCAGGTCCCCACTTGTTAATTCACAGTACAGTGGCTTTGTCCTAGAGATTTCACTGTATGCTCTGCCAAATGGCCTGATTCTTGGAGCTGCTGGGTTCAGGCAGGGGCTTACAGGTTTGGGTACCAAGGTTCTCGTGATAGAGTTGAGAGTGCTGCAGACAACAAATGGTACCTCAAAGTGATACCATTTCTGTAAATCAAAACAGAAGGCTTTGGGAGGCTAGAACTTAAAATGATACTTCCCAAATGGACTTTTCTGCCTTAGAGGGGATATGCCAAATTGGTAAATAGTCTTCTCAATTCTTGCCTTTGTCCCTTTTTCTAAAATGCCCTACCTCATTTCCCACAGTCTTTTGCTATTACCACATTTAGACTTTTCCTTAAGATGCATCTATTCACCTGGACCCTTTTTCTGATCAATTTCCTTCCCTTTTATGTTCTTTAATCTCCAGTGGCTGTAATTTGGGATTGTTAGCCAGTTGGTTGGCTTTCTTCTACCCCAAATCCAGTAGTTTACAAATAATAGTGTCATAAGAACATTTTCTTCCCAGATTTAGCTATCATCTAGTCTGCCCTATGATTTTGTAGATAGAGCAGGGGCATGTGGAAAAGGCCCAATTTGAATTTGTGATGGTAACTGTTAAAAAGACTCTAGTTCTCCCTTTTTCTCCCTCCCTCCCTCTTTTTGTCCATTATCTGTGTAGCCTACTGCAAGTCATGTTCACTGAACAAATTGAGGCCTGCTTCTCTACTACATTTCTGTCATTTCAACAGATCTTGGAACAATGCAGCGCCCTCATTTTCTCATTTGTTCCTCTTTCGGTGTGGTTGGTATCCATTCTTTCTCTTCCATCAGAGTCTACTATCCCTTTTTTCTTTAATTGAATCTTTGAACAGTATCTTTCAAGAAGCTTCTCTGAGTTCTTCTCTGCCATCATTACCACCGTAGAACAAAGAGGACCATTATGGATTTTTTTAAAAAAAATATGTATGTATTTATTTATTTTTCTTTCTTGCTCGGACCAGTTTCCAACAAGCCATGAACGATATCTACATAACAATATGCATTTGTATATAAAACAGTAAATTACATTTCAGTCATAAAAATATTTCAAAAGTTTAAAAACATACAACATAGGTGCCTGATGGTGATAGAAGTCCGTGTTCATCAAGGACTGAAGTGTTGGATCAGATGGACCACCTCAACCAAACACCTAGTGGAACAACTCTGTCTTGCAGGTCCTGCAGAACTTCCTCAGATCCAGCATGGTCCTGTTCTCATGTGAAAGTGCCTTTCACCAGGTCAGCACCAGGGACCCACACAATTCCAGTATAAAACAGAATTGCACTGGGCTCCTTGGCTGCCACATCACACTGCTGGCTCATGCTGATCAAATATACAGGAGGCCGTCTGTACCTCTGAAACAGCATCAAGAAACAGAACCCCCATGATTTTGTTATATTTGTCTCCATTGGCCTTATCACCAATTTTGACTTTGGCCCTTGATAATAAGCCGAACCACTTGAAAATAAATCCAGGAAACCAGTAGGACTTCTGAGTAAACCTGGTTAGAATCAGATTACTAGGCTTTTAAGGTACTTTTGATATTTGATTTATCCTCTGGTGATGGCAGCCACCACGGGGTAAATAAATAAATATGACATCTATAGAGTTTATTTTCCACCTGAAACATTTGTTTCATAAATGCCCTGATATATCACCAACACATTATTTGTAGGTGTCCTTTTTATCACAGCAATACACACTTTTCATGGCTGGATAGTTAATCTGCTTAGTAGAATTTTAATACCTTTTTTTAAAAAAATGTAATCCATAGGGGTGTTTCTGTAGTATAGCCAAGTTAAAACCTAATGGACGCAATGTATCATTTGGGCAGCAGTCTTGCAACCACTGTCTCCAAAACAGCCCAACCAACACCAGTGAAGGCGTTCATAGCTTTAAGACTGGAGGAATGTGGGTTTCCTGGCATCGCCCTCTATTAAATGATTTTTGGTATAAAACAGATCAATGACTGTACAAATGAATAACAGACATCAACAAATGTTTCTAGGCTTAGCTACTTCTCAAACCATAATACATGTTTAAGATACAGATGTTGCCAGCAGAATTATCTATCAGCCTACAGCGCTAGGTTTTCAGAAGAGAGTTTATGCATTTCTTCAGTTCTTGTTTTTTTTTCTTAAACCCGCTCATGACAGAACTTTAAATAACGAAAGGCAATTTTCTGTTGGGAAGGTAAGGTGAGCGTAAGGGCATCAGACATCTAACAAACTGGCAAGTATTTCAAACGTTTCTTCCACGATGCAATACTGGTAAATTTTATCAGATGGAATGTTTTTTTTAATTGAAAATCTTTCAAGCTACTGTACTCGCCGTGGCTTGGATTAATGCTAGTAAACGCACAGAGCTTAATTCTCAGTTTTCAGAGCGCGCAGAACTTCATGTTGGATCAACATGCCACGGTGAAGCTTAAAGCACAGTTGGCATATTTACATATTCATTTTACAATTGTTATCCTGCAGACACTGGGATGTGACATTGGGAAGGCATAGAGCAGGAAGACACAAACACTGGGGTAGCAATGAGGTTCAGAAGATTTGCTTCTTTTTTTCTCCTCTCCCATCTTTCTAAATTTACAGAAAGCAGTTCACGTCCAACAAGAACTCTGGAGATGGCAAGTGTTCCTCATTCCCAAGATTAACCAAACAACATCCCATAATTACCATCCATAATTTTCATTCTCAAAAGCTGACATACATGTTCTCCACAGATTTTCCTTTCTTTTTCTTCCCCTGCCCACCCCGACCCCCCAGACAGAAGGAAAATCAGAGAGTACAAAGTGGAAAAATTATAGACAGGGATGTTTTGTGAACTGTAACTCTTCCGATGAAAAGCTACGCATTGAAACCACACAAATATGCAAGTAAAATGAAAAAAATGAGGCAACCATTGGAGTTCCACCAGGTCTTAATAGCTGTGGAGTTGCTTCTACAAGGAAAATCCTTACTATTGGGTATGGGCACCACAGGGATTAACTGCTGAAGCCAGAAGAAGCTGGAAAGAGGTAGTAAAAATCGAGGGCTAATATTTGAAACATTTTCTTCACCATCACCTCTATCATCCTAGTTCCTCACCACCAGATGCACCAGTATGTGATAAAACTGATTTCAATGTGTAAAGGCCTGTAATTTCCAACAGGAGCCATCTTACCTGGCTTCTCACCCTTCCCCTTCTTCTTTTCTTTCTATTTTTCTTTTCTTAATTTACCATTTTTGATTCCATGTTTTTAATTTCCATTATTCGTTCACTGGTCCTGCCCTCACTGGGTTTAAGGAGACAGGCATTTTGCAAGACAGAGAGATCAAGGTTCATTCCGCACATGCAGAATAATGCACTTTCAAACTGCTTTCAGTGCTCTTTGAAGCTGTGCGGAATAGCAAAATCCACTTTCAAACAGTTGTGAAAGTGGTTTGAAGACACATTATTTTGTGTGTGCGGAAGGGGCCCAAGACTCATGTGGCAAGGATGGAGCTGGTATAGAGGAGTAGGGAATTATTGCAATACATTCCTGCAAACTCACCTCAACACAGGCTCATTCAGTAAAGAGAAGGGGCATGATGGATAGGGTAGGGCTGCTAAACTCCAGGTGAGGCCAGGAGAGCTGCCAGAATTACAACTCATCTCCAGGGGCAGAAATCAGTTTCCTTGGTAAAAATGACAGCTTTGGTGAGTGAACTCTATGGAATTAGACCCCACTGAGCCCCCCCCTCCCAAAACTCCTCCCCAAGCTCCAGGGATTTCCTAATCCAGGGTTGGCAACCCTACCATAGTCTCGTCATGTTTTTTTTACATACATACATAAAACCTTTATTAGGCATAATACCAATATAACAACCAGCATTATCCAGACAAACGTTCCATACATAAAACCATCACAGGTATTATTCCAAAGTTCCTAAAAGGAACCTAGCTACAGGATTTAAAATCACAGAAGAAGAGTTGTTTAGTAGGAATGCAACCTTCCCAGCAACAGAGTATTCCTTAAACTTCGCAGGAAGAAGAGTCAAAAGCCTAATCCTAGCTTCCTCGTATTTGGGGCAGTTGAGCATTATATGTTCCATGGATTGCACCACTATAGTACAGTGGGGGCATTTCAGCTCTTGCAAGTCAATTTTAAGAAACCTCCCTTGGAGTACAGAACAAGGGAAGGAATTACAACGAGCCCTTGTGTATATCCATCTAAGCTTGGGCTCTTGGAGTATACTCAGATAGTCTGCCATCAGATTGGTTTTGAATTTGATGTTGAAAAAGAAGGGGGAACAGTTACTTCGCGCTTGGTCTTGTAGAACTTGTAGCTCCTGGTCAAGGAGTCGCCTTTTTAGTTGAAAAAAGAGTTCGGTAGGAGGTAACATTTGCAAAGAATCCCAGGAGAATCCCAGGGGAAGTATTTTAATTTCAACTGCCCGCCACCACTTAGATCCATGGAGCTGGGGGAGGATATGATTGATAAGGCTACCAATGTCCAAATTAAAGCACAGGCGAACCCAGAACTTAAGGGTGGCCAGCCAAGCTTTCGTAACCAGAAGATGTTGTCTCGCTTCCAAACAGAGTGCAGCATAAGGAATGCAATGTGGCACTCCGAAAATTTTGTATAAGAAGGCTCCTCATGTATTGAGCTTTCCTATCAATGTACCTTCACTGACCCCAGCTCACAGTCAGATCACATCAATTACTGTGGTATTTTAAACATCCTATTATATTTAGTGTTAGTGGCTATTTCAGCCACTTGTACACAGAACATCCCAAATGATTAATAAAAGGTTTGAGAATAAAGCTTCATGTTAGCCCCCCTCATAAAACCTAATATCCAATTAGAAAAAGAAGAAGAGTTTGGATTTATACCCTTCCATTCTGTCCTTTAAGAAGTCTCAAGGAAGCTTACCACCTCCTTCCCTTCCTTTCCTCTCAACAGACACCCTGTGAGATAGGTAGGGCTGGCAGAGTTCAGAGAGAACTGTGACTAGCCCAAGGTCACCCAGCAGGCTTCATGTAAAGGAGTGGGGAACCAAATCCAGTTCTCTAGAGTAGAGTCCACCACTCTTAAGCTCTTTTCCATCTATAATCAATCTATCATAATACATGTATGACAAATCTATCATCATTTGATGGTAGGTCTGAAACATCTATTCTAATGATTTAAAATGGAGTTACAATCAAACATAATTATCGTAGATCTGCCATTGTGAGTTCTTCACAAACTGGTTGGCTTGATTATCATGTTTTGACATCTTTGATGCCTTTCAAGGTCATGCATTTTTTATCTTAGTCACCATGAATTCCATTAGCATTAGCATTTTTTAAAAAATAGACTTGCTTATTATTAATCATCATAGAGATTTTGAAAACCTCTTTTCTCTAAAATGATTTTTAAACCCACATAAGTGGTAGACAGCGTGTCAAATATGTTTGGAATCTTAAGAACATAAGAACTAGCCTGCTGGATCAGACCAGAGTCCATCTAGTCCAGCACTCTGCTACTCGCAGTGGCCCACCAGGTGCCATTGGGAGCTTACGTGCAGGATGTCAAAGCAATGGCCTTCTGCTGCTGCTGCTGCTCCTGAGCACCTGGTTTGCTAAGGCGTTTGCAATCTCAGATCAAGGAGGATCAAGATTGGTAGCCATAGATCGACTTCTCCTCCATAAATCTGTCCAAGCCATTTTTAAAGCTATCCAGGTTAGTGGCCATCACCACCTCCTGCGGCAGCATATTCCAAACACCAATCACACGTTGTGTGAAGAAGTGTTTCCTTTTATTAGTCCTAATTCTTCCCCCCAGCATTTTCAATGAATGCCCCCTGGTTCTAGTATTGTGAGAATCTTTGCTGTAGAAAATCTTTGTGCAAGGGCATAAGCAGGTCAGAAAATCAAAACAAGGGGAAAAATGGGTTTATATAATCAAATTAATGGAACAATTCAGTTGCTTGCCTTCATACTGCCGAAAGTTTGTATCAGGTCTTCTCTGCTGATTCTCTCTCTTACAGAAAGCCCTAAGTTCCTTGCAAGTATATCTGACTAACACATGTATATGCCAAAGTCTGATTAATGTGTGCCTATTTTGATCAAATAATATTACAACAGACCAGACATGACCTATCCTCCAATAACTCAAGCGTTAGCTAATGCAAAGCTCTGCAATTCACTTCAGATCAGGGATGAGCTTTTGCAACTTAGATCCATTTTCCAGAGCACTGTACCCTTCTCCTTATAAACTCAGTCATGCAGACCTCAACTGATGCATGGTAAATCAGCCAAAAAAAGAAATGTGGAAACTACAGTCCACAGGGAAGGTGTTAATGTATAACTTCATCCAGTCATGTTTAAGACAATGCTATAAACAACATACATTTAGAGTTAGGTTGTTATTGTTGTCGTTATTCTAATGTGCATTGCTTTACACTTACCAACAGAACTTCACCTGGCACACTGTTCCATTTATGTACATCTTTCAGTAGCTCTTCATGATCTACCTTTTCACCATTCTTAGTAATTTGGTATTATAAACAAACTTGACCTCTACATTGCTTGCTTGCTTGCTTGCTTGCTTGCTTGCGTATGTATGTATGTATGTATGTATGTATGTATGTATGTATGTATGTATGTATGTATGTATGTATGTATGTAGTTATTTAGTTATTTAGTTATTTAGTTATTTAGTTATTTATATTTCATTCTTTCAAAAAAGTGGAGGGGGAAAACAAGGGGAAAATAATTCAAAAAGCAGCAACTAAATGGAATTAAAACAGAAAAACAAGAAGATATAGAGACAAAATATTATAGTTACCATAAATAGTATCCAAAAAAAAGTATGTATGCAATTGATTTTAAAGAATTTTGCTAAAATCAGCAGCACTACATAAAAGCTCATCCTGTTATTTTGTGTGTGTTTTCTCCTTGTTGACCACGGCTGGCACATTACCTGCAAAACCAGGTATCAAATAATTCCGCTTGTTGTTGCAGCTGATGCTTTTGCTTAAATAATCCTTCTTACCTATACAACATAACATATGACACTTTTTCTTCCTTCTTCCTGGTGCTTTTCAACAAACACTTTTCTGTAACTGGATATATAGTTCACAATTTGGGGGGAAATCCTATGGATGTTCATTGCATCACTAAAGAATGTCTCTCCAGGATTCTGTTTATCTTTAACAACAGTCCCTCCATTTCCCCATACTTCTGCCCTAACATCTCACCAGTATGTATTAGTGGTAAGTAACTACTTGACATTATTTTAAATCCATAAAAAGAGCTCCCATAAACAGGCTGTTGTTTTATTAATGTGCTGTGTAGGTTCTGTCATGGCTGTCTTGTATTTTCGTGTTATTACTCATAGCTCCCAAGGATAGACTTCCAAAGTGTTTTGTGTTTGTGCGCCTCTTTGTATACGAGTGTATGGCTCTCAGTCTTTTGGCTCTCTTAAAAAGAGTCGCAAAGCTTAATCCCTGCGCATTGCTCTAAACATTTCAGAGCAGATGTCATGTAGCAGAGAATGAGAAATAGCTGTCACATTGCTTAAGGAAATGTTATCAATGCTGGAGGGGGTGACAACGCTAAACATCTGTGGAGACTGACATTCTTTTTGCGTTTCTCTTTTTTATAATTTTCAGTCGCAACTGCTAGAAAGCTGACAGATTCATACTGTGTGCTGCCTTTTGCTATGTGCTTACACTGGGACTCAGTATGCCGATTTATGCAAGCATTGACCAAGGATGGTATTTAAATGAAGAAGAAGAAGAAGAAGAAGAAGAAGAAGAAGAAGAAGAAGAAGAAGAAGAAGAAGAAGAAGAAGAAGAAGAAGAAGAAGAAGAAGAAGAAGAAGAGGAGGAGGAGGAGGAGGAAGAGGAGGAGGAGGAGGAGGAGGAGGAGGAGGAGGAGGAGGAGGAGGAGGAGTTTGGATTTATATTCCCCCTTTCTCTCCTGCAGGAGACTCAAAGGGGCTTACAATCTCCTTGCCCTACCCCCCTCACAACAAACACCCTGTGAGGTAGGTGGGGCTGAGAGAGCTCCGAGAAGCTGTGACTAGCCCAAGGTCACCCAGCTGGCATGTGTGGGAGTGTACAGGCTAATCTGAATTCCCCAGATAAGCCTCCACAGCTCAGGTGGCAGAGCTGGGAATCAAACCCGGTTCCTCCAGATTAGATACACGAGCTCTTAACCTCCAATGCCACTGCTGCTCAAATGAAAGTTCAGATTAATTGGATCGATGTCGCAGACCAGTCTAATGGTTTTCATACTGAGTGCCAGGGAAACTGGGAGTTAGCTGTAAGTAGGGTTATCATCTCCAGGCAGAGGCGTATCTAGGGGAAATGGACCCTGGGGCAATAATATGAGGTCCCCCCCACTCCATTTTCTCTAGATTTTGCCCTGTTTGTATTTCATGTGCGCCCCTCTTCTCTCCCCCACCCCCCACTAATAGATAGAACTGCTGTTGGGGTAAATAAGATGGGGAAAGGAGGGAGTGAGGCAGAAGCGAGGAAATCACCGGGCATACAGGTGAGGGATGACAATTTGTTGAGGAGGAAGACAAGTGACCTTCCCTCCACAGCTTGTCGCATGTGTCCCACGTTGCTTGCCTGGCTGTGGAAGGGGAGGGGGCAGCAAGCGGAGCTACTGGTGCCTGCTCGGAAGTGCAGGGGAACCAGAGTTTCCTTCTAGGCACCGCTCCAGGGACTCAGAGGCTGCTGTGCCCATCTTCCTTCACCTCCTCCTCTGGCTTAGGTCTGGTGCCATTCCTCTTACTCTGCAGTGGCCTCCAGCCTGGCCCTCCACCTTCCTCTCTACCTGCCTCTCCCCCAACCCGGCTTGGTTGGTGTACCTGGACTTCTCTCCCCCGGCCTGCCAGCGGCTTCTCAGCCGACGGGCAGAAGAGTGGGAGTCATGGGGGGTTGACACCCAAGATCTCCCCAGCTAGTGGGTCTCTGAAGCAGGGGTGCTGCGGGCAGCCCTGGCCTCACTGTATGGGCTGGTGAGGAGTATGGCTATGTGGGGGGGGGTATGCCACTGTCTCCAGGTGGTAGCTGGAGATTTCCTGAGACTGATCTTCATTCGATAGTTCATCTGGAGAAAATGGCTACTTGGAAGGTGGACTCTATGACAATATACTCTGCTGAAATGCCTCCCCTCCCCCAACTCTGCCCTCCTCAGGCTCCACCCCCAAAATGGTTGCAAGTATGCTTTAGCACTGCACTAGGTCGAGTGAGGGTTTCCAAAGCAAAGGAGATATAAACATAAATCCTCTCTCTCTCTCTCTCTCTCTCTCTCTCTCTCTCTCTCTCTCTCTCAACATACCCTAGCAGTTGTTAAAAATAGGGTTGACATTTAAAGCTCAGAAGGTTGCAATTCTTGAAGAGTTCCCATTACCAGGAAGGCTGGGTGAGCTTCCTGGATGAGCACATGGTCCCAAAATGGCTGCTCTCTCCAGAACCCCGGCAAGAGGTCTGCTCCCTTCAGTGAACCAGCAGAAAGAGACCGCACCTCTCTGCTCCCAGCAGTTTTATTTTTTGACTTGGTCAGGCTGAGTTATCTTTTTCCCCTGGGTCAGATGGTTCTTTCAGATGTCCCTCTGGAATTTTTAAGTCCTCCAAATCTATGATACCTGCTTGGAGAAGGGGAAGAAAAAAGGGGGGAGAAGGAAGGAGACATTTCCCCACATTGGGTTCTGGGGGGGGGGATATTTCCTGCTTTGCCAGGAATTGGGGAGCTCTAACTTTACTCACTGATATTTATTACTGTTGATTGTTCTTTCTTCCATCTCCAGTGAAAATTATGCACTAGCTACCAGGGTATTTCTTTGGTTTCTTACCATGTCATCTGGCCATGGCCCATCCACCCTGGGGTGGGGGACGGAGGGGGAAGGGTTAGGTTTTGGTTTAGGATGGGGAGTGGCAACAGATTGGCTAGAAGGAATTAAATATTTCCATGTTTGCTACATTGTCACAGTCCAATGCTCTGTTCATTTTAAATGCCAGGCTTCAGTTAATTATGAATTGATTTTAGAAATTGGATTGTTTCTCTTAAAGAACTTTTGAACTGGCGAAGTTGCATGTTTCTCTCTCCAAGCACCGAGATGGCCACAAAAGGAACTAAATGAAAAGGGTGCTAAATGAAATGTGAACTGCTTATCTTAAATCTGACATCGTTTTCTATTTCTCCTTCCCACACAATGCAGACAAGCATCACTAGATTGAAGAGCAGCTATGATAACTTTTTAATCAAAAATCCCAGACAGGGAGAGGAAACATCTTTTTCAGTAGATTCTCTTATGCAAAATTCCAATCAATTTATTTTTATAACGTACCGCTGGAATGCCTTATCTCAAAATTCTGGGCTGTGGAAGGTGAAATAACTAGACTGCATATATATAGAGTCTCCTACAACATATGGAAAGTGTATTTCCTGAAAAGAGCAGCTATTTCCAGATTCACATATATTGGGAGCCTGCCAACCATTATTTATTAGGGAAATGGACTACCCACAATTCTCCCAATGGGCACAGCTACCATGTTGTATGAATAGGGACAACACTTGAATTTACCATGTTTGTATAGCCCTAGTACTTGTGAACATGAATCCTGAGAAATCCAGTGGTCAGGCCTCACATACCAGAGTTCTACACACATTGCCCAGGTCCACAAAATGTGGCAACCACATACACTGGGAGATATTTTTATGCAGTTGGTGGACTCCCCTTATGTATGAATGTAATGTCTGAAATTGACCTAAGACTCTTAACTCTTCCAATTAACTTTATACTCAATTGTGATATTTAGGAGAATATTTACATGGAACATTTTGGCACCCCCTTCCCTAGACAGTACCCTGACATGGATGGTCCATGCTACCCAGTGGTGGGATCCAAAAATTTTAGTAACAGGTTCCCATGGTGGTGGGATTCAAACTGTGGCATAGCGCCAATGGGGATGGGCGTGGCACAACGGGGGTGTGGCTGGGCATTCCGGGAGCGGGGCATTCCTGGGCAGGGCTGTGGCAAGGATGCAGCCGCTGCGCTGGTCCTTGGGTGGGAAACGAATGCACGCAGGCGCAAGCTGCCACACATGCCGGTGCACCTCCTGCTAGACTGCTTCAAGTTCTGCACACAACTGCTGAGAGGAGGGGCATAACTAAGGCAAAAATCACGTAGCAAAATCACCAATTAGTAACCCCTTCTCAGCACACACAAATAATTAGTAACCTACTCTTGGGAACCCGTGAGAACCTGCTGGATCCCACCTCTGATGTTACCGTATCTCATCAGATCTCAAAAGCTAAGCAGGGTTGGCTCTGGGTAAAACTTGGATGGGAGACCACCAGCAAAATTCAGGGTTACTATTCAGAGGCATTCAATGGCAAATAACCTTTGCTTGTCTGTTGCCATGAAAACTCTATGGCGTCTCCATAAGTTGGCTTGACAACATTTTACACACACAAATAATTCTTGTCACTTGGATAAACATGCGACTGGATAATCAGAAAGATTTCCCATGTGGTGGATTTGCCAATGAATCAACAGGGTCCTGTTAGGACGAAGACAGAAACACATGAACTCTCTTCAACTCTCTCTACATCCGTATGAACTTAAAAAGTTTATGTTTTATCATATTAGACATTTATTCTGTCCATTCTTCAAGGTGCTCAGGACAATGTATGTGGTCCCCTGCCCTCAAGCTAAGTAAAATATTTTGTCCAAATTGTGACTTCTTGTGATGTTTGATACAACAAAATGCAGATTTTTGAGTAGCACCTGCCCAGATATACAGTACTATAGAGAAGTGAGTATTGGGACATTTAGTTAATATGAGAAAAGTTGGTTTTTATACTCTGATTTTTCTCTATCTTTATGGAATCTCAAAGTGGCGTACAATCACTTCCTCCTTCCTTCCCTCCCCACAAGAGACACCTTCTGAGGTAGATGAGGCTGAGAGAGCTCTGAAAGAACTGTGACTGGCCCAAGGTCACCCAGCACCTTCATGGGGAGGAGTGGAAAAATAAATCAGGTTCTCCAGATTAGAATGCATTGCTCATATGGAGAAGGGGGAATCCAACTGGCTCCTCCAGATTGGAGTCCACCACTCCTAACCATTTCGCCATGCTGGCTCTCAGAGTTTGTTCCAGTCATAGAAGCATGATACTGAGTGGAGTAAATAATTCTCTCAAGAAGTATATTGCAAGAAATAGAACACATTTATTAAAGCAGATTCTGTCAACATTCACATTGCAGTCAAAAGGAGAGAAAGAGAAGTACTTTCCCTACCACAGGTGCCCAGCTACTTTGGCATTATAGGCATAAGGCATGGCATCATGAGACATTGTTTCTGCAGAAAAGACCTGTAGAAACATGTGACTCCATGCAATGCCATTCAGAGAAAGGAAAGAACAAAGGGCACAGAGACAGTGGAGGGGTCAAAGAGAAATTCCCAGGTAAGACAAAAAGAGAAACATCCCAAACAAGGAGATAACACAAACACAGGGGCCCCTTCTGCACACGCAAAATAATGCATTTTCAAACCACTTTCGCAACTGTTTGCAAGTGGATTTTGCCATTCCGCACAGCTTCAAAGAGCACTGAAAGTAGTTTGAAAGTGCATTATTCTGCATGTGTGGAATGACCCTTAGGCCGCTTCCGCACGGAGGTGGAAGTGGACGGGTCGGCGTCGTCGACGCCGACCCGACGCCGCTGAGACCGTCCACATGGACGGTCCCAGAAAGAACCGGGAAGACGGCGCCACTGGGTGCTGTTGCCCGGTGGACTCACTGTTCCTGAGGCCCTCTGGTGCATCTTCGGGGCCTGGGGACACGCTTCCCCTGCCCTGCACACCTGCTTCAGCATTGCAGGGTAGGGAGTGTGTCCCCAGGCCCCGGCGACGCGCCGGAGGGCCGGAGACCAGGTAAGTGACGGGAGGGAGTGGGGGGAGGGCGCCTTGGAGCCGCTGCTGTTCGCACGGCAGCGGCTCCAAGCCAGCATTTCCCAACAACCTCACTCCCCGAGAGAGGTTGGGAAATGCCGGCTTCGCGCCCGTCAGGCGGCGTGAGGGCGGCGCGGCTGCGCAGCAGCTGCGCCCCCTATGCGAATGACGGCCTGGGGACGGCGTTTTTGCCGTCCCCAGGCCACCATATTCCGCCCGTGCGGAAACGGCCTTAGAGAGAAGTAGAGCTTCCATTGTCCAGGCATATTGGGTTACTCACTCCAACAGGGAGGTGGAGAGAAGGAAAGAAGCAGGCAACCTGTGGTTTACACACAAGCCAGGAAGTTTTTCTCTCATGGCAGACAAACTTACATTTCTACAAGGCATGTTTAATTTTGTGATCCAAATGCAGACTGAGACGCTGCTAAATTTGGACTACACCAGAATGTCTTTGCAAGTTGTGCATGCACTGACCAACTAATACCTAATCTGATTCTCCTCAACTCTAGTTGTATTCCTAAATTCATGCCAATAAAGGTTGAAATGAAAGGACCAACTAATAAAGAATTTACAAAAATGCAATTCTGTAAATTCACACTGTAAACAGATTGGAGCAAAGGAGGATGGGATGGGAGGATGGGATGCTGCATGGGAATGAACTCACTGGGATTGACATGAGAGGCCTGTGGTCTCAGGACCAGCCTCACACATTGCTGCTGGGGAGCAGACAATTAGCAGTACCTGCCTGGCCTAAACTGCATTGACTACTTACTGGTAGAAGAAGAAGAAGAGTTTGGATTTATATCCCCCCTTTCTCTCCTGCAGGAGACTCAAAGGGGCTTACAATCTCCTTGCCCTTCCCCCCTCACAACAAACACCCTGTGAGGTAGGTGGGGCTGAGAGAGCTCTGAGAAGCTGTGACTAGCCCAAGGTCACCCAGCTGGCGTGTGTGGGAGTGTACAGGCTAATCTGAATTCCCCAGATAAGCCTCCACAGCTCAGGCGGCAGAGCTGGGAATCAAACTCGGTTCCTCCAGATTAGATACACTAGCTCTTAACCTCCTACGCCACTGCTGCTCCTGGTAGTGGGGGAAGGAACATTTGTCCAGTGCAATGTAAAAGGTGTCATGTCAAAATGTGAGATGTGAGGGAAAACTAGCACCTTCGTGCAAAGTGAGACAGCTTGAAGCATTACACCTTAGCTGAACAGAAGGGTAGTGCACTGCCTTCTGCAGTGAAACAGTTACCAATTGCCTTTCATAAGAGAAGCTGGTCAGTGGCTTCTCTCTCTCTCTCTCTCTCTCTCTCTCTCTCTCTCTCTCTCTCTCTCTCTCTCACACACACACACACACACAGAGAGAGAGAGAGAGAGAGAGAGAGAGAGAGAGAGAGAGAGAGAGAAAGAGAGAGAGAGAGAGAGAGAGAGAGAGAGTAGCCTTCCTTTCTTCTATCTCCTTCCTTTCTTCTATCCATCAATCTTCCCAGGCTCCACTTTAAATTTCCCTTGATTAACTTAGGCTCATTCCGCACATGCAGAATAATGCACTTTCAAACTGCTTTCAGTTCTCTTTGAAGCTGTGCGGAATAGCAAAATCCACTTGCAAACAGTTGTGAAAGTGGTTTGAAAACGCATTATTTTGTGTGTGCGGAAGGGGCCTTAGTGTGTGTGTATTTCGGCATTCATGTTACATATATTTTACCCCTTTTCAAAACATACTTCAGTTGGGGTTGCCAGGTTGGGAAATTCCCGGAGGTTTGGAGGTGACTCCTGGAGTCTGGGGAAGGGAGGGATCTCAGCACTACATAATGCTATAAAATAACTCCAACACTTCATATCAGCCATTTTTTCCCCAGAGGAGCTGATCTCAGTAGTGGGGAAATCAGTTGAAATTTCAGGAAAACTCGGTCCCACCTGGAAATTGGCACCCCTATCTTCAACCTATGCTTCCAGAATGATGGTTTACACCAACTGTGTATCCAGTGTTTGCCTCCTCCCCACAAAAGCTATAATACAGCAATGGGAAACATTCAGAAGGAAGATCCATAGCCTATTCTGTGATGTAGCATAATCAAAGAATTCCAGTTGTGGAGAAATTGGAAGAGGGTCATAACATGCATTACACAAGAGGCAGCATGGTGTAGTGGTTAAGAGAGGGATTCTAATCTGGAGAACAGGATTTGTTTTCCCACTCCTCCACAGGAAGCCTGCTAGGTGACCTTGAGCCAGTCACAGTTCTCTAAGAACTCTCTCAGCCCCACCTGGTCACAGATAATGGCAACCCAGCTGTGAATATGTCTTGTGAGATGCCGTAAATCAGCTGTCACTTGACAGTACACACACAGTTGACTGATAAAGAGATGTGACATCATTATTTGTGGTGTTGGTGGTGTTGGTAAGTGTTAAGTCATAGCCAATTTACGGTGAACCCATAGGGTTTGCAAGACAAGTAACATTCAGAGGTGGTTTGCCTTTACTTTCTCGCATGGTGTAGTAGTTAAGAGCAATCTGGAGAACTGGGTTTGATTCGCCATTGCTCCACACGAGCAGCAGACTCTAATCTGGTGACCTGGATTTGTTTCCCCGCTTCTACACATGAAGTCTGCTGAGTGACCTTGGGCTAGTCACAGTTCTCTCTGAACTCTCTCAGCCCCACCTAACTCTTGAGGTATCTGTTGTGGGGAGAGGAAGGGAAGGAGTTTGTAAGTTCTTGAAACCAAAGGTGGGATCCAGCAGGTTCTCACCAGTTCCCGAGAGTGGGTTACTAATTATTTGTGTGTGCCGAGACGCGGTTACTAATTGGGTCTGCTTTTCCATTAGAAATTCCACTAGGTCCAAAAATCATAAAGTCCTGTTGTTTCCTATGTGGCTGGTTAGCGAAGGTAGAAAACGGGATAATTCTCCCTGTTGGGCTGTTTTAAAAACATGTTTTAGAAATATGGTAAAGCTCCTTGTTTAAGGAAAGTATCCTTCTTTTGATTTCTAGAAACAAAATTTAGTATTAGAAAGTATTAAGTATTTGACATGCAGTCAATTAGAGGAGAAGTAGTTGTTTCTGTTGGCAGTAGACGATAGGACTTGTTATAATGAGTTTAAATTATGGACAGAAAGATACCAACTGGAAATTAGGAACTTTTTTTTACAGTAAGAGTTTTTACAGTAACAGAGAAATTATTAATGCCCCACCCCCAGAATGCCCGGCCACGCCCCCATCATGCCCCACCCAGCCCCATTGGTGCTACGCCACTGTTTGAATCCCACCCCCATGGGAACCTGTTACTAAAAATTTTCGATCCCGCCACTGCTTGATATCAATCCAAACTCTACTCTTCTTCCTCTCAATAGCAACCCTGGACTTCTGAATCTTATTGAATTTGCCTTTTGGTATCATTCTATAGGCCTGGTTGATAGAAAAGGAGTTTAAAATAGCACAACTATGATTGGACTTTGTCATGATGTCAGGGGCAGCTGTTGGGCTCATGGCTAAGATCTCTTTTTTCAGAAAAGGTTGAAGGGCATGACGGAGCATGAGGGGTCTTTTCCGCACAAGTCACTTAGAACGTTTCTACAACATTTTTGACCCCCACCCCACCCATTACCACAATGTTTATCTGCCCCGCAAACCTTTCATGGGTGCTGTGAGAGATTTTTTTTTGTTTATTCATTGAAATGATGCTTCACTGATTCATTGCTTTGATGCTCTATAGATCCATTTAATCAATGCTTTGTTGAGCGTTTCCCCACTTACCTGCTGCTGCGTGCTACTCTCCCCAAGTAGCGCGGGGTCCCCCGGCACTCCCCCATTACAGGGGTGGTGACAATGCAGCTGCCCTGACGCTGCCGCTGTTGTCCCCCCTCAGCACGCAACATTCCTGGTGCCTTTTGAAACGGCACCTTTTGATGACCCGGCGCCTTTTGATGACCCCCCGGGTCATGGGGAAGCCTGGGCGCGCGTCAAAAATGACACGCACTGGGAGTAGCGCTCAGCAACCACTCACCCAGGCAAGTGGGGAAATGACCATTGATAACCCAAAGCAGCAAAAAATAACTCAACACAAAATGATGACAATGAGGAGGCCGAGGAGGAAAGGAGGGAGGTGAAGGACACAAAAACAAGGCAGAGTAGGAGCCCAGGGGAAATTGGGTGACGATGGCGAGACATGGAAAATGGCCAGACTTTTTGGAGGGAAAAGTAAAATGTTTCAAATATGTGAGGGAAACCATATTGGAAACATTTCAGCCAAAAAACAAACACATAATGAAAGCATTTTCAAAAAGAATGAGGTAAAAGATGCTTGGAATGGTTTTCCGGACCAAACCGAGGGGAGAAACGTGCAGAACTCTATGGAAGAAATGTTCCATTCGATGGAATGTAAATGGCTTGTGCAGAAAAAAAAACCATAGCTGAGGAAACTATTCTCTCTCACAGTAATGTTTACTGTGTACTCCAAAGTGGAGTTTCGCCCTTCTAAACTCATTGACTTCAATAGGCTTGGAAGGATGTAACGTTACACTTTTAATGCCTGTGTAGTTGAAAAAAATATATTCTGGCCCTGTATAAACAGTTACATTCTAAAATTGCACTCTGGTTAAAAAGAGAGAGAGAAGGCTCCCTCAACTCAAAAGCATGACTTACTTTCTGACACATCATGTAGTTCATGAACATTCACACTTCTCCCATGGTTTCTCGGATGAGCTACCAAATAGACGGTGCCAGTGAATTTTCTCGCATGCTTTGCTTTTAAAAAGCTTTGCTGATTGATGGTAACTGACAGCCGGATCCTAAAAGGAAGCTTAAATTGATTTTGCAGTAAAAGCCATAGCCTCAGATCTGCATCTTTGGCGTAGCAAGCCTGTCACTGTCCCTAACGCTTGTGATACAGCATGAATAAAATATGTTGATTAATCCTACATTACTTTAAACAAAGTTACCATTGTAGTTGTGACTTTCTTTTTTTAAAAAAAAAGATCAAAATGTGTTTCACTGAGAATTGACTATGTGCATTACCTATTGTTTGAACCCAGTATAATTACTGCTTTCATGGTTTATAAACTGTGTTCTGGTGGAACCATGGCCCTTTCCCCACTTACTGTTTGCTGCACGCTACTGTGCCCAAGTAGTGCTTGGTCCAGCGGTGCTCCCCACGAGTCTGGGCGGCGACAACGCAGCCACCCCGACTCTGCGCTCCAACGTCCCTTCAGCGCGCGTCATTTCTGACGCTGGAAGAAACGGCACCTTCTGACTGCCCCCTCTGCGCGGGGCAGTGGGGAACACGACCCCGCGCCGGAAATCGCTCTCGCTGGGAGTGTCGCGTGGAAAATCGTAAGTGGGGAAAGGCCCCAGGATTATTCAGTGGAGACAATTATTACAAGTAGATGGCCCTTCTGAAAAAGAAGACTTCCCAGCATCAGAAGAAGAGGTAGTATCCTCCAGGATCAGGATCGTTTAATTAGCTGATTTAATTAACTGGCTTGTATAAAGCATTGAAATGTTTGAAGTTTATCCTTTCCTTTGATCCGTACATTTCAATGTACCGGTACCTTTAAAATAGCCAACACCACATAGATTGCATTGCCTACTTTTTGTGCCTGCTCAGTCAATCGTATCTATTTAGAAGAGATTGCAAGAACCTATTGCAGGATAAGCTGGGTTCATTGGGATGGACATCCCCAAGCAGAAAATCAGACACAGGAGTAGAAAGTCTCAACTCAGAAGTCTCAAACTGATTTTAAAACTAACCTTTGCATCATTTTAAATCACAGAAATGGCCTTGGTGAGGTTGCTACAAAAAAAAACCTGTCTGACTGAGTAACAAAAGAAATGCATTAGGGAAAATCAGATATATGTCAGTTGCCTTGGATAGACCCAGCACACCGAACCAATCTCCTCCTGTTGTCACCAGCGAGCCGTATATGAGCTTAACAAGCAATCAGAATTCAGAAAGATTCACCTCTGAGCATGGTCCAAATTTCACTATCCCTAATAGTACCCATAAATCTATCTTTTTTGAATTCACAGCCCCCTCACCTGGTTCAGCCCAGCACTCGTGCACACCTAATCCATGTGTGGGAATATTCTGTAGAATGCAGGGTTTCCCGAGTAGATGCTCAAACACCAATGTGTTCCTAAGTCACCATGACAAGAGTTCTCTGAAAGTAAAAGTATGAAAACCACTTTTTCGTTAATTGTTTCCATCCTTAATAGTAACTTTAACTGTCCTTCAGTCACTTAAAGGAACCTAAAAGCAAGCATGCCTTTACACTTAAATCATTTTTTTTATGTGAGACTCTATAACACATCCATGGAAAATTACTTTCAGGTTGAGAGTCACCATACTGCGGCATCTGCGGATTGTTTTGACCAGGATGTTCCTGTTTTCCATCACAATAAGGTAGCCTTTCATTCTAATGGACGTTAGTTCAGAGAGCACTTATAGAACAGGAAATAGGGGTAGCACTTCCACTGAAGTACATTTGGTTTGTTCATTGTAAACACCTACACAATAGTGCTCAGACAGGTGCTGCGGTTTTAATGTGTTACTTCAAAGGCCACCAAAAACACCTTCTGCTAGAAGTCTTGTTGTGAATTTCTCCCATCAACAAAACTGCTCTGCGGTCTCTGTCCATCTTGCTTCTCATTTCCCTTTTTTTTTTAAAAAAAAAAAGACAATGAGATTAAAAAAGAAATATTTTTTCCCCTTCTATGCATGAGGCCTATCTGTCCAACTGTGCCTGAGTTTCAAACTAACAAAATTTAAGCACGGTTATTTTAGCCAACTAAGTCCCATTTTGAGGTGGGTTCCAGCATTCTGAAACGGACAAATTCAGAACTCCTTCTCTCTCCGCCCCACATGTACCCCTTAATAGAAATCCCTATTTTATGCCACTAAAGACGTGATTGATTGATTGATTGATTGATTGATTGATTGATTGATTGATTGATTGATTGATTGAGTGAGTGAGTGAGTGAGTGAGTGAGTGAGTGAGTGAGTGATTGAGTGATTAGTAGAAATCCCTATACAAACTCGTTATAATGTTTAAAATACTTTTTTTCTTTTCCTTTTGGCCATCAAATCACAACTGACTTACAGCAACCCTGTAAGGTTTTCAAGGTAAGAGACATGCAGGGGTGGTTTGCCACTGCCTGTCTCTATCCTCATGCCCCTTGGATTCCTTGGAGGTCTCCCATCCAAATACTTGCCAGGGTTGAAACTGAGAATGTGTGACTAGCCCGAGGTTGCCCAGCAAGTTCCCCTGGCAGCGTAGTGATTGGAACTTGGGTTTCTCAGATCCTAGTCCAACAACTTAACCACTATATCAGGGGTGTCAAACATGCAGCCCCTTGAGAAGGCTTATAAAGCCTGTGAACTAGCTGAAGCAATCCCTCCTTGCTCCCAATCAGTCCTGCCAGCTAATTATTATTATTATTATTTATTCGATTTGATAGACCGCCCTACCCCCGAAGGGCTCAGGGTAGCATACAACAAAACAACAACAAACATAATAAAACAAATCGAATAACCCCAGCTAAAATACAAAACCTCAAAACTATAGCAGCAGCATCCTTCAATAAATAGTTAATAATTAATAATAAGAGACGTCTGGCATCACACCCCAGTGGTCAGATCCTGGGAGTGGTCAAATTCTGGGAGGGGGCTGGCAGATGGTCAGATACACAGCCAGTGCACAGGGCAATGAGAGGGGCAGCCATCCCCCACCCACCCCGTGCTGATCCAGTCAGGCAAGTCTGCTACGGGCTCAACAGATGAGGTAGCCACACTCCACTCTGGCCTGGTCCAACCAAGTCACATTTATGTCATATCCAACCCTTGTAAAAAAATTCGTTTGATACCACAGCACTATGTATGTATGTATGTATGTATGTATGTATGTATGTATGTATGTATGTATGTGTCACAAGATCAGGGATGGGAGGGACACGCCTGTCTTATAAATCCTGGGTTCTTTTTTTCCAGATACTCAAAAACTGCTGAGTTCTCAAAGATTTTATTATTAAAAAAACCCAGAAAACAAGAAAATGTTCTGATACAGATATTTCTCAGCTAGCGGCACGATTCCTGGCAGGCTTTGTTTTAGACCCAGGCTCAGGAGATGCTCCCTCCTGCCCAGCTTGAATTAGAATGCCTTTCCCCCCCCTCTCCTGGGTTTTCAGGTAAACTTCATTTCCTGGCCATGCTGTAAGCCAGCTCTTTGTTCTGGCCACCATTTGGCTACTAGTTTCCTTTTGGGTATTTTTCAAAGCCTTTTGGTTTCCCATCGGGAGATCAAAGGCCCTTGTTAGGCTAGTGTGAATTTTGCCTCATGCTGTAACCAGACCAACCTCTTCACACGCCTCCTCTAAAGATGAAATTTGTAAGCCACATGTCTACACATTTCAGCTATCCATACATAGAAAAATAACATATGGTGAAGCAATATCAACCATCTTTATCTAATACAGAGTCCTGTTAACTACAAATGCAATACATGCATAACACTGTTAGTATAGCAACACAGCAACACAGAATAAAAGAAAATCAGGTTAACATGAAATATACCCGACAAACTAATAAGCAATGCAAAACCCTTGAGAACTTTGCAAAAGTGCTCATTCACTCTTCATTGACTACAATGGCTGAGGGCATCAGCCACTATATTCTCTGATCCTTTGATATGGGAAATTTCAAACTGGAAATCCTGTAAGCTTAAAGCCCACCTCAAAATTCTTGCATCGTTGCCTTTCATCTTGTCTAAGAACACCAAAAGATTATGATCAGTCTGCACATAAAACTTGCTTCCCATCAGATAAGGTTTGAGTTTCTTCAAACTCCAGACCAATACTAAACATTGAAGACCACAGTACATTTAAAGAAGCATTCTTTTTGCATAACCCTAACCCTAACCTACCATATAATCTTGGTGGCAGACAACATTTATTGGCAAACTATAAAATCAAAAAATTATCAACTGTATCCTGGTGTCATAATATCCATTAAAGGGATAATATCCATTAAACTATACCCTCTTAAAAACCAACATTCACACCAATGTCAAGGAAAGGAAAACGATGGAAGAGAAAGGAAGGGGAAAGGAAGGCCTGTAGATGGATACCATCACTGTCTTTTACCATAAGCCTGGTGGAATAGCTCTACCTTACACGACCTGTGAAATTGTACCAAGTCTCTCAGGGCCTTGCTTGACATATTATTATGGTAGATGTCACAGCTGCCTGATCTTTAGCTGGTTGTTGGCCTAGGAAGTTGTACTGTATCAACATAGTATTCGTGCGGATCCCAGCAGGGCTGCCTTATGAATTTGACAGATGTTAACTTTGTCAATTTGAAAATGTTTCAAGTATACGCAATCCCCTTCCCCACAACAAGGGGGAGCCCATGAGGGAATATTATTATTATTATTATTATTATTATTATTATTATTATTATTATTATTATTATTATTGTCGTCGTAAGGCCGCCGCCGTTAATTAAGGCCGCCGCTGCCGCTAAGGTAGATAGCCGCCGCCGTGGGTAAATTAGGTAAGGTGGGTAAATTAGGTAGATAGATAGATATAGATGCCGTCAGTTGCCGCCGCCGTCGTCAAGCCGCCGTTAAGCCGCTGCCGCCGATCAGCCGCCGCGTAGATAGATGGATTTGTATTTATACCCTACTCATTCCTGTCCAAAGGACAAGCTCAGTGTGGCTTATAAAAAATTAAAACCATTGCAATAACATACAGCATAATGCCATCCTAACACCTTTTTTTAAAAAAATAGCAACTTGATGGTGCAGTATATAATAATCCCACCCTAGAAGATCACTTCACCCGTCATTCTAATATAAATCATATTCTACTTATCAGGAAGGGGGGGAAAGGGAGGGATGCACAAGATGACAATGTGCTAGTGAGGGAGATTGGCTATAGATGGATCAACTGGACCTATGGGAAGCCTTAATCAAACGCCCAGTGAAACATCTTCATCAGGCCCTGCAGAAGGTCCCACAGGGCCCTGGTGTCAGCTGACAGAGTGTTCCCCAGGCCGGAGCCTGGACCAAAAAAGCCCTGGCTCCAGTGGAGGCCAACTGGATGTCCTTGGGGCCAGGTACCACAAGAAGATTACTGCTGGGGGGAAATGCAACTCTGACAACCTGAGAGCCCCAGCCAGTTCAAGGCCTTAAAGGTTTAAACCATTCCACCAAAGAGTGATGTCAACCCCCTAGAATTTTGCAGGTGACAGATGAACAGAGACAGTTTATTATGGCTTGCCTCTCTGTGTGGTAGCTCAGTCAGAGGTGGACGATTTCCACAATTCAAGTTTGAAACCCAGTGATGTGTGCATTAAGCTCATTACGCTAATATTTCCATCTCTAAGCTTGCTACCCCACTCTCTGTCCAAACCTCTGTCCAAACCGTGAGCCATTTCTTATTGGTGGTAGAGCACAAGATCTCTGCCAAAGGATCTATTCATCCTAGGGTGGTTTTTGGAGCCATCCCACAGTAGAAGCTCTTTCCAGTACACTACCAACTTAAGCACTGACCCTGTGCCTGTAATTTTGGCTACTGATGTGTGGTAAATCTTTGCCTTTCTGTTAGGAAGGAATAGAATTACTTCTCCCAAAGCCATTTGCTCATCTAGCAAATGAGCAAAGGTACTCGAATGAGCAAAGTGCAAAATTCAACCCCAAGCAGTAAACCTTACTGGAGGCTTTAAAAATAATTAGTAACCCGAGCAAGTTCATTATCATTTGAGATCTATTTTTGCTCCACACTTTAATATTCTGTTTTTGTTGCACAGCTATTTAGATAACTGGCATTCATTGATAATAAGTCATTTATTCCTCATTAACTCTTAGGATGGATGTAGATATTCATTACTGCATGACAACAGACTCATTTAGCTGCATACAGTATTTGATTATGCATTTGAATGCAGATTTTATTCCACATAGGTCTCACTTTGCTTGTTAGTATGATGTTTTTGTTTGTACTGAGAGGGCAAGCAAAGCTTCCATTGACTGTGGGATCTAGGTTCATTTCGAACTAAACCTTGCCCTCAGTTTCAAGGTGTTCTACAAGTAGTGAGTGTATGGGTTTGGGGTTCGCCGCTGTGAGGTAAATTTGATGGTGTACAAGGAGATTATTGGGATCACCGAGGATGGATTAATATATAAAAGAAGGAAGAAGGTTTAATTATTTACAGATTGGTTTTAAATGGAAGAGCTTCATGGCGCAGACTGATTAACTGCAGTACCACAGTCAAAGAGTTCTGCTCCCAACCTGAGTTCGATCCCGACTGAAGTCCGTTTCAGGTAGCAAGCTCAAGGTTGACTCAGCCTTCCATCCTTTCCATCTTGGTATAATGAGTACCCAGCTTGCTGGGGATAAAGTGTAGATGGCTAGGAAAGATAATGGCAAACCACCCTGTAAAACATTGGCCGTTTCTGCACGGGCACTCACCCAAAACTGTTCACACAGATAGTCCTGGTAGGGGTGCAGGGGAAGGAAGAAGAAGAAGAAGAAGAGTTTGGATTTATATCCCCCCTTTCTCTCCTGCAGGAGACTCAAAGGGGCTTACAATCTCCTTGCCCTTCCCCCCTCACAACAAACACCCTGTGAGGTGGGTGGGGCTGAGAGAGCTCCGAGAAGCTGTGACTAGCCCAAGGTCACCCAGCTGGCGTGTGTGGGAGTGTACAGGCTAATCTGAATTCCCCAGATAAGCCTCCACAGCTCAGGCGGCAGAGCTGGGAATCAAACCCGGTTCTTCCAGATTAGATACATGAGCTCTTAACCTCCTACATCACTGCTGCTTCTCCTTCACACAGGCTGCGCCTCCCACAACCGGCTTACCTGCTCCTGCTGGCTCCTGTCGCATTGTGGAGGCTAGGGGACACACACCCCTGGCCAGAGCGATGGCGCTGGAGACAGAGGCCAGGGGTGTGTGTTCCCTGGCCTCCACAATCCAACGGGAGCCAGCAGGAGCAGGTAAGCCAGCTGGTGGAGGCAGGAGGGAAACACTGCCTTCCAGCCGCTGCCATTCACACGGCAGTGGCTGTAAGGCACCCCTTTTGAAAAACCTTGCTCAGGGAGCAAGGTTCAAAAGGGACGTTTCCATGCCGCTTGGGTGGCGCGAGCATTCTATGCGAACGCCTCCCCAGGGATGGCGTTTTTGCCGTCCCTGGGGCACTCTATTCCATGTGTGTGGAAAGAGCCAGAGTCTGCCTAGCAAACGACATGATGTGATGTCCCCCATGGGTCAGTAATAACCTAGTGCTTTACCTTTGGCTTTTAGGGAACAAACAAGCAGCACAGGTCTCTATGTAGACAAAGGAGAAACCTGGCTGAGGCAGAAAAAAATTAACTGGTTATGACTTCAGAGGGTCATTTTCTACAATGTTTTTAGGTGCAACAAGATTTTTTTTAATATTATCTTTATTGCAAAGGTAACATAAAGAAAATACAAAAACATATATTATTTTAGCATATAAAGAAGTGAAACAGTAGTAAAGGAGATTCCTCCTTTGTTACAAATATTTCTAGTTATTTAATCTTAGACAAAGCAAAAGTGGTTCATTATCTACAATAGAAGAAGGGAAGTTTAGTTAATTATTCAATCATTAGAATAGGAGAAAGAAGAGAAAGAGAAATATAATAATATTCATGAAACGTACACAAATCTCATATTGTTATTAATATTTTCTTAGTAGTTGGATCATGTATAGATACTGTGTTACTGGATCCCATGTTTTAGTATCAGAGTCCATATTGTTGTTATTGAGTAGAGTTGTTAATCTGTCCGCAGATCTATACTCTTGTATTTTCTGGAACCATTCCACAGTAGATGAGAGGTCTTGACATTTCCAGTGTCTGGCAATAACAATTCTTGCCGCCATTAACAAAAAATACAATAGGTTTTTTTTTTTGTGGTTTTGCAATTTGCCATCTTTGTAGTTCCAGATCCCTAGGAGATAAATTTCTGGTGTTTTTTTTCGAATTTATAATTTATTATATTTTCTATGTTTTTATATATTTTTTCCAATAGTTTTGTAAATTTTTGCAAGTCTATCAGCAGTGAAAAAGAAACCTTATTTTTCTTTGCATTTCCAGAAAAGAGGTGAGCATGTTTTGCATATTTTAGAGAGTTTTAATGGTGTTAAGTACCATCTGTAAAACAATTTAATGTTGTTCTCTTTAATTTCTGTAGATAGTGTTAATTCCATGTTGTTTTTCCAAAAGGATTCTCATGTTTTTAAATGTATATTTTTGTTCAAATTTTGGGCCCATAGAATCATATTATCCTGAACTAATTCAGTTTCAATTTTGAATTCCAGAATTAATCTGTAAATTTTACTGATAGTCATTTTGTTGGATGAGGTAAAGATTTGATCTAGTGCGGTGTGTTTTTTTTCTTTAAAAATCTGAATTTCTTTATCTTCTAGGTAATAATTGTGTAATTGTAAGTATGTGTATTGGTGACATACTTTGTTGTTTATTAATATATCTTCTCTAGTTTTGAGTTCAAATTTGTTATGTATTTTCACTAAGTTGTCTTTATATGTTAGCCATTCATTGGTTTTGTTTCTCTCTTTAATCTTCAGAGTTTCCATTCTGGAGACCCACATGGGGATATTGGGATATATTGTATCTCTGTATTTCATCCAAACTTTAAATGGTCCTTTTCTTAGTGGGTAGTTTAGAAAGTTCCTTTTTTGCCATAAAAAATTATTCCATCCATGCTGTAGATTGTGGCCTTCTATACTTAGGCCATTTCTGCATGGCCAGATCAGCGGGGTTCCATCAGCATGGTTCATGGCGATGCAAGCCCTGGGGCCGTTTGCACTAATGGCCCCACTGGCTGCGCAGCTAGTGGAGCAGGCTCCGCACAGCTGCAAAAACCCCCAAATGCCTCCTTACCTCCTCCTGGCTTCTGTCACTCTGTGGTGGCCAGGGGACACACCCCCATGGCCAGAGCGATGACTACAGGGACAGAGGCCAGGAGGTGTGTCCCCTGATCTCCACAGAGTGACGGAAACCAGGAGGATGTAAGGAGGCGTTTGGGGCTGGCGCGGGAAAAAGGCCGCCTTCCACCCACTGCTGTTCACATGGCAGTGGGTGGAAGACGCTGCTTTTGAAAAACCTCACTTTCCGAACAAGGTTCAAAAGCGGCATTTTCGAACTGCTTGAGTGGGGCGAGCACAGCAGTGCTGCAAACAGCACCCCAGGGACAATGTTTTAACCATCTCTAGGGTGCTTTCTGCCCGTGCAGAAACAGCCTTAGTAAGGTGGAATTTTGAAGTGTGACCCATTCTCTAATCTATAATAAGGAACAAGCTTCAAGATACGATTCTAAGTCTGGGCAGCCAAGTCATCCTCTTCATTTGTCATCTATTAGTGCAATATATTTTATACTAGGTTTTTTGGCATTCCAGATACATTTTGTATTTTTTCCCCAGTTTTTCAGTGTCTTCTTACTTATATCAATAGGGAGATAGTTTAAACAGGTGTAACATTTTTGGAAGTATGGTCATTTTTATGAGAATTATTCTTCCTAAAAGTGATAAGTTTATGTTTTTTCCAATTGTATAGATCTCCCCCCCCCCCAGTTTTCCCCATAGGCTTTTGTAATTATTTTTGAATAAATTATTGTTATTATTGCATAAATTTATCCCTAGGTATTTTATAGTTTTTTCAACTTTACAATTGGAGATTTTTTTTTTAGGATTGTTATGTTTTTCTGGGATAGATTTCTGGGAGATGAGTAATACTGTCTATTGGATTCTCTAGGAAAATTATCATGTAATCTACATAAGCCTTTATCTTAATATTATTATTTTTGATCTTAAGTCCTGTGATGATGTTGTCATCTCTAATGTTGTTTAGTTGGGTCTCTAATGCTAGTATAAAAAGAGATGGGGATAATGGGCATTCCTGCCTTGTTCCTCTTTGAATTTCAAATTCTTGTGTTAGGTGTCCATTTATTTTAAGCTTTGCTTTTTGATTTGTGTATATACTTTTTATTGCATTATAAAATTTATATTCTTTAACATAAATTTCCAATTGAGTTGGTCAAGTGCTTTTTCTGCATCTAATGCAATTAGAGCCATTGGGATGTCTATTCTTTTCTTTAACACTTGTAAAATGTTAATCGTGGTTCTTACATTTTGAAAAGTTTGGCATAAATTCTGCTTGGTCTTCCTTTATATGATTAATCAGTATTTTTCTTAATCTGATGTTTTGTATGCATTTTATAGTCTATTTGTATGCATTTTATAGTCTAAATTTAGTAATGAAATGGGTCTGAATTTGTTTACTGTAGGGGACTCGTCTTGGGGATCAATGAAATGGTGGCATATTTCCAGGCTTTGGGGATGTCTCCACTGTTCATTATATAATTGAATAGTTCCTTTAAATGTGGGCCTAAATTTTGTTGAAAAGATTTATAGAAAGTGGTGCTAAATCCATCTAGACCAGGGACTTTACTTGTTTTTAAGTTTTTAATTGCCTCATAAATTTAACTTATCTGGATTTCTCTATTTAAATCTATTTACATCACATGATTTAAACAGAGGCACAACAAGATTTTTATTGACTAGGTTGGGTCCTCTCAAACACACAGGACACCACTGACCCAAGCCTGCCCTTTCCCCAGGGTCAGACTAAATGGGAGAAGGTCTGCTAATCACCAGAGACAGGCTTAACAATTAAGCACTGTTTTATCTCTCAGAAATGGAGCTCAGTCACTTTGCCACACTACAGGCAGAACTACCCTGCTCTGCCTACTTTTTTTTCTGAGTCACATCTGATCTCTCCCTACCCTCTCCTGGAGCAAGACCAGAACTCACTCCCCTGGTATTTCCCACCCACATTTTATCCCCCCTCTGAAAGGTGATTGGATGCTGGGGCAGCACACCCACACGCTCATCTGAGTGGCTCTTTTTCCCTTCAGGGGCAGGACAGCCTCCTGCCAATTATAGTTACCCTTTCTAGCAGTTAAGTTATCGATAAACTATTGTGTTAGGTTTTCTTCCCTTCTCCCTACAATTTAAGTATGGCATTTTCTAAAACTGTTTTATATTGATCTGTTGACTTCAAAAAATTGCTTACCCAGCAGACACTGAAACACAAGATTTTCTATCTAAAATATGTTGTTGTGACTTAAAATTAGAACAGTAATTAGTAGATTAGTCAAGGAAAATTGTAGTTGATTAATCAATAAGAGGTCAGTTGTCATTCACAAGGACTCATTTGAATTCATGGCCAAATGCTATAAAGGTTATGTCTGTTGTGTTTCAAGTTGTTTTGATTCAGGTGTGTTACTGAAAAAAATAAAGGTTAGATAATCTTTCCTTCTCAACAACAAACACAAACAGTAACCGTTGGATGCAAAATGGTTAAGTTAAAACATCTCCTTCAGGTTATATATAAAAATGAATGAATTACTTTTTCATATTATGTAAACATATTTATATTACTGGTTTCAATTAATTAAAAAGAGGTGATTAATCAGCTAAATGTCTGTAATTGGCTGATAACTGTAATTAAAATATCTAGTCCTCAAGTTGACCTCTTTGCTTCTAAACATTGCTCTGTAATTCTAAGGTTGTTTATTTTTAAATTCAGTGTCTATCTGCCATAAAACCACACACTGGGGGGGGGGGGGGTGGGGGGGGGGGGGGGTGGGGGGGGGGGGGGGTGGGGGGGGGGGGGGGTGGGGGGGGGGGGGGGTGGGGGGGGGGGGGGGTGGGGGGGGGGGGGGGTGGGGGGGGGGGGGGGTGGGGGGGGGGGGGGGTGGGGGGGGGGGGGGGTGGGGGGGGGGGGGGGTGGGGGGGGGGGGGGGTGGGGGGGGGGGGGGGTGGGGGGGGGGGGGGGTGGGGGGGGGGGGGGGTGGGGGGGGGGGGGGGTGGGGGGGGGGGGGGGTGGGGGGGGGGGGGGGTGGGGGGGGGGGGGGGTGGGGGGGGGGGGGGGTGGGGGGGGGGGGGGGTGGGGGGGGGGGGGGGTGGGGGGGGGGGGGGGTGGGGGGGGGGGGGGGTGGGGGGGGGGGGGGGTGGGGGGGGGGGGGGGTGGGGGGGGGGGGGGGTGGGGGGGGGGGGGGGTGGGGGGGGGGGGGGGTGGGGGGGGGGGGGGGTGGGGGGGGGGGGGGGTGGGGGGGGGGGGGGGTGGGGGGGGGGGGGGGTGGGGGGGGGGGGGGGTGGGGGGGGGGGGGGGTGGGGGGGGGGGGGGGTGGGGGGGGGGGGGGGTGGGGGGGGGGGGGGGTGGGGGGGGGGGGGGGTGGGGGGGGGGGGGGGTGGGGGGGGGGGGGGGTGGGGGGGGGGGGGGGTGGGGGGGGGGGGGGGTGGGGGGGGGGGGGGGTGGGGGGGGGGGGGGGTGGGGGGGGGGGGGGGTGGGGGGGGGGGGGGGTGGGGGGGGGGGGGGGTGGGGGGGGGGGGGGGTGGGGGGGGGGGGGGGTGGGGGGGGGGGGGGGTGGGGGGGGGGGGGGGTGGGGGGGGGGGGGGGTGGGGGGGGGGGGGGGTGGGGGGGGGGGGGGGTGGGGGGGGGGGGGGGTGGGGGGGGGGGGGGGTGGGGGGGGGGGGGGGTGGGGGGGGGGGGGGGTGGGGGGGGGGGGGGGTGGGGGGGGGGGGGGGTGGGGGGGGGGGGGGGTGGGGGGGGGGGGGGGTGGGGGGGGGGGGGGGTGGGGGGGGGGGGGGGTGGGGGGGGGGGGGGGTGGGGGGGGGGGGGGGTGGGGGGGGGGGGGGGTGGGGGGGGGGGGGGGTGGGGGGGGGGGGGGGTGGGGGGGGGGGGGGGTGGGGGGGGGGGGGGGTGGGGGGGGGGGGGGGTGGGGGGGGGGGGGGGTGGGGGGGGGGGGGGGTGGGGGGGGGGGGGGGTGGGGGGGGGGGGGGGTGGGGGGGGGGGGGGGTGGGGGGGGGGGGGGGTGGGGGGGGGGGGGGGTGGGGGGGGGGGGGGGTGGGGGGGGGGGGGGGTGGGGGGGGGGGGGGGTGGGGGGGGGGGGGGGTGGGGGGGGGGGGGGGTGGGGGGGGGGGGGGGTGGGGGGGGGGGGGGGTGGGGGGGGGGGGGGGTGGGGGGGGGGGGGGGTGGGGGGGGGGGGGGGTGGGGGGGGGGGGGGGTGGGGGGGGGGGGGGGTGGGGGGGGGGGGGGGTGGGGGGGGGGGGGGGTGGGGGGGGGGGGGGGTGGGGGGGGGGGGGGGTGGGGGGGGGGGGGGGTGGGGGGGGGGGGGGGTGGGGGGGGGGGGGGGTGGGGGGGGGGGGGGGTGGGGGGGGGGGGGGGTGGGGGGGGGGGGGGGTGGGGGGGGGGGGGGGTGGGGGGGGGGGGGGGTGGGGGGGGGGGGGGGTGGGGGGGGGGGGGGGTGGGGGGGGGGGGGGGTGGGGGGGGGGGGGGGTGGGGGGGGGGGGGGGTGGGGGGGGGGGGGGGTGGGGGGGGGGGGGGGTGGGGGGGGGGGGGGGTGGGGGGGGGGGGGGGTGGGGGGGGGGGGGGGTGGGGGGGGGGGGGGGTGGGGGGGGGGGGGGGTGGGGGGGGGGGGGGGTGGGGGGGGGGGGGGGTGGGGGGGGGGGGGGGTGGGGGGGGGGGGGGGTGGGGGGGGGGGGGGGTGGGGGGGGGGGGGGGTGGGGGGGGGGGGGGGTGGGGGGGGGGGGGGGTGGGGGGGGGGGGGGGTGGGGGGGGGGGGGGGTGGGGGGGGGGGGGGGTGGGGGGGGGGGGGGGTGGGGGGGGGGGGGGGTGGGGGGGGGGGGGGGTGGGGGGGGGGGGGGGTGGGGGGGGGGGGGGGTGGGGGGGGGGGGGGGTGGGGGGGGGGGGGGGTGGGGGGGGGGGGGGGTGGGGGGGGGGGGGGGTGGGGGGGGGGGGGGGTGGGGGGGGGGGGGGGTGGGGGGGGGGGGGGGTGGGGGGGGGGGGGGGTGGGGGGGGGGGGGGGTGGGGGGGGGGGGGGGTGGGGGGGGGGGGGGGTGGGGGGGGGGGGGGGTGGGGGGGGGGGGGGGTGGGGGGGGGGGGGGGTGGGGGGGGGGGGGGGTGGGGGGGGGGGGGGGTGGGGGGGGGGGGGGGTGGGGGGGGGGGGGGGTGGGGGGGGGGGGGGGTGGGGGGGGGGGGGGGTGGGGGGGGGGGGGGGTGGGGGGGGGGGGGGGTGGGGGGGGGGGGGGGTGGGGGGGGGGGGGGGTGGGGGGGGGGGGGGGTGGGGGGGGGGGGGGGTGGGGGGGGGGGGGGGTGGGGGGGGGGGGGGGTGGGGGGGGGGGGGGGTGGGGGGGGGGGGGGGTGGGGGGGGGGGGGGGTGGGGGGGGGGGGGGGTGGGGGGGGGGGGGGGTGGGGGGGGGGGGGGGTGGGGGGGGGGGGGGGTGGGGGGGGGGGGGGGTGGGGGGGGGGGGGGGTGGGGGGGGGGGGGGGTGGGGGGGGGGGGGGGTGGGGGGGGGGGGGGGTGGGGGGGGGGGGGGGTGGGGGGGGGGGGGGGTGGGGGGGGGGGGGGGTGGGGGGGGGGGGGGGTGGGGGGGGGGGGGGGTGGGGGGGGGGGGGGGTGGGGGGGGGGGGGGGTGGGGGGGGGGGGGGGTGGGGGGGGGGGGGGGTGGGGGGGGGGGGGGGTGGGGGGGGGGGGGGGTGGGGGGGGGGGGGGGTGGGGGGGGGGGGGGGTGGGGGGGGGGGGGGGTGGGGGGGGGGGGGGGTGGGGGGGGGGGGGGGTGGGGGGGGGGGGGGGTGGGGGGGGGGGGGGGTGGGGGGGGGGGGGGGTGGGGGGGGGGGGGGGTGGGGGGGGGGGGGGGTGGGGGGGGGGGGGGGTGGGGGGGGGGGGGGGTGGGGGGGGGGGGGGGTGGGGGGGGGGGGGGGTGGGGGGGGGGGGGGGTGGGGGGGGGGGGGGGTGGGGGGGGGGGGGGGTGGGGGGGGGGGGGGGTGGGGGGGGGGGGGGGTGGGGGGGGGGGGGGGTGGGGGGGGGGGGGGGTGGGGGGGGGGGGGGGTGGGGGGGGGGGGGGGTGGGGGGGGGGGGGGGTGGGGGGGGGGGGGGGTGGGGGGGGGGGGGGGTGGGGGGGGGGGGGGGTGGGGGGGGGGGGGGGTGGGGGGGGGGGGGGGTGGGGGGGGGGGGGGGTGGGGGGGGGGGGGGGTGGGGGGGGGGGGGGGTGGGGGGGGGGGGGGGTGGGGGGGGGGGGGGGTGGGGGGGGGGGGGGGTGGGGGGGGGGGGGGGTGGGGGGGGGGGGGGGTGGGGGGGGGGGGGGGTGGGGGGGGGGGGGGGTGGGGGGGGGGGGGGGTGGGGGGGGGGGGGGGTGGGGGGGGGGGGGGGTGGGGGGGGGGGGGGGTGGGGGGGGGGGGGGGTGGGGGGGGGGGGGGGTGGGGGGGGGGGGGGGTGGGGGGGGGGGGGGGTGGGGGGGGGGGGGGGTGGGGGGGGGGGGGGGTGGGGGGGGGGGGGGGTGGGGGGGGGGGGGGGTGGGGGGGGGGGGGGGTGGGGGGGGGGGGGGGTGGGGGGGGGGGGGGGTGGGGGGGGGGGGGGGTGGGGGGGGGGGGGGGTGGGGGGGGGGGGGGGTGGGGGGGGGGGGGGGTGGGGGGGGGGGGGGGTGGGGGGGGGGGGGGGTGGGGGGGGGGGGGGGTGGGGGGGGGGGGGGGTGGGGGGGGGGGGGGGTGGGGGGGGGGGGGGGTGGGGGGGGGGGGGGGTGGGGGGGGGGGGGGGTGGGGGGGGGGGGGGGTGGGGGGGGGGGGGGGTGGGGGGGGGGGGGGGTGGGGGGGGGGGGGGGTGGGGGGGGGGGGGGGTGGGGGGGGGGGGGGGTGGGGGGGGGGGGGGGTGGGGGGGGGGGGGGGTGGGGGGGGGGGGGGGTGGGGGGGGGGGGGGGTGGGGGGGGGGGGGGGTGGGGGGGGGGGGGGGTGGGGGGGGGGGGGGGTGGGGGGGGGGGGGGGTGGGGGGGGGGGGGGGTGGGGGGGGGGGGGGGTGGGGGGGGGGGGGGGTGGGGGGGGGGGGGGGTGGGGGGGGGGGGGGGTGGGGGGGGGGGGGGGTGGGGGGGGGGGGGGGTGGGGGGGGGGGGGGGTGGGGGGGGGGGGGGGTGGGGGGGGGGGGGGGTGGGGGGGGGGGGGGGTGGGGGGGGGGGGGGGTGGGGGGGGGGGGGGGTGGGGGGGGGGGGGGGTGGGGGGGGGGGGGGGTGGGGGGGGGGGGGGGTGGGGGGGGGGGGGGGTGGGGGGGGGGGGGGGTGGGGGGGGGGGGGGGTGGGGGGGGGGGGGGGTGGGGGGGGGGGGGGGTGGGGGGGGGGGGGGGTGGGGGGGGGGGGGGGTGGGGGGGGGGGGGGGTGGGGGGGGGGGGGGGTGGGGGGGGGGGGGGGTGGGGGGGGGGGGGGGTGGGGGGGGGGGGGGGTGGGGGGGGGGGGGGGTGGGGGGGGGGGGGGGTGGGGGGGGGGGGGGGTGGGGGGGGGGGGGGGTGGGGGGGGGGGGGGGTGGGGGGGGGGGGGGGTGGGGGGGGGGGGGGGTGGGGGGGGGGGGGGGTGGGGGGGGGGGGGGGTGGGGGGGGGGGGGGGTGGGGGGGGGGGGGGGTGGGGGGGGGGGGGGGTGGGGGGGGGGGGGGGTGGGGGGGGGGGGGGGTGGGGGGGGGGGGGGGTGGGGGGGGGGGGGGGTGGGGGGGGGGGGGGGTGGGGGGGGGGGGGGGTGGGGGGGGGGGGGGGTGGGGGGGGGGGGGGGTGGGGGGGGGGGGGGGTGGGGGGGGGGGGGGGTGGGGGGGGGGGGGGGTGGGGGGGGGGGGGGGTGGGGGGGGGGGGGGGTGGGGGGGGGGGGGGGTGGGGGGGGGGGGGGGTGGGGGGGGGGGGGGGTGGGGGGGGGGGGGGGTGGGGGGGGGGGGGGGTGGGGGGGGGGGGGGGTGGGGGGGGGGGGGGGTGGGGGGGGGGGGGGGTGGGGGGGGGGGGGGGTGGGGGGGGGGGGGGGTGGGGGGGGGGGGGGGTGGGGGGGGGGGGGGGTGGGGGGGGGGGGGGGTGGGGGGGGGGGGGGGTGGGGGGGGGGGGGGGTGGGGGGGGGGGGGGGTGGGGGGGGGGGGGGGTGGGGGGGGGGGGGGGTGGGGGGGGGGGGGGGTGGGGGGGGGGGGGGGTGGGGGGGGGGGGGGGTGGGGGGGGGGGGGGGTGGGGGGGGGGGGGGGTGGGGGGGGGGGGGGGTGGGGGGGGGGGGGGGTGGGGGGGGGGGGGGGTGGGGGGGGGGGGGGGTGGGGGGGGGGGGGGGTGGGGGGGGGGGGGGGTGGGGGGGGGGGGGGGTGGGGGGGGGGGGGGGTGGGGGGGGGGGGGGGTGGGGGGGGGGGGGGGTGGGGGGGGGGGGGGGTGGGGGGGGGGGGGGGTGGGGGGGGGGGGGGGTGGGGGGGGGGGGGGGTGGGGGGGGGGGGGGGTGGGGGGGGGGGGGGGTGGGGGGGGGGGGGGGTGGGGGGGGGGGGGGGTGGGGGGGGGGGGGGGTGGGGGGGGGGGGGGGTGGGGGGGGGGGGGGGTGGGGGGGGGGGGGGGTGGGGGGGGGGGGGGGTGGGGGGGGGGGGGGGTGGGGGGGGGGGGGGGTGGGGGGGGGGGGGGGTGGGGGGGGGGGGGGGTGGGGGGGGGGGGGGGTGGGGGGGGGGGGGGGTGGGGGGGGGGGGGGGTGGGGGGGGGGGGGGGTGGGGGGGGGGGGGGGTGGGGGGGGGGGGGGGTGGGGGGGGGGGGGGGTGGGGGGGGGGGGGGGTGGGGGGGGGGGGGGGTGGGGGGGGGGGGGGGTGGGGGGGGGGGGGGGTGGGGGGGGGGGGGGGTGGGGGGGGGGGGGGGTGGGGGGGGGGGGGGGTGGGGGGGGGGGGGGGTGGGGGGGGGGGGGGGTGGGGGGGGGGGGGGGTGGGGGGGGGGGGGGGTGGGGGGGGGGGGGGGTGGGGGGGGGGGGGGGTGGGGGGGGGGGGGGGTGGGGGGGGGGGGGGGTGGGGGGGGGGGGGGGTGGGGGGGGGGGGGGGTGGGGGGGGGGGGGGGTGGGGGGGGGGGGGGGTGGGGGGGGGGGGGGGTGGGGGGGGGGGGGGGTGGGGGGGGGGGGGGGTGGGGGGGGGGGGGGGTGGGGGGGGGGGGGGGTGGGGGGGGGGGGGGGTGGGGGGGGGGGGGGGTGGGGGGGGGGGGGGGTGGGGGGGGGGGGGGGTGGGGGGGGGGGGGGGTGGGGGGGGGGGGGGGTGGGGGGGGGGGGGGGTGGGGGGGGGGGGGGGTGGGGGGGGGGGGGGGTGGGGGGGGGGGGGGGTGGGGGGGGGGGGGGGTGGGGGGGGGGGGGGGTGGGGGGGGGGGGGGGTGGGGGGGGGGGGGGGTGGGGGGGGGGGGGGGTGGGGGGGGGGGGGGGTGGGGGGGGGGGGGGGTGGGGGGGGGGGGGGGTGGGGGGGGGGGGGGGTGGGGGGGGGGGGGGGTGGGGGGGGGGGGGGGTGGGGGGGGGGGGGGGTGGGGGGGGGGGGGGGTGGGGGGGGGGGGGGGTGGGGGGGGGGGGGGGTGGGGGGGGGGGGGGGTGGGGGGGGGGGGGGGTGGGGGGGGGGGGGGGTGGGGGGGGGGGGGGGTGGGGGGGGGGGGGGGTGGGGGGGGGGGGGGGTGGGGGGGGGGGGGGGTGGGGGGGGGGGGGGGTGGGGGGGGGGGGGGGTGGGGGGGGGGGGGGGTGGGGGGGGGGGGGGGTGGGGGGGGGGGGGGGTGGGGGGGGGGGGGGGTGGGGGGGGGGGGGGGTGGGGGGGGGGGGGGGTGGGGGGGGGGGGGGGTGGGGGGGGGGGGGGGTGGGGGGGGGGGGGGGTGGGGGGGGGGGGGGGTGGGGGGGGGGGGGGGTGGGGGGGGGGGGGGGTGGGGGGGGGGGGGGGTGGGGGGGGGGGGGGGTGGGGGGGGGGGGGGGTGGGGGGGGGGGGGGGTGGGGGGGGGGGGGGGTGGGGGGGGGGGGGGGTGGGGGGGGGGGGGGGTGGGGGGGGGGGGGGGTGGGGGGGGGGGGGGGTGGGGGGGGGGGGGGGTGGGGGGGGGGGGGGGTGGGGGGGGGGGGGGGTGGGGGGGGGGGGGGGTGGGGGGGGGGGGGGGTGGGGGGGGGGGGGGGTGGGGGGGGGGGGGGGTGGGGGGGGGGGGGGGTGGGGGGGGGGGGGGGTGGGGGGGGGGGGGGGTGGGGGGGGGGGGGGGTGGGGGGGGGGGGGGGTGGGGGGGGGGGGGGGTGGGGGGGGGGGGGGGTGGGGGGGGGGGGGGGTGGGGGGGGGGGGGGGTGGGGGGGGGGGGGGGTGGGGGGGGGGGGGGGTGGGGGGGGGGGGGGGTGGGGGGGGGGGGGGGTGGGGGGGGGGGGGGGTGGGGGGGGGGGGGGGTGGGGGGGGGGGGGGGTGGGGGGGGGGGGGGGTGGGGGGGGGGGGGGGTGGGGGGGGGGGGGGGTGGGGGGGGGGGGGGGTGGGGGGGGGGGGGGGTGGGGGGGGGGGGGGGTGGGGGGGGGGGGGGGTGGGGGGGGGGGGGGGTGGGGGGGGGGGGGGGTGGGGGGGGGGGGGGGTGGGGGGGGGGGGGGGTGGGGGGGGGGGGGGGTGGGGGGGGGGGGGGGTGGGGGGGGGGGGGGGTGGGGGGGGGGGGGGGTGGGGGGGGGGGGGGGTGGGGGGGGGGGGGGGTGGGGGGGGGGGGGGGTGGGGGGGGGGGGGGGTGGGGGGGGGGGGGGGTGGGGGGGGGGGGGGGTGGGGGGGGGGGGGGGTGGGGGGGGGGGGGGGTGGGGGGGGGGGGGGGTGGGGGGGGGGGGGGGTGGGGGGGGGGGGGGGTGGGGGGGGGGGGGGGTGGGGGGGGGGGGGGGTGGGGGGGGGGGGGGGTGGGGGGGGGGGGGGGTGGGGGGGGGGGGGGGTGGGGGGGGGGGGGGGTGGGGGGGGGGGGGGGTGGGGGGGGGGGGGGGTGGGGGGGGGGGGGGGTGGGGGGGGGGGGGGGTGGGGGGGGGGGGGGGTGGGGGGGGGGGGGGGTGGGGGGGGGGGGGGGTGGGGGGGGGGGGGGGTGGGGGGGGGGGGGGGTGGGGGGGGGGGGGGGTGGGGGGGGGGGGGGGTGGGGGGGGGGGGGGGTGGGGGGGGGGGGGGGTGGGGGGGGGGGGGGGTGGGGGGGGGGGGGGGTGGGGGGGGGGGGGGGTGGGGGGGGGGGGGGGTGGGGGGGGGGGGGGGTGGGGGGGGGGGGGGGTGGGGGGGGGGGGGGGTGGGGGGGGGGGGGGGTGGGGGGGGGGGGGGGTGGGGGGGGGGGGGGGTGGGGGGGGGGGGGGGTGGGGGGGGGGGGGGGTGGGGGGGGGGGGGGGTGGGGGGGGGGGGGGGTGGGGGGGGGGGGGGGTGGGGGGGGGGGGGGGTGGGGGGGGGGGGGGGTGGGGGGGGGGGGGGGTGGGGGGGGGGGGGGGTGGGGGGGGGGGGGGGTGGGGGGGGGGGGGGGTGGGGGGGGGGGGGGGTGGGGGGGGGGGGGGGTGGGGGGGGGGGGGGGTGGGGGGGGGGGGGGGTGGGGGGGGGGGGGGGTGGGGGGGGGGGGGGGTGGGGGGGGGGGGGGGTGGGGGGGGGGGGGGGTGGGGGGGGGGGGGGGTGGGGGGGGGGGGGGGTGGGGGGGGGGGGGGGTGGGGGGGGGGGGGGGTGGGGGGGGGGGGGGGTGGGGGGGGGGGGGGGTGGGGGGGGGGGGGGGTGGGGGGGGGGGGGGGTGGGGGGGGGGGGGGGTGGGGGGGGGGGGGGGTGGGGGGGGGGGGGGGTGGGGGGGGGGGGGGGTGGGGGGGGGGGGGGGTGGGGGGGGGGGGGGGTGGGGGGGGGGGGGGGTGGGGGGGGGGGGGGGTGGGGGGGGGGGGGGGTGGGGGGGGGGGGGGGTGGGGGGGGGGGGGGGTGGGGGGGGGGGGGGGTGGGGGGGGGGGGGGGTGGGGGGGGGGGGGGGTGGGGGGGGGGGGGGGTGGGGGGGGGGGGGGGTGGGGGGGGGGGGGGGTGGGGGGGGGGGGGGGTGGGGGGGGGGGGGGGTGGGGGGGGGGGGGGGTGGGGGGGGGGGGGGGTGGGGGGGGGGGGGGGTGGGGGGGGGGGGGGGTGGGGGGGGGGGGGGGTGGGGGGGGGGGGGGGTGGGGGGGGGGGGGGGTGGGGGGGGGGGGGGGTGGGGGGGGGGGGGGGTGGGGGGGGGGGGGGGTGGGGGGGGGGGGGGGTGGGGGGGGGGGGGGGTGGGGGGGGGGGGGGGTGGGGGGGGGGGGGGGTGGGGGGGGGGGGGGGTGGGGGGGGGGGGGGGTGGGGGGGGGGGGGGGTGGGGGGGGGGGGGGGTGGGGGGGGGGGGGGGTGGGGGGGGGGGGGGGTGGGGGGGGGGGGGGGTGGGGGGGGGGGGGGGTGGGGGGGGGGGGGGGTGGGGGGGGGGGGGGGTGGGGGGGGGGGGGGGTGGGGGGGGGGGGGGGTGGGGGGGGGGGGGGGTGGGGGGGGGGGGGGGTGGGGGGGGGGGGGGGTGGGGGGGGGGGGGGGTGGGGGGGGGGGGGGGTGGGGGGGGGGGGGGGTGGGGGGGGGGGGGGGTGGGGGGGGGGGGGGGTGGGGGGGGGGGGGGGTGGGGGGGGGGGGGGGTGGGGGGGGGGGGGGGTGGGGGGGGGGGGGGGTGGGGGGGGGGGGGGGTGGGGGGGGGGGGGGGTGGGGGGGGGGGGGGGTGGGGGGGGGGGGGGGTGGGGGGGGGGGGGGGTGGGGGGGGGGGGGGGTGGGGGGGGGGGGGGGTGGGGGGGGGGGGGGGTGGGGGGGGGGGGGGGTGGGGGGGGGGGGGGGTGGGGGGGGGGGGGGGTGGGGGGGGGGGGGGGTGGGGGGGGGGGGGGGTGGGGGGGGGGGGGGGTGGGGGGGGGGGGGGGTGGGGGGGGGGGGGGGTGGGGGGGGGGGGGGGTGGGGGGGGGGGGGGGTGGGGGGGGGGGGGGGTGGGGGGGGGGGGGGGTGGGGGGGGGGGGGGGTGGGGGGGGGGGGGGGTGGGGGGGGGGGGGGGTGGGGGGGGGGGGGGGTGGGGGGGGGGGGGGGTGGGGGGGGGGGGGGGTGGGGGGGGGGGGGGGTGGGGGGGGGGGGGGGTGGGGGGGGGGGGGGGTGGGGGGGGGGGGGGGTGGGGGGGGGGGGGGGTGGGGGGGGGGGGGGGTGGGGGGGGGGGGGGGTGGGGGGGGGGGGGGGTGGGGGGGGGGGGGGGTGGGGGGGGGGGGGGGTGGGGGGGGGGGGGGGTGGGGGGGGGGGGGGGTGGGGGGGGGGGGGGGTGGGGGGGGGGGGGGGTGGGGGGGGGGGGGGGTGGGGGGGGGGGGGGGTGGGGGGGGGGGGGGGTGGGGGGGGGGGGGGGTGGGGGGGGGGGGGGGTGGGGGGGGGGGGGGGTGGGGGGGGGGGGGGGTGGGGGGGGGGGGGGGTGGGGGGGGGGGGGGGTGGGGGGGGGGGGGGGTGGGGGGGGGGGGGGGTGGGGGGGGGGGGGGGTGGGGGGGGGGGGGGGTGGGGGGGGGGGGGGGTGGGGGGGGGGGGGGGTGGGGGGGGGGGGGGGTGGGGGGGGGGGGGGGTGGGGGGGGGGGGGGGTGGGGGGGGGGGGGGGTGGGGGGGGGGGGGGGTGGGGGGGGGGGGGGGTGGGGGGGGGGGGGGGTGGGGGGGGGGGGGGGTGGGGGGGGGGGGGGGTGGGGGGGGGGGGGGGTGGGGGGGGGGGGGGGTGGGGGGGGGGGGGGGTGGGGGGGGGGGGGGGTGGGGGGGGGGGGGGGTGGGGGGGGGGGGGGGTGGGGGGGGGGGGGGGTGGGGGGGGGGGGGGGTGGGGGGGGGGGGGGGTGGGGGGGGGGGGGGGTGGGGGGGGGGGGGGGTGGGGGGGGGGGGGGGTGGGGGGGGGGGGGGGTGGGGGGGGGGGGGGGTGGGGGGGGGGGGGGGTGGGGGGGGGGGGGGGTGGGGGGGGGGGGGGGTGGGGGGGGGGGGGGGTGGGGGGGGGGGGGGGTGGGGGGGGGGGGGGGTGGGGGGGGGGGGGGGTGGGGGGGGGGGGGGGTGGGGGGGGGGGGGGGTGGGGGGGGGGGGGGGTGGGGGGGGGGGGGGGTGGGGGGGGGGGGGGGTGGGGGGGGGGGGGGGTGGGGGGGGGGGGGGGTGGGGGGGGGGGGGGGTGGGGGGGGGGGGGGGTGGGGGGGGGGGGGGGTGGGGGGGGGGGGGGGTGGGGGGGGGGGGGGGTGGGGGGGGGGGGGGGTGGGGGGGGGGGGGGGTGGGGGGGGGGGGGGGTGGGGGGGGGGGGGGGTGGGGGGGGGGGGGGGTGGGGGGGGGGGGGGGTGGGGGGGGGGGGGGGTGGGGGGGGGGGGGGGTGGGGGGGGGGGGGGGTGGGGGGGGGGGGGGGTGGGGGGGGGGGGGGGTGGGGGGGGGGGGGGGTGGGGGGGGGGGGGGGTGGGGGGGGGGGGGGGTGGGGGGGGGGGGGGGTGGGGGGGGGGGGGGGTGGGGGGGGGGGGGGGTGGGGGGGGGGGGGGGTGGGGGGGGGGGGGGGTGGGGGGGGGGGGGGGTGGGGGGGGGGGGGGGTGGGGGGGGGGGGGGGTGGGGGGGGGGGGGGGTGGGGGGGGGGGGGGGTGGGGGGGGGGGGGGGTGGGGGGGGGGGGGGGTGGGGGGGGGGGGGGGTGGGGGGGGGG